>NC_029781.3:37860021-37867860 GCF_000817695.3 Arachis duranensis
ATCAAATCTTGGGCAAAGTATGGACTATCATATATTGCTGGAAAGCCCAGGATGTCTACTTTCCAACGCCGTTGAGAGCGCGCCAATTGGGCTTCTGTAGCTCCAGAAAATCCACTTCGAGTGCAGGGAGGTCAGAATCCAACAGCATCTGCAGTCCTTTTCAGTCTCTGAATCAGATTTTTGCTCAGGTCCCTCAGTTTCAGCCAAAAAATACCTGAAATCACAGAAAAACACACAAACTCATAGTAAAGTCTAGAAAAGTGAATTTTAACTAAAAACTAATAAAAATATACTAAAAACTAACTATATCATACCAAAAACATACTAAAAACAATGCCAAAAAGCGTACAAATTATCCGCTCATCAACAAGCAATTTTTAAGTTTGGTGTTGTGATGACAAGTCATCTTAGCCTAGTTTCACTAGTCTTTTTTCTTTGTTTTCAATAGGTTTTATGCACTTTCTTAAGCCATAAGTAAGCCAATTGGGTTGAAATTCATGTTTCCTTTGATTCAATCAACCATGGATAAATTGATGCATTTTCATGAGTTTTTGTGCCATAATTGCTCATATGACAAGAGAAGAATAACTCTCATGATGATGGCATAGCTTTGATACAATTGTTGATTGATGACAGGAGGAATAAAGCTTGGAAGAAGGTTGCAAGAATGGGCTTGGAAAGAAGGGATTCACGTTTGAGCTAACGTTTACCTCAAACGTTAACTCAAACGTGAGAAGCAGATGAAGAACACCCTGGGAAGAGCCAATGTTTGTGCCAACGTTTGCCTCAAACGTTGAGGCAAACGTTGGCTGAAGAAGAAGCAGGGGAAGGAGCCAACGTTTGCGCCAACGTTTGCCTCAAACGTGAGGTCAAACGTTGGCTACATTTTGGCAAGAAAAAGCATGGAAGAGCACCCCTGATTGATGGTTTAGATGAGCCACATTTGCGCCAACGTTTGCCTCAAACGTTAGGCCAAACGTTGGCCAAAAAGGGAGCCTGGGAAGACCCACGTTTGAGCTCACGTTTGACCTCAAACGTTGGCTCAAACGTGGATGACAGCAAGAAGGGCATTTGCATAATGCCTCACACAAGGGACGTTTGAGTCAACGTTTGCCTCAAACGTTGACTCAAACGTGAATGGTTCATGGCCCGGTTCACAAGTGGATTTCTTCCCAACACCAAGAGCAATCAACAGAGGCTATTGTCAACCCAATTCCATCAAGACTAAAGGCCCAATTCAAGGCTTAATGATCATTTGAAGAAAGTGTATAAATAGCTTAGGATTTGAAGTTTTAGGAGAGCTTTTCTTTTGAGAGTTTTCTTTGAGAATTTTCATAGTATTCACAGTAGAGAGCTTTTCTTTGCTGAGCTATTTTGAGATTCTGAGTCTTGGGGAAGGAGAATTGAATTCTCTTCCTCTTAGTTTTCTTGTTTTCAATTTCATCTACACTTGTCTTGAGTCTTGGGTGTTGAAGAATTGAGGAAATTCTGTCTCAATCTCACCTTGAGATCTCTCTGTTTTTCTTATTACAACTTCTGGAAATTGAACTTGGATTTACATTTCTACATTGCTCTCTTCTTTAATTTTGCATTTGCTCTCTGAATTTGGATCTAGGAAGGCATTGAGATCTAAACTCAGTTATCTAGTCTCTTGGGTCCTGAGATCTATTGGTTTCTATTTTAATTTCCTTGTTTAATTACTACATCAAGCTTATTTTCCTTTTAGTTTTGAGATCCTGTTCAACTAATTCCATCAACTACTCTTCATTCTGTTTAGTTTTGCTTTTCCTTGTTTAATTCCTGCAGATCCAATTCCCATTCCCCTTTTATTTTTCAAGTCATTTATATTTCTTGCACTTTAAGTTTCTGCAATTTACATTACTTGCATTTTAAGATTCAGCTCTTTTTCTTTTTGTTCCCTTTAATTTCCTGCAAATCACCCACTCCCCTTTACATTCTATGCAATTTAATTTATGTCAACACAATTTCACACAATCAACACTTGTTTGCTTGACTAACTCAACCACTAAACTAAAATTGCTCAATCCTTCAATCCTTGTGGGATCGACCTCACTCCCGTGTGTTTTATTACTTGATGCGACCCGGTACACTTGCCGGTGAGTTTTGTGTCGGATCGTTTTCCGCACATCATCCAGCAATATAAGGAAGACAAAAAAATAACATGAAAACTTTTTATTTTTAAATTTTGAAACTAAAAAATAATTTTTTTACCAAAAAGTAGAAAAATAAAGGATTTTATATCCGATAATAAAAAACTTAAAAAGGTTAAATTTTTTAAAATTAATTTATTCAACATTTGTGAAAAATAGCATTATCTTTTGAATAAAAAATAAAAAAATATTCTTGAAAAAAATTAGGATTTCAAAAGACAAAATTTTTTATTTTTTTGAATTTTTAAATTTAAAAATTAAATTCTTTATTTAAAATGGAAAAATAAAATAAACTCCAGCCATATTAGGAAGACAAAAAAATAGATGAAAGCCTTTTATTTTTAAATTTTGAAACTAAAAGAATAATTTTTTTTACCAAAAGTTAGAAAAATAAAGGATTTCATAAATATCCAATAATAAAAAATTTAAAAAGGTTAAATTTTAAAATTAATGTATTCAATATTTGTGAAAAAATAGCATTATCTAGTGAATAAAAAAATAAAAAAATATTCTTAAAAAAAGTAGGAATTCAAAAGACAAAATTTTTCATTTTTTTGAATTTTTAAATTTAAAAATTAAATTCTTTATTTAAAATGGAAAAATAAAATAAACTCCAGCCATATTAGGAAGGCAAAAAAATAAGATGAAAACTTTTTATTTTTAAATTTTAAAACTAAAAGAAATTTTTTTTTACCAAAAAGTAGAAAAATGAAGGATTTCATGAATATCCAATAATAAAAAATTTAAAAAGTTTAATTTTTAAAATTAATTTATTCAATATTTGTGAAAAATAGCATTATCTAGTGAATAAAGAAATAAAAAATATTCTTGAAAAAAATTTAGGAATTCAAAAGACAAATTTTTTCATTTTCTTGAATTTTTAAATTTAAAAATTAAATTTGTTATTTAAAATTCAAAAATAATATAAACTCCAGCCATATTAGGAAAACAAAAAAATAATATGAAAATTTTTTATTTTTAAATTTTGAAACTAAAAAAATAATTTTTTTACCAAAAATTAGAAGAATAAAGAATTTCATAAATATCCAACAATAAAAAACTTAAAAAGGTTAAATTTTAAAATTAATTTGTTTAATATTTGTGAAAAAATAGCATTATCTTCTGAATAAAAAATAAAAAATATTCTTGAAAAAAAATTAGGATTTCAAAAGACAAAATGTTTCCTGTTTTTGAATTTTTAAATTTAAAAATTAAATTTTTTATTTAAAATTGAAAAATTAAATAAAGTCCAGCAATATAAAGAAGATAAAAACTTTTTATTTTAAAATTTTGAAACTAAAAAAAAAACTTTTTTTACCAAAAAGTAGAAGAATAAAGAATTTCATAAATATCCAACAATAAAAAATTTGACCTTTAAATTTTTAAAATTAATTTATTGAATATTTGTGAAAAAATAGCATTATCTAGTGAAGAAAGAAATAAAAAAATATTCTTGAAAAAAAATTAGGAATTCAAAAGACAAAATTTTTATTTTTTTAATTTTTAAATTTAAAAATTAAATTCTTTATTTAAAATGGAAAAATAAAATAAACTCCAGCCATATTAGGAAGACAAAAAATTAAGATGAAAACTTTTTATTTTTAAATTTTAAATATAAAAAAATAATTTTTTTACCAAAAAGTAAAAAAATAAAGAATTTCATAAATATACAATAAATAAAAAATTTAAAAAGGTTAAATTTTAAAATTAATTTATTCAATATTTGTGAAAAAATAGCATTATCTAGTGAATAAAAAAATATTCTTGAAAAAAATTTAGGAATTCAAAAGACAAAATTTTTTCTTTTTTTGAATTTTTAAATTTAAAAATTAAATTCTTTATTTAAAATGGAAAATAAAATAAACTCCAGCCATATTAGGAAGATAAAAAATAAGATGAAAACTTTTTATTTTTTAAATTTTTAAACTAAAAGAAATTCTGTGTCAAAAAGTTGAAAAATAAAGATTTTTATTTTTAAATTTTAAAACTAAAAGAAATTTTTTTTTACCAAAAAGTAGAAAAATGAAGGATTTCATGAATATCCAATAATAAAAAATTTAAAAAGTTTAATTTTTAAAATTAATTTATTCAATATTTGTGAAAAATAGCATTATCTAGTGAATAAAGAAATAAAAAAATATTCTTGAAAAAAATTTAGGAATTCAAAAGACATATTTTTTCATTTTCTTGAATTTTTAAATTTAAAAATTAAATTTGTTATTTAAAATTCGAAAATAATACAAACTCCAGTCATATTAGGAAGACAAAAAAATAAGATGGAAACTTTTTATTTTTAAATATTGAAACTAAAAAAATAATTTTTTTTACCAAAAAGTAGAAGAATAAAGAATTTCATAAATATCAAACAATAAAAAATTTAAAAAGGTTAATTTTTTAAATTAATTTATTTAATATTAGTGCAAAAATAGCACAATCTTCTGAATAAAAAATAAAAAAATATTCTTGAAAAAAATTAGGATTTCAAAAGACAAAATTTTTTCTGTTTTTGAATTTTTAATTTTAAAAATTAAATTTTTTATTTAAAATTGAAAAATTAAATAAAGTTCAGCAATATAAAGAAGATAAAAAATAAGATAAAAAAATTTTTATTTTTAAATTTTGAGACTAAAAAAAACTTTTTTTACCAAAAAGTAGAAGAATAAAGAATTTCATAAATATCCAACAATAAAAAATTTAAAAAGGTTAAATTTTTAAAAGTTAATTTGTTCAATATTTGTGAAAAAATAGCATTATCTAGTGAATAAAAAATAAAAAAATTCTTGAAAAAAATCTAGGAATTCAAAAGACAAAATTTTTTATTTTTTTTGAATTTTTAAATTTAAAATTTAATTTTTTTATTTAAAATGAAAAAATTAAATAAAGTCCAGCAATATTAGGAAGACAAAAAAATTAGATGAAAAATTTTTATTTTAAAATTTTGAAACGAAAAATATTTTTTTTCCAAAAAGTAGAAAAATAAAGGATTTCATAAATATCCAATAAAAAATTTTAAAAGGTTAAATTTTTAAAATTAATTTCTTCAATATTTGTGAAAAAATAGCATTATCTAGTGAATAAAGAAATAAAAAAATATTCTTGAAAAAAATTTAGGAATTCAAAAGACAAAATTTTTTATTTTTTTGAATTTTTAAATTTAAAAATTAAATTCTTTATTTAAAATGGAAAAATAAAATATTTTTTAAGCTTAAAAATTAATTTTTTATTGAAAATTAAAAAATAAAATAAAGTCCTGCAATATTAGGAAGACCAAAAAAAAAAGATGAAAGCTTTTTATTTTTAAATTTTGAAACTAAAAAAATATTTTTTTACCAAAAATTAGAAGAATAAAGAATTTCATAAATATCTAACAATAAAAAATTTAAATAGGTTAAATTTTTAAAATTAATTTATTCCATATTTGTGAAAAAAATAGCATTATCTTCTGAATAAAAAATAAAAAAATATTCTTAAAAAAAATTAGGATTTCAAAAGACACAATTTTTTATTTTTTTGAATTTTTAAATTTAAAAATTAAATTCTTTATTTAAAATGGAAAAATAAAATAAACTACAGCCATATTATGAGGACAAAAAAATAAGATGAAAACTTTTTATTTTTAAATTTTGAAACTAAAAAATAATTTTTGTTACCGAAAAGTAGAAAAATAAAGAATTTCAAAAATATACAATAATAAAAAATTTAACAAGGTTAAAATTTTTAAATTAATTTATTCAATATTTGTGAAAAAATACCATTATCTTAGGAAAAAAGAAATAAAAAAATATTCTTGAAAAAACATTAAGGAATTCAAAAGACAAAATATTTCATTTTTTTGAATTTTTAAATTTAAAAATTAAATTCTTTATTTGAAATAGAAAAATAAAATAAACTCCAGCCATATTAGGAAGATAAAAAATAAGATGAAAACTTTTTATTTTTAAATTTTTAAACTAAAAGAAATTTTTTTTTACCAAAAAGTAGAAAAATAAAGGATTTCATGAATATCCAATAATAAAAAATTTAAAAAGTTTAATTTTTAAAATTAATTTATTCAATATTTGTGAAAAAAAGCATTATCTAGTGAATAAAGAAATAAAAAATATTCTTGAAAAAAATTTAGGAATTCAAAAGACATATTTTTTTCATTTTCTTGAATTTTTAAATTTAAAAATTAAATTTGTTATTTAAAATTCGAAAATAATACAAACTCCAGCCATATTAGGAAGACAAAAAAATAAGATGGAACCCTTTTATTTTTAAATATTGAAACTAAAAAAATAATTTTTTTACCAAAAAGTAGAAGAATAAAGAATTTCATAAATATCCAACAATAAAAAATATAAAAAGGTTAAATTTTTAAAATTAATTTATTTAATATTAGTGAAAAAATAGCACAATCTTCTGAATAAAAAATAAAAAAATATTCTTGAAAAAACATTAGGATTTCAAAAGACAAAATTTTTCCTGTTTTTGAATTTTTAAATTTAAAAATTAAATTTTTTATTTAAAATGGAAAAATTAAATAAAGTCAGCAATATAAAGAAGATAAAAAATAAGATAAAAAGTTTTTTATTTCTAAATTTTGAAAGTAAAAAAAAAAACTTTTTTTACCAAAAAGTAGAAGAATAAAGAATTTCATAAATATCCAACAATAAAAAATTTAAAAAGGTTAAATTTTTAAAATTAATTTATTCAATATTTGTGAAGAAATAGCATTATCTAGTGAATAAAAAATAAAAAAATTCTTGAAAAAAAATTAGGAATTCAAAGGACAAATTTTTTATTTTTTTTGAATTTTTAAATTTAAAATTTAAATTTTTATTTAAAATGAAAAAATTAAATAAAGTCCAGCAATATTAGGAAGACAAAAAAATTAGATGAAAAATTTTTATTTTTAAATTTTGGAACGAAAAAATAATTTTTTTACCAAAAAGTAGAAAAATAAAGGATTTCATAAATATCCAATAAAAAATTTTAAAAGGTTAAATTTTTAAAATTAATTTCTTCAATATTTGTGAAAAAATAGCATTATCTAGTGAATAAAGAAATAAAAAATATTCTTGAAAAAAATTTAGGAATTCAAAAGACAAATTTTTTCATTTTATTGAATTTTTAAATTTAAAAATTAAATTTGTTATTTAAAATTCAAAAATAATATAAACTCCAGCCATATTAGGAAGACAAAAAAATAAGATGAAAACTTTTTATTTTTAAATTTTGAAACTAAAAAATATTTTTTACCAAAAATTAGAAGAATAAAGAATTTCATAAATATCCAACAATAAAAAATATAAATAGGTTAAATTTTTAAAATTAATTTATTCCATATTTGTGAAAAAAATAGCATTATCTTCTGAATAAAAAATAAAAAAATATTCTTGAAAAAAATTAGGATTTCAAAAGATATAATTTTTTATTTTTTGAATTTTTAAATTTAAAATTAAATTCCTTATTTAAAATGGAAAAATAAAACAAACTCCAGCCATATTATGAAGACAAAAAAATAAGATGAAAACTTTTTATTTTTAAATTTTGAAACTAAAAAATAATTTTTGTTCCCAAAAAGTAGAAAAATAAAGAATTTCAAAAATATACAATAATAGAAAATATAAAAAGGTTAAATTTTGATATTAATTTATTCAATATTTGTGAAAAAATAGCATTATCT
>NC_029781.3:37869989-37872725 GCF_000817695.3 Arachis duranensis
TTTTATTTTTTTGAATTTTAAATTTAAAAATTAAATTCTTTATTTAAAATGGAAAAATAAAATAAACTCCAGCCATATTAGAAAGACATAAAAATAAGGTGAAAACTTTTTATTTTTAAATTTTGAAACTAAAAAAATATTTTTTTACCAAAAAGTAAAAAAATAAAGAATTTCATAAATATAGAATAATTAAAAAATATAAAAATGTTATATTTTAAAAATTTATTTATTCTATATTTGTGAAAAAATTAGCATTATCTACTGAATAAAAAATAAAACAATATTCTTGAAAAAAAATTAGGAATTCGAAAGATAAAATTTTTCATTTTTTTGAATTTTTAAATTTAAAAATTAAATTTTTTCTTTAAAATTGAAAAATTAAATATAGTCCAGCAATATAAAGAAGACAAAAAATAAGATTAAAACTTTTTATTTTTAAATTTTGAAACTAAAAAAAATTTTTTTTTACCAAAAATTAGAAGAATAAAGAATTTCATAAATATCCAAGAATAAAAAATTTAAAAAGGTTAAATTTTTAAAATTAATTTATTCAATATTTGTGAAAAAATTGGATTATCTTCTGAAAAAAATAAAATATTCTTGAAAAAATAAGATTTCAAAAGACAAAATATTTTATTTTTTTGAACTTTTAAATTTAAAAATTAAATTCTTTATTAAAATGGAAAAATAAAATAAATTCCAGCCATATTAGAAAGACAAAAAATAGATGAAAACTTTTTATTTTTCAATTTTCAAACTAAAAAATATTTTTTTTACCAAAAATTAGAAGAATAAAGAATTTCATAAATATCCAACAATAAAAAATTTAAAAAGGTTAAATTTTTAAAATTAATTTATTCAATATTTGTGAAAAAATAGCATTATCTTCTGAATAAAAAATATTCTTGAAAAAAATTAAGATTTCAAAACATAAAATTTTTTTTTTTTTTGAATTTTTAAATTTAAAAATTAAATTCTTTATTTAAAATGGAAAAATAAAATAAACTCCAGCCATATTAGGAAAACAAAAAAATAAGATGAAAACTTTTTATTTTCAAATTTTGAAACAAAAAAATATTTTTTTCCAAAAATTAGAAGAATAAAGAATATCATAAATATCCAACAATAAAAAATTTAAAAAGGTTAAATTTTTAAAATTAATTTATTCAATATTTGTGAAAAAATAGCATTATCTTCTGAATAAAAAATAAAAAAATATTCTTGAAAAAAATTAGGATTTCAAAAGACAAATTTTTTTATTTTTTTGAATTTTTAAATTTAAAAATTAAATTCTTTATTTAAAATGGAAAAATAAAATAAACTCCATCCATATTAGGAAGACAAAAAAATAAGATGAAAACTTTTTATTTTTAAATTTTGTAACTAAAAAAATATTTTTTTTACCAAAAATTAGAAGAATAAAGAATTTCATAAATATCCAAGAATAAAAAATTTAAAAAGGTTAAACTTTTACAATTAATTTATTCAATATTTGTGAAAAAATTGGATTATCTTCTGAATAAAAAATAAAATATTCTTGAAAAAAATAGGATTTCAAAAGACAAAATTTTATATTTTTTTGAATTTTTAAATTTAAAAATTAAATTCTTTATTTAAAATGGAAAAATAAAATGAACTCCAGCCATAATTAGGAATAATAAAATAAATTCCAGTCATATTAGGAAGACAAAAAAATAGATGAAAACTTTTTATTTTTCAATTTTGAAACTAAAAAATATTTTTTTACCAAAAATTAGAAGAATAAAGAATTTCATAAATCTCCAACAATAAAAAATTTAAAAAGGTTAAATTTTTAAAATTAATTTATTCAATATTTGTGAAAAAATAGCATTATCTTCTGAATAAAAAATAAAAAAATATTCTTGAAAAAAATTAGGATTTCAAAAGACAATTTTTTATTTTTTTGAATTTTTAAATTTAAAAATTAAATTCTTTATTTAAAATGGAAAAATAAAATAAACTCCAGCCATATTAGGAAGACAAAAAAATAAGATGAAAACTTTTTATTTTTAAATTTTGAAACTAAAAAATTTTTTTTACCAAAAAGTAAAAAAATAAAGAATTTCATAAATATAGAATAATTAAAAAAACTTAAAAATGTTATATTTTAAAAATTTATTTATTCTATATTGTGAAAAAATAGCATTATCTACTGAATAAAAAATAAAAAAATATTCTTGAAAAAAAATTAGGAATTCGAAAGATAAAATTTTTCATTTTTTTGAATTTTTAAATTTAAAAATTAAATTTCTTATTTAAAATTGAAAAATTGAATATAGTCCAGCAATATAAAGAAGACAAAAAATAAGATGAAAACTTTTTATTTTAAAATTTTGAAACTAAAAAATAATTTTTTTACCAAAAAGTAGAAAAATAAAAAATTTTGAAAATATACAATAATAAAAAATTTAAAAAGGTTAAATTTTTAAAATTAATTTATTCAATATTTGAGAAAAAATAGCATTATCTGGTGAATAAAAAAATAAAAAATATTCATAAAAAAATTCAAATATTCTTAAAAAAATTAGGATTTAAAAAGACAAATTTTTTCATTTTCTTGATTTTTAAATTTAAAAATGTTATATTTTAAAAATTTATTTATTCTATATTTGTGAAAAAAAAATATTATCTACCGAATAAAAAATAAAAAAATATTCTTGAAAATAAATTAGGAATTCAAAAGACGAAATTTTTTATTTTTTTGAATTTTTAAAT
>NC_029781.3:37872825-37874567 GCF_000817695.3 Arachis duranensis
AGCCTTTAAGGAAGAAGTAAATTCTAACTTGCAAAACCAAGGAGCTGCCATCCAGAAGCTAGAAAATCAAATTGGGTATTTATCTAAGCAAACCCCTGGGCCAAGCGTTTCTCATGCTGCCAAGGCTATTGCAAGGGAAGAATGTAAGGCCATAACCCTCAGAAGTGGAAAGAAGCTAAAGGAGATCTCAAAGGAAACCACAGAGGATGAAGCAAAGGAAAATGTGAGAGACAAGGAACAGGGACAATCTTTTACACCGTCTGCAACAAAAGAAAAAGAAAAAGAAGTCCTACACCGTCTGCAACAAAAGAGAAGGAAAAAGAGGTCCTGAAGCCTTATACACCCAAAGTACCATATCCTCAGCGTTTGATGAAAAGTGAAAAGGATGGCCAATTCTCCAGATTCTTGGAGATTTTCAAGAAGCTTCAAATCAACATTCCGTTTGCTGAGGCAATAGAGCAAATGCCACTCTATGCAAAATTCTTAAAGGAATTAATGACCAAGAAGAGAAGCTGGAGAAATGATGAAACTGTGTTGTTGACTGAAGAATGCAGTGCCATCATTCAACACAAATTGCCTCGGAAATTGAAGGATCCAGGCAGTTTCCAAATCCCCTGCATCATAGGAAAAGTCATGGTGGAGAAGGCCTTGTGTGACTTAGGGGCCAGTATCAATTTGATGTCTCTAACAATGATGAGAAGAATGAAGATTGAGGAAGCCAAACCAACAAGAATGGCCCTCCAACTGGCAGATCGAACTTTTAAATTCCCTCATGGGATAGTTGAGGATTTGTTGGTGAAAGTGGGAGATTTTATATTTCCTGCCGATTTTGTGGTGTTAGATATGGAGGAAGAAGCCAAAGCTTCGATAATCCTGGGAAGACCCTTCCTGGCTACTGCTGGAGCCATCATAGATGTCCAAAAGGGTGAACTCACTCTTAGACTACATGATGAGCAATTGGTGTTTAACGTATTCAAGGCAATGAGCTATCCATCAGAATCACTAAAGGAATGTATGAGGGTGGATGTAGTGGACATTGCAGTACAAGAAACTTTTGAGGAAACAACAAAGAAAGTGGCAGAGGAGGAGTTCACCAAGGATATTGAAGTTAGTGACATCAAGGCTGCTGAAACAACCATGCCAAGCATGCCAGAGAGAGTGAAAGAAGAGAAGGAAGCACCAAAACCTGAGCTCAAAGCATTGCCCCCTAATCTCAAGTATGCATACTTGGGTAGTGATGAGAGCCATCCTGTTATCATTAGCTCTGCCCTGAGCCAAGAACAGGAAGAAGAATTGATCAAGGTGCTACAAACTCATCAAGATGCCATTGGATGGACCCTAGCTGATTTGAAGGGGATAAGTTCATCCATATGCATGCATAAAATCTTGTTAGAAGAGGATGCTAGACCCTCCATTCAAGCTCAGAGAAGATTGAATCCCGTCATGAAAGAAGTGGTACAAAAGGAGGTCATGAAGTTATGGCAGGCAGGGGTAATCTACCCCATTTCTGATAGCCCATGGGTTAGTCCCATCCATGTAGTTCCCAAGAAAGGTGGAATAACTGTGGTGCCAAATGAGAGGAACGAACTCATACCCACAAGAACTGTCACTGGGTGGAGGATGTGCATAGACTACAGGAAGCTCAATGAAGCCACCAGAAAAGATCATTTTCCACTCCATTCATGGATCAGATGCTTGAAAGGCTTGCAGGACATGCTTACTATTGCTTTCTGGATGGATAC
>NC_029781.3:37875455-37878591 GCF_000817695.3 Arachis duranensis
AAAGATGCAAAGGAACTAGTGAAGCACTGCCATGAATGCCAGAAAGTGGGGAACCTGCCAAGAAGAAATGAAATGCCACAACAATTCATTCTGGAACTTGAATTGTTTGATGTATGGGGGATAGATTTCATGGGACCCTTTCCTACCTCATACTCAAATAATTACATTCTTGTGGCTGTAGATTATGTCTCCAAATGGGTTGAAGCGATAGCAACTCCAACTAATGATAATAAGGTAGTCGTGAACTTCCTCAGAAAACACATCTTTTGTCGTTTTGGGTTTCCAAGAGCAATCATCAGTGATGGAGGAAGCCACTTTTGCAACAAACCATTAGAGGCATTGCTTCTAAAATATGGAGTCAAACATAAGGTAGCCACACCATACCATCCACAGACAAGTGGGCAAGCCGAAATATCTAATAGGGAACTCAAAAGAATCCTGGAAAAGACTGTGGGAAGTTCAAGGAAGGACTGGTCGATTAAGCTAGATGATGCTCTTTGGGCATATAGGACAGCTTTCAAAACACCAATTGGAATGTCTCCTTACCAACTAGTATATGGAAAAGCTTGCCATTTGCCACTGGAGTTAGAGCACAAGGCATTCTGGGCCTTGAAACTCTTGAACTTGGATAGCAAAGCTGCTGGAGAAAGAAGGATGTTGCAAATTCAAGAGTTGGAAGAATTCAGAGCTGAAGCTTATGAGAATGCCAAAATTTACAAAGAAAGAGCAAAGAAGAAGCATGACAGCAACATAGCCCCAAGGAAATTTGAAGAGGGACAAAAAGTATTGCTCTACAATTCTAGGCTGAAGCTATTTCCAGGGAAGTTAAAATCAAGGTGGTCTGGACCATTCCTTGTCACCAAGGTCTCCCAATATGGACAAGTAGAAATCATGGAAGAAAAGTCACAACGAACCTTCACTGTGAATGGTCAAAGACTCAAACATTACTTAGGAGGCAACCCAACCTGAGGTAATACTCATTTGCTTTTTCTTTTATTTGTTTCAATAAAAAGGTGAAGTAGTTTCTATGCATTGCAAAGAATTAAGTTTGGTGTTTCACACCAAACAATGAATTCGTGGATCAATAATTCAAAGGGGAATGTGTAACTCTAAGTTTGGTGTTCCACCATAAAGACCAACTGAACACAACAACCTTTGAATTATATGAAAGGAATAACCATTCTAAGCAATCACAGAAATGCTTAAAATCCTTAGCAGTAACTTCATTCCAAGGAGAATTCAAGGATTCAAAGAGCAGAGGAGTAAGTAGGAGATTAAGTTTGGTGTTCACACACCAACTTAAGACTCAGACACTTGCCCATACATAGTTGAACTAACCACTCAAGTGCTTGAGAAGCAAGCAACTTCATCACTCTTTGCAGGAAAGGAAACAAGGATCTTAGAAAGAACATGAAGCAACAACTAAGAGAAGAAGGAGAAATCAAATTGTTTCCTGGCAACAAGGAGAAAACAAGAAATTTCACAAGGTGGTGTTGTTCCTTGACCATTCTTTAAAAGGCAAACAAAAGCATGCTTGTTCTGGTTTAAACTGTAATTGTTGAATCTTTCTGGAATGTGAAGTTTTTAGTATGAGTGTTGGTTTACTGCTTTGAATAAAGTGAATGCCTAGATGTTTGGATATAACTTCACCTTATTAAACAAATGCTTGCCATGCTTGTTCTGTTTCAAAAAAATAAAAGAAAAGTTTGAACAAAAGTAACTTGGCTCAATTAGTGACAAATCAAGTAGAATTAAGTGGAGGTATGCATGCTTGATTGTTTAGTCAGCTCACTGGAAATTGAGTGTAGAATTATCATTTTTGTGTAGAAGTTTGAATACTGTCTATGGATCTTGATGAATAAATGTCTTTGGCCATGAAAAAGAAAGAAAAAGAAGAAGAAAAAGCCACTGAAAAAGGGGCAACCAAAAAGCAAAAAAATTGAGAAAATAAGCTAGGCACCAATGGTTTGAACTTCTGAGACAAATGCCTGTGGTGTTTATGTATTAAGGATATGCTTGGATGAATAGGTTCTGAGGAGTGTTTCAACACTTGGTAACTTGGGTTAACTAACCCGGGATTATCAACCAAAAGTCCATTATCAAGAGCAACCTAAATACAAAACATTTAGTCACACAAAGAGGTGCTGGGCACCAATGTCTCAAGAAGAAATGTGAACTAAAATGCATGTAGTGGATATGTATAGTGCACTGATAAGAAAAAGAAAATGCCAAAGGCTTGTGCAACACATGACACTGAGCAAACAAGGAGCAAAGGAGCTCTAAGAAAAAGAAAAACAAAGAAGAGAAAAGTGCCAAGGACATAAGAATAACAAGAGGCCATAGCAGTGTTTAATGGATACAGTGAAAAAGTGATAATCTTGCTTGATAAGTATGAAAAAGTGATGCTGCAACTTTCTGCATAAAACCCTTTTGATGAACTTCAAGTGCTTACTAATATAGCCAATGTAATTGCTTTCTATTTCATACTTTCTTCTCAAATAACTCAGGACTTGCTTAGGGACAAGCAAGTATTAAGTTTGGTGTTGTGATGCCAAGGCATCTTAGGCTAGTTTCACTAGCATTTTTCTGTTAGTTTTAGTTGTTTTATGCATTTTCTTGAGCTTAAAGTAACCAAGAATGGTTAAATGAATAACAAAGCAATGAACCATCCAAACAGTATGATTTTGATGCAAATTCCATGAGTTTTTAGTTATATTCCTTGAATGCTATGAATGGAAGAATTCTCATGAATTTTAGCAAGACTTTGATGAAGTTGTTTGGATGATTTCAGGGAATAAGAGGCTAGGCAAGGAAGCAACAAAATCAATAAAGGAAGCTTGAATATCACATGTGGAGTTTAAGTTCCAGTTTAAGCTTAAACTGGAACTTAAACTGCCAAGCCATATAATGCTGGGAACTGGCGTTTAAGCTCCAGTTTAAGCTTAAACTGGAGCTTAAACGCCAAAATCATGAAGGCTGTGAAAAGCTGAAAGTGGCGTTTAACCTCCAGTTTAGCCTTAAACTGGAAGTTAAACGCCAGAAATGAGAAATGCACCAGGGAGCATTCCCAGGTTTAAGCTCCAGTTTAACCTTAAACTGGAGCTTAAACGTGTTCGACCAAAATTTTCCTCCAGGT
>NC_029781.3:37878720-37879321 GCF_000817695.3 Arachis duranensis
TGGTCGAACACGTTTAAGCTCCAGTTTAAGCTTAAACTGGAGCTTAAACGTGTTCGACCAAATTCACACTCCAGGGTTGCTTTCTTCATTTCCACGTTTAAGCTCCAGTTTAAGCTTAAACTGGAGTTTAAACGTGTTCGACCATTCCACACTCTGGGGTTGCTTTCTTTCATTTCCACGTTTAAGCTTCAGTTTAACCTTAAACTGAAGCTTAAACGTGTTCGACTACTTTACCCTCCAGGGTTGCCTTCTTCCATTTCCACGTTTAAGCTTCAGTTTAATATGTTACAGAATTGGATCAGCAGCCTCATCAGGATTATGGATCATAAACCCAAAGCAAAAGGAAATCAAGGAAAGGCCTCAAAGCCCAAGGAACACAACAGAAGCTCAATTTAGAAATTGTATAAATAGGATAGAATTTAAGTTAGTAGGGACTTGGATCATTTTTTCTAGTTTTGATACTTTTTGTAATTGAATTCAGAGCTATGACTCACTAAACCCCCTTTCATTGGGTTATGGAGCTCTATTGTAATTCAATGAATCAATAATAGTTTTTATCTTCTTCTTCAATCTTTTCTCTTGAATTTTGTTAGAAAGCTTA
>NC_029781.3:37879474-37880059 GCF_000817695.3 Arachis duranensis
ATTGGGGTTTGGATGGATATTGTGACATGTAATCCTACCAAATTGTGGTTCGTGAAACTGTGTGGTATAATCAGTGATCGAGCATCATCTCTTCTTATGAACATTTAAACCAAGGGATTGGGAATTTGTTTGTTTTTAGAGAGAATTGGTGAGCCAAGGGATTGGGATCCAATCATATAAGATTGCGAAGCAAAATTCAATGAATGCATTGGTTGAGGAAGGGATAAAAAGGTTTTGATTCGGAGATCTCAATATCTCCTGAAACCCAATGAATTCCCCATTTCTGATCTACCACATTCTCTTTACATTCTGCAATTAAATTCATGCAATCACCCCGATCCCTTTTTAATTTCAGCAATTTAGCTTCTCGCTCTTTAATTCATGCAATTTAACATTCCGCAATTCTCATCTAAATCTTGATTCCGCTCAACTAGAACACACTTCTAATCCGAATTACTCACTCAACCAATCCTTGTGGGATTCGACCTCACTCTATTGTGAGTTTTTACTTGACGATAACCGGTGCACTTGCCGGAAGGAATTTTTTCCAATTGTGCAATTTCCTAAAATCGTAGCATCAGATGT
>NC_029781.3:37880366-37884163 GCF_000817695.3 Arachis duranensis
ATCTCAAACATATATTCATTCAATCTCAATTCATATTATCAATCCTCATTGCTATCAAATCTCAAACATTAACCTGGAGCAAGTGGGACGAACCACAACCCTTACTACTACCTAGGTATCACAAATACATTCATTCAAAACTCCATAATTAACTCATTTATCATAAACATCCTTTTTCGTCTCATACCCGGAGCAAGTGGACAACGCCACTGCCTACTACCCGGGGTTAAACATCACATTTCAACATCTTCCACTATTATCCATTTAACACATTCATTCATTAATCATATATGCATTTATACTCAGCCATAATCAATAATGGCTTTGCCGTGACCCGGCAATAACTCAGTCATCCGGCTCATGGTTCAATCAAAAACTAGCCATTTATCAATAGATATAGCCCTTCGGCTCATGGCATACACGGTACTCCTACCGTCGTCCTCCATATCTCATATAATCATCGTTGATCATCATTGATCATAACTTTTCCCTTGCTTCACTCGCAAGTTACCACATCCCCTAACTCCTTCCCTCATAGCTAGGCATATCATAACGATTTAAGATATAAGTGGTGAGATCGGAGGCTTAGAAGTATGAGATTTGACTTTTAAAACTCAAAAATCAACTTTGGCATGAAAGCAGGTTCACGCGTACGCGCACTCCACGCGCACGTGTGGATGGCCACAAAACTCATCGGCGCATATGCGCCATTCACGCGGACGCGCGGATTAAAAAAAATAGACAACGACGTGTACGCGTTAGCCACGCGTACGCGTGGGTGCATTTGCGCCCCAGGCACAAAACTGGCACAACTCTGGCACAACTCTCGTGGGTGCGTACGCGTGGCTGGGCATTGGTTGGAGCGCATCGACGCGCACGCGCACACCACGCGCACGCGTGGATGGTGCCTTCTCGAAGAACGACGCGTACGCGCCAAGTGCGCCTACGCGTGGAGGGTCATTCTGCTAAAAATTTTCTAAGTTAAAAGCTGCAAAATTCACAGATTCAACCCCCAATCTTCCGACGGACATAACTCTCTCATTTTAAATCGTTTTTCACCCGTTCTTTGAACGGCATGGACATCCCGGATCCAATTTCATTTCTAAATAGATTTGGCACAAAACAGAGATCCGTAGTTCAAGTTATGTCCTGTCAAAGTATGCCCAAAAACCATATTTTTCATACAAAACCACAAAGTGCTATTTTCAAAACAAGCCATTTTCAACTCTTTTCAAAATCAACCAAAACATGCCAATTTTTAACCCTTTTTGAAATCAATCAAAATATACCAAGATCAACATCAAGCCTCCTCAACTCATACATTAATACTTTACCACGATTCACAAAACCGCCATATAACCATTTTTACCCATTTCCACAAATGGCGAAATTACAAACACATTAACATGTCACACATCCTTCCCCATCCCAATTTCCAACAATACTATTTCCAATCGGTCATCATTATACATAATCAATATCATACTCACTATCACGTGGTTTCACCCACAAATCAACCTTAATCATTTCTCAAGCATATATCACAACATACATATCTCTCATGCATCATCATACCATCAAGGCATCAATCATCATAATCACATATATGACCACATAATATATCCCAACCAAAACCAAACATACCTCATCTACATAATTTCACCCAAAATTACCAAATTCCACACTTCAACTCCTCAAACCTTATTATTCAATAACCAACCCAATCATTCATATATTCATTATTTAAAACTCATCCAATCACTTGTGTCATCATACAATGCACACATCAACTTACCTTCCTTACCTCTTACCGGCCTCCGGCCCAAAATTTACGGCCTCCGGCCCAATTTCACAATTTAAATGCATAAACCACAAATCAATACTCATTACCCAATACATCGAATTTTCAATACACCACGCATACAAGGCCACACAATTCTCAACCCAATATTAATTCACATTACATACCAACTATGCATATTAGCACCAACCATTTACACAATCCAAACTTAATCCTAGGGGCATCTAGCATAGGAATTCTCATCACACCACACGGTACTTAAATGAAACTTAAACCGTACCTCTTGTAGCCAAATCAATTGAGCCTCTTCTTTGGGAGTCTCCACCAACCTTAGCTCCAAGCCTCACCAAAGCTCCTCAAGCAACACCAATCTCCCAATCGTGCACCAAAACCATCAAATGCACTAACATAACCAATATCACATTCATACATCAACCTAGGGTTCATAAAGATGATAAATCACAAGGGTTTGAGCACTTCTTACCTCAGCCCATATGAAGTAGGGATAGAACCCACTTAGAATCCATGTTGGAGTATCCCTAAACACCCAAAATCACAAGATTTCAACACTAACTTCCCAAAAACGTGTAACAGTGGGGAATTTCGAAAACTGGGCAGAGATGAATGGAATAATCACCACAAAACTTAGATAGAATTGTAGAGGATAAGAAGAGCGATGCGTGGCCGCAAACGGCTCGTCAATCGGAGCTCTGTAGCTCAAGTTATGGTGGTTTGAAGATCAAAGAGAGTTAGGTTTTCTCTCTTCTCTTCTCTCTTCTTAATTCAGCGCCCCAACCCTTCTTTTTAGGGTAAAATGAGCTGAAATGCTCATAACTAATGTTTATATATGTTAGGTCTTGGGCCCACTTAGGCCCGGTTCACTTATTTTTGTCCGTTGGCCCAATTTTGGGCCAAAACCTTTAAGATTAGCGCTCCAAATCGCACTTTAAATATTTCTACCTCCCCTAATCATAATTCCTCATTTCTTAATCTTATTTACTCATAATCAATTTTTTCAGCTGCAGTACCAGACAGGTCTCAGCCGGTACTGTCGGTCAAAATTCCACTGCGCGCTTTTACGCAGAAAACTATGTCTTCCGACTCGGAAAAATTCACTGAATCCAAATATTATATTTAAATCATCAAATTCCAATTGCCAAATATTCCAATCATATTCGATCCTACTTAACTCATTATTTAATTAATTTCGGTTAGACCGGATATTACATTCTACCCCCTAACAGAAATTTTCGCCCTCGAAAATTCCATCCATCACTACGAGTACACGAGCGTAGTCTGCCTTTATATTCAACACATAACAGTTCCAATGTCCTTTTACTCTACGCGCTTCCGCTACCGCGCTCTGATTTTTCTATCTTCAAGGGTCTCGTTCATTCGTTCAACACTAACCAACAGCCTCGTTCCTTACTTTTATCGTCTCATCAACCCACACCCTATTAAATCTCAAATCATGTCATCAATAATATTACCATCTTCGTTAATCATAGCCATCATCCCACATCACTATAATCAATCAAAGCTTTCTTCGTTTTTAGAATTCAATGAGTTTGGACTAACAAGCTGACAAACTCTTAAGAATCTGCTTTCCTTTACTAATCTATAAAAGCTTTCGAGACACATCTCTTTTGTTGAAGTCACCCAGATCAAAAATCATTTTCAAAAATATAACCAACACTCCTTCAAATTCTTGGGAAAAAGAAATTCAACAGCACCTCCCCAAAAAAATTGGAGTTTACCACCCGTCACGGGTTCCCTCAAACCAAATCTCAGTACCGCATCAGTATTGCAATTTAAAGGTTTCCAAACGATTCCTCTGAAACCGATCATTACAAATCTTGATCTAAATCCAAGGTCACCATGACCAAACATCATAGCACTCATCTCTCGAACACGACAACTTGCACTCAATCATCATCTAAATCCGACTATGCATCAATGATAATTTTCTCATCCGTTTCAGAACCATCAAGGCTCA
>NC_029781.3:37884299-37885432 GCF_000817695.3 Arachis duranensis
TCAGAGGCATTTATCCATTTGTATTAAGGCGATTCCTTACTCGGACCATCTGGTTTGCTTCTCAGTCTAATATTAAGCTCAGCATTCCGAGTTTTTACTGTACAGGCGGTATTATAAAATCACACACTACCATTTAAGCTTGATTATTGAAATTACCTCAATATTACTGCCGCAATCGGCCCGCATCCTGACTCTCTCCTTGTTGGCAATTTCTTGATACATGCCTTGGTAACCCACACTTGTAACATACGCCTAACCCCAATCGGCATGGCCTATTTGGGTGATGACTTCCACACCTCTGACAGCTCAAAACATTAGAATCAGCCGCTGCCCGTTTTCCCTTACCATTCCTTTGGGACTCCTCACTCGTCGCAAAGTTATTCCATCCTTGGGGAAAGTGTTGTATGTATCCTCTCTCCTTAAACTCTCGACCCCTTGGTACGAATCCTTGGTTGTGCTCTCTATGACTTCCTTCCTCTGCAACCCTCCTTTTCACACACTCTTCAGTAATTCTGCTCTTATTCACTAACTCTGAAAAAGTTCGGATCTCCATTGGTCCCACTGAACTTAAGATGTCGCTCCGAAGCCCTCCTTCATACTTAATGCATTTCCATTCCTCGAAGTCTCCCGGAACTTCCTGACACATGCGAGAAAACCTGAATAGCTCCTCAAATTTGTCTGTATACTCAGATACGGACATAGCACCTTGCTTCAACTGTAGTAACTCCAATTCCTTGCCTGTCCTGGCGGAATTTGGAAAGTACTTATTATAGAATTCCACCTGGAAGGCATCCCAAGTGATAGGATCATTCCCCTGTTGCAGGAGACGTCGAGCCCCTTGCCACCAATGCGATGCTTCCCCCATGAGCAGATAGGTAGCAAATTCAACACGCTGCTCTTCAGGCACCAACTGCGCTTGCAGGCTCGCTCTATGGCCTGAAACCAAGTATCAGCTTCAGTCGGATTGGTGGTTCCCTTGAACTTAGGTGGATTAACCTTTAAGAAAGTTGCCAGTGTCATCGGGCCCTGAGCTTCCCTTCCGCCATTGCCATTATTGTTTATCTGTTGCCCAAGGGCCTCCGCAGTGGCCTACATAGCAGCAGCCATATTCTCCAACGCCGCCATAAGGTTTA
>NC_029781.3:37885705-37885953 GCF_000817695.3 Arachis duranensis
CCATGGCTGATGGCTACATCCCATCCTCGCAGTGAAAACTATGCTAACGCACTCTGTCACATTACGGCTAATCACCGGTTGATTCCCGCTCCTACTGGAATAGAATCCCTCTTTTGCGTCTGTCACTAACGCCCAGCAGGTTAAAGTTTGAAGCACGTCACGGTCATTCATTACCGGAATCCTACTCGGAACACCACAGACAAGGTTGGACTTTCCGGATTCCCAGGATCCTACTCGGAATACCACAA
>NC_029781.3:37886330-37888726 GCF_000817695.3 Arachis duranensis
GTTGAACTCTGAGTTATGACGTGTTTTGGGCGTTCAACTCCGGATCATGACGTTTTTCTGGCGTTTAACTCCAGACAGCAGCGTGTACTTGGCGTTCAAGGCCAAGTTACGTCGTCATTCTTCGAATAAAGTATGGACTATTATATATTGCTGGAAAGCCCTGGATGTCTAATTTCCAACGCCGTTGAGAGCGCGCCAATTGGAGTTCTGTAGCTCCAGAAAATCCATTTCGAGTGCAGGGAGGTCAGAATCCAACAGCATCAGCAGTCCTTTTGTCAGCCTTCTTGAGAGTTTTGCTCAAATCCCTCAATTTCAGTCAGAATTTACCTGAAATCACAGAAAAACACAAAAACTCATAGTAAAGTCCAGAAATATGAATTTAACATAAAAACTAATGAAAACATCCCTAAAAGTAGCTTAAACTTACTAAAAACTATATAAAAACAATGCCAAAAAGCGTATAAATTATCCGCTCATCAATTAACCTTTAAGAAAGTTGCCAGTGTCATCGGGCCCTGAGCTTCCCTTCCGCCATTGCCATTATTGTTTATCTGTTGCCCAAGGGCCTCCGCAGTGGCCTGCATAGCAGCAGCCATATTCTCCAACACCGCCATAAGGTTTACCGGGTTATTCGAGTTGATTTCCGGTTCCTGTGTACTAGAACGATCTCTCTCACGTCCCCGACCGGGTCCACGAGGCGCCATCTGGTTCCTATACACACCAAACAATCGATATCAAGTTGATCAGTCTCAATATCGGAAGTATAGTGCTTCAAAGTACCAAAGGTACACTCATGGACTTCATGCTAGATGTATCAGTTAGATACCCTAACTAGCACAGGCACAAACTCAGAGTATGCATTGAAGCATAAGCAGTTCCATCCCTCAGGCTCACGAGGACGAACTGCTCTGATACCATAATGTAACACCCTAATATTCAAATCCTTATGCTCGAGTCATAAGTCAATGATATTACGGTGGTACGACTTTCAGGTAGATTTTTTTAATATATAAACATAGGTAATTTCGAAAGGAGTATTAATCGAGAAGCCTGAAAAGAGTAGAAGTAAAATCGCGAAGACGTATCACTCACGTTTCGATAACGAAAAGATAAAACGTGAAGCCAAAAGCGATATATGGACAAGGCATAAAGGAGATTAAGAGATAGATAACAGATAGATATATATAACATAAGTAAATAGCCACTAGTCGCGACCCGCGAAGTTTAGGCCGGCTAGGGTACCGTATGAAAGTAACTGACAACAGTACATCCTAATCTCTCCCAAAGGAAACATAAGAGCCTCTATAGGCAAGTTCCAAAAGAGTTCAACACATAATATAATCTTTTCAAAACAAAGGTGGAGAGATTCTAAGGAAAACACAAACTAGAGAAAATAAATATCTTTGCCGTTTCTCAGACGAACCGCAGCTCACTTCTGAGCACCTGAACCTGTATCTGAAAAACAAGAGATATATACGGAATGAGAACCCCGGGCCCATGGGTTCCCAGTACGGTAAAAGTGCCAAATAAATACAATGCACTGCAATAAAAACTCACTAAGCATCCTAAACTCCTTTTCTCCAAGTATCTAGCCTAGATTTTCACTAATCCATAAATAGGCATTTGTCGTAAGGGGATACTAAATCTAGTTTATATTACACATGTTTCCCAACTTGCTGATTCTTACACGAATCAGACTCAGAATCATAAGCAAAACCATCACCAGTTGTTCTGTCTCAGCAAATACATCATACCCTCGCCTGGAGCTAGTGAAATCACATCACTGCGTCTACCCAGGGGCTCAAATTATCTCATTCCAAAAATCATCATCATCATGCTATCGCATCATCAATTCATCTCATCAAGAACAGCCCTCAACATCCAGCGACACCAACATGAGGGATCTCTCAGTTGTACAAACACAAGCAATACAGACAAGTAATACATAAATAAGGTACAAGTAGAACAAGTAGCACATAATCAGGTAGCATAGCATATATGATGTAGAAATCCAAAACAAATAGGCAAACCCAAATAATTCAAACATATGCAAATGATGAATGCCTGCCTTATGGCTGATGATATCATCTGTCGGTTATATAGCCAACCCGACATGTCCTGGTAGCTAACCATTGGACAGAAGCACCCCTTGCGGAGCAAGTAGGTTTGAGCTACAACCCCCTTGCTACTACCCACTCAACCCAGAGCCAGTGGAACAACCACTACTGCGGCTACTACCCAGGCGGGTGTTTAAAAGCTCAACCTGGAGCGAGTGGATTCACCACTACTGTCGCTACTACCCAGGCGTCACAATCTCTGACCTGGAGCAAGTGGGACGAACCACAACCCTTGCTACTGCCCAGGTATCTTAAGCATTAACTCGGAGCAAGCGGGAT
>NC_029781.3:37888964-37893590 GCF_000817695.3 Arachis duranensis
AATTAACTCATTTATCATAAACATCCTTTTCCGTCTCATACCCGGAGCAAGTGGACAACGCCACTGCCTACTACCCGGGGTTACACATCACATTTAAACATCTTCCACTATTATCCATTTAACACATTCATTCATTAATCATATATGCATTTATACTCAGCCATAATCAATAATGGCTTTGCCGTGACCCGGCAATAACTCAGTCATCCGACTCATGGTTCAATAAAAAACCAGCCATTTATCAATAGATATAGCCCTTCAGCTCATGGCATACACGGTACTCCTACCGTCATCCTCCATATCTCATATAATCATCGTTGATCATCATTGATCATAACTTTTCCCTTGCTTCACTCGCAAGTTACCACATCCCCTAACTCCTTCCCCATAGCTAGGCATATCATAACGATTTAAGATATAAGTGGTGAGATCGGAGGCTTAGAAGTATGAGATTTGACTTTTAAAACTCAAAAATCAACTTTGGCATGAAAGCAGGTTCACGCGTACGCGTACTTCACGCGCACGCGAGGATAGCCACAAAACTCATCGGCGCATATGCGCCATTCACGCGGACGCGCGGATATGGCCACAATGTTCATTGATACGTATGCATCGCCCACGCGTACGCGTGGATTGAAAAATAGCCAAACGACGCGTACGCGTGGGTGCATTTTGCGCCCGAAGCACAAAATTGGCACAATTCTGGCACAACTCTCAGAAAAATAGCTGGGCCTTTGGTGCAGCGCATCGACGCGCCCGCGCACACTACGTGCACGCGTGGATGGTGCCTTCTCGAAGAATGACGTGTATGCGCCAAGTGCGCCTACGCGTGGAGGGTCATTCTGCTAAAAATTTTCTAAGTTAAAAGCTGCAGAATTCACAGATTCAACCCCCAATCTTCCGACCGACATAACTCTCTCATTTTAAATCGTTTTTCACCCGTTCTTCGAACGGCATGGACATCCCGAATCCAATTTCATTTCTAAACAGATTTGGCACAAAACAGAGATCCGTAGTCCAAGTTATGTCCCGTCAAAGTATGCCCAAAAACCATATTTTTCATACAAAACCACAAAGTGCCATTTTTAAAACAAGCCAGTTTCAACTCTTTTCAAAATCAACCAAAACATGCCAATTTTTAACCCTTTTTTGAAATCAATCAAAATATACCAAGATCAACATCAAGCCTCCTCAACTCATACATTAATACTTTACCACGATTCACAGAACCGCCATATAACCATTTGTACCCATTTCGACAAATGGCGAAATTACAAACACATTAACATGTCACACATCCTTCCCCATCTCAATTTCCAACAATACTATTTCCAATCAACTATCATTATACATAATCAATATCATACTCACTATCACGTGGTTTCACCCCCAAATCAACCTTAATCACTTCTCAAGCATATATCACAACATACATATCTCTCACACATTATCATACCATCAAGGCATCAATAATCATACTCACATATATGACCACATAATATTCACATTACATACCAACTATGCATATTAGCACCAACCATTTATACAATCCAAACTTAATCCTAGGGGCATCTAGCCTAGGAATTCTCATCACACCACACGGTACTTAAATGAAACTTAAACCGTACCTCTTGTAGCCAAATCAATTGAGCCTCTTCTTTGGAAGTCTCCACCAACCTTAGCTCCAAGCCTCACCAAAGCTCCTCAACAAACACCAATCGCCCAATCGTGCACCAAAATCATCAAATGCACTAACATAACCAATATTACATACATACATCAACCTAGGGCTCATAAAAATGATAAATCACAAGGGTTTGAGCACTTCTTACCTCATCCCATATGAAGTAGGGATAGAACCCACTTAGAATCCATGTTGGAGTATCCCTAAACACCCAAAATCACAAAATTTCAACACTAACTTCCCAAAAACGTGTAACAGTGGGGAATTTTGAAAAATGGGCAGAGATGAATGGAATACTCACCAGAAAACTTAGATAGAATTGTAGAGGATGAGAAGAGCGATGCGTGGCCGCAAACGGCTCGTCAATCGGAGCTCCGTAGCTCAAGTTATGGTGGTTTGAAGATCAAAGAGAGTTAGGTTTTCTCTCTTCTCTTCTCTCTTCACTATTTCAGCGCCCCAACCCTTCTTTTTAGGGTAAAATGAGCTGAAATGCTCATAACTAATGTTTATATATGTTGGGTCTTGGGCCCACTTAGGCCCGGTTCCCTTATTTTTGTCCGTTGGCCCAATTTTGGGCCAAAACCTTTAAGATTAGCGCTCCAAATCGCACTTTAAATATTTCTACCTCCCCTAATCATAATTCCTCATTTCTTAATCTTATTTACTCATAATCAATTTTCTCAGCTGCAGTACGAGACAGGTCTCAGCCGGTACTGTCGGTCGAAATTCCACTGCGCACTTTTACGCAGAAAACTATGTCTTCCGACTCGAAAAAATTCACTAAATCCAAATATTATATTTAAATCATCAAATTCCAATTGCCAAATATTCCAATCATATTCGCAACTACTTAACTCATTATTTAATTAATTTCGGTTAGACCGGGTATTACATTCTACCCCCCTAACAGAAATTTTCGCCCTCGAAAATTTCATCCATCACTACGAGTACGCGAGCGTAGTCTGCCTTTATATTCAACACATAACAGTTCCAATGTCCTTTTACTCTGCGCGCTTCCGCTACAGCGCTCTGATTTTTCTATCTTCAAGGGTCTCGGTCATTCGTTCAACACCGACCAACAGCCTCATTCCTTACTTTTATCGTCTCATCAACCCACACCCTATTAAATCTCAAATCATGTCATCAATAATATTGCCATCTTCGTTAATCATAGCCATCATCCCACATCACTATAATTAATCAAAGCTTTCTTCGTTTTTAGAATTCAATGAGTTTGGACTAAGAAGCTGACAAACTCTTAAGAATTCGCTTTCTTTTACTAATCTATAAAAGCTTTCGAGACACATCTCTTTTGTTGAAGTCACCCAGATCAAAAATCATTTTCAAAAATATAACCAACACTCCTTCAAATTCTTGGGAAAAAGAAATTCAACAGCACCTCCCAAAAAATTGGAGTTTACCATCCGTCACGGGTTCCCTCAAACCAAATCTCAGTACCGCATCAGTATTGCAATTTAAAGGTTTCCAAACGATTCCTATGAAACCGATCATTACAAATCTTGATCTAAATCCAAGGTCACCATGACCAAACATCATAGCACTCATCTCTCGAACACGACAACTTGCACTCAATCATCATCTAAATCCGACTATGCATCAATGATAATTTCCTCAAGTACCCAACCACAACTTAGCATGACTGGTATTTCAAATCAACGTTTCCAAATCCATCATTTAGGACCATTCCTTATCTATTTAAATCAAAGGAACTAAAAGTCACGGGTTCAATCCGTTTCATCAAAAATCCAGAAATTAACCAACTATATAACAAACACAACACATCATTCTTAACAGAAAATCATTTACATCAGAGGCATTTATCCATTTGTATTAAGGAAATTCCTTACTCGGACCATCTGGTTTGCTTCTCAGTCTAATATTAAGCTCAGCATTCCGAGTTTTTACTGTACAGGCGGTATTATAAAATCACACACTACCATTTAAGCTCGATTATTGAAATTACCTCAATCTTACTGCCGCAATCGGCCCGCATCCTGACTCTCTCCTTGTTGGCAATTTCTTGATACATGCCCTGGTAACCCGCACTTGTAACATATGCCTAACCCCAATCGGCATGGCCTATTTGGGTGATGACTTCCACACCTCTGACAGCTCAAAACATTAGAAGCAGCCGCTGCCTGTTTTCCCTTACCATTCTTTTGGGACTCCTCACTCGTCGCAAAATTATTACGTCCTTGGGAAAAGTGTTGTATGTATCCTCTCTCCTTAAACTCTCGACCCCTTGGTGCGAATCCTTGGTTGTGCTCTCTATGACTTCCTTCCTCTGCAACCCTCTTTTTCACACACTCTTCAACAATTCTGCTCTTATTCACTAACTCTGAAAAAGTTTGGATCTCCATTGGTCCCACTGAACTTAAGATGTCGCTCCGAAGCCCTCCTTCATCCTTAATGCATTTCCATTCCTCGAAGTCTTCCGAAGCTCCATGACACGTGCGGGAAAACCTGAATAGCTCCTCAAATTTGTCTGTATACTCAGATACGGACATAGCACCTTGCTTCAACTGTAGTAACTCCAATTCCTTGGCTGTCCTGGCGGAATTTGGAAAGTACTTCTTATAGAATTCCACCTGGATGGCATCCCAAGTGATAGGATCATTCCCCTGTTGCAGGAGACGTCGAGCCCCTTGCCACCAATGCGATGCTTCCCCCATGAGCAGATAGGTAGCAAATTCAACACGCTGCTCTTCAGACACCAACTGCGCTTGCAGTGCTCGCTCCATGGCCTGAAACCAAGTATCAGCTTCAGTCGGATTGGTGGTTCCCTTGAACTTAGGTGGATTAACCTTTAAGAAAGTTTCCAGTGTCATCGGGCCCTGAGCTTCCCTTCCGCCATTGCCATTATTGTTTATCTGTTGCCCAAGGGCCTCCGCAGTGGCCTGCATAGCAGCAGCCATATTCTA
>NC_029781.3:37893612-37894625 GCF_000817695.3 Arachis duranensis
AGCCATATTCTCCAATGCCGCCATAAGGTTTATCGGGTTATTCGGGTTGATTTTCGGTTCATGAGTACTAGTACGATCTCTCTCATGTCCCCGACCGGGTCCACGAGGCGCCATCTGGTTCCTATACACACCAAACAATCGATATCAGGTTGATCAGTCTCAATATCGAAAGTATAGTGCTTCAAAGTACCAAAGGTACACTCATGGACTTCATGCTAGATGTATCAGTTAGATACCCTAACTAGCACAGGCACAAACTCAGAGTATGCATTGAAGCATAAGCAGTTCCATCCCTCAAACTCACGAGGACGAACTGCTCTGATACCATAATGTAACACCCTAATATTCAAATCCTTATGCTCGAGTCATAAGTTAATGATATTATGGTGGTACGACTCTCAGGTGGATTTTTTTAATATATAAACATAGGTAATTTCGAAAGGAGTATTGATCGAGAAGCCTGAAAAGAGTAGAAATAAAATCGTGAAGACGTATCACTCACGTTTCGACAACGAAAAGATAAAACGTGAAGCCGAAAGCGATATATGGACAAGGCATAAAGGAGATTAAGAGATAGATAACAGATAGATATATATAACATAAGTAAATAGCCACTAGTTGCGACCCGCGAAGTTTAGGCCGGCTAGGGTACATTATGAAAGTAGTTGACAACAGTATATCCTAATCTCTCCCAAAGGAAACATAAGAGCCTCTATAGGCAAGTTCCAAAATAGTTCAACACATAATATAATCTTTTCAAAACAAAGGTGGAGAGATTCTAAGGAAAACACAAAGTAGAGAAAATAAATAGTGAAATCACATCACTGCGTCTACCCAGGGGGCTCAAATTATCTCATTCCAAAAATCATCATCATCATGCCATCGCATCATCAATTCATCTCATCAAGAACAGCCCTCAACATCCAGCGACACCAACATGAGGGATCTCCCAGTTGTACAAACACAAGCAATACAGACAAGTAATACACAAATAAGGTACAAGTAGAACAAGT
>NC_029781.3:37894816-37895062 GCF_000817695.3 Arachis duranensis
TTGGACAGAAACACCCCTTGCGGAGCAAGTAGGTTTGAGCTACAACCCCCTTGCTACTACCCGCTCAACCCAGAGCCAGTGGAACAACCACTACTGGGCTACTACCCAGGCGGGTGTTTAAAAGCTCAACCTGGAGCGAGTGGATTCGCCACTACTGCCGCTACTACCCAGGCGTCACAATCTCTGACCTGGAGCAAGTGGGACGAACCACAACCCTTGCTACTGCCCAGGTATCTTAAACATTAA
>NC_029781.3:37895151-37896225 GCF_000817695.3 Arachis duranensis
CATATATTCATTCAATCTCAATTCATATTATCAATCCTCATTGCTATCAAATCTCAAACATTAACCTGGAGCAAGTGGGACGAACCACAACCCTTACTACTACCCATGTATCACAAATACATTCATTCAAAACTCCATAATTAACTCATTTATCATAAACATCCTTTTCCGTCTCATACCCGGAGCAAGTGGACAACGCCACTGCCTACTACCCGGGGTTACACATCACATTTCAACATCTTCCACTATTATCCATTTAACACATTCATTCATTAATCATATATGTATTTATACTCAGCCATAATCAATAATGGCTTTGCCGTGACCCGGCAATAACTCAGTCATCCGGCTCATGGTTCAATCAAAAACCAGCCATTTATCAATAGATATAGCCCTTCGGCTCATAGCATACACGGTACTCCTACCATCATCCTCCATATCTCATATAATCATCATAACTTTTCCCTTGCTTCACTCGCAAGTTACACATCCACTAGCTCCTTCTATCATAGCTAGGCATATCATAATGATTTAAGATATAAGTGGTGAGATCGGAGGCTTAGAAGTATGAGATTTGACTTTTAAAACTCAAATATAAACTTTGGCATGAAAACAATGTCACGCGTACGCGTACTCCACGCGCACGCGTGGATGGCCACAAAACTCATCGGCGCATATGCGCCATTCACGCGGACGCGCTGATTAAAAAAATAGACAACGACGCGTACGCGTCAGCCACGCGTATGCGTGGGTGCATTTGCGCCCCAGGCACAAAACTGGCACAACTCTGACACAACTCTCGGGAAAATGGCTGGGCATTGGGTGCAGCGCATCGACGCACACGCGCACACCACGCGCACGCGTGGATGGTGCCTTCTCGAAGAACGACGCGTACGCGCCAAGTGCGCTTACGCGTGGAGGGTCATTTTGCTAAAAATTTTCTAAGTTAAAAGCTGCAGAATTCACAGATTCAACCCCCAATCTTCCGACCGACATAACTCCCTCATTTTAAATCGTTTTTCACCCGTTCTTCAAACGGCATGGACATCCCGGATCCAATTTCATTTCTAAACA
>NC_029781.3:37896635-37905897 GCF_000817695.3 Arachis duranensis
CAACCATTTACACAATCCAAACTTAATCCTAGGGGCATCTAGCCTAGGAATTCTCATCACACCACACGGTACTTAAATGAAACTTAAACCGTACCTCTTGTAGCCAAATCAATTGAGCCTCTTCTTTAGAAGTCTCCACCAACCTTAGCCTCAAGCCTTACCAAAGCTCCTCAAGCAACACCAATCTCCCAATCGTGCACCAAAACCATCAAATGCACTAACATAACCAATATTACATACATACATCAACCTAGGGCTCATAAAAAATGACAAATCACAAGGGTTTGAGCACTTCTTACCTCAGCCCATATGAAGTAGGGATAGAACCCACTTGGAATCTATGTTGGAGTATCCCTAAACACCCAAAATCACAAGATTTCAACACTAACTACCCAAAAATGTGTAACAGTGGGGAATTTCGAAAACTGGGCAGAGATGAATGGAATACTCACCACAAAACTTAGATAGAATTATAGAGGATGAGAAGAGCGACGCGTGGCCGCAAACGGCTCGTCAATCGGAGCTCCGTAGCTCAAGTTATGGTGGTTTGAAGATCAAAGAGAGTTAGGTTTTCTCTCTTCTCTTCTCTCTTCTTAATTCAGCGCCCCAACCCTTCTTTTTAGGGTAAAATGAGCTGAAATGCTCATAACTAATGTTTATATATGTTGGGTCTTGGGCCCACTTAGGCCCGGTTCACTTATTTTTGTCCGTTGGCCCAATTTTGGGCCAAAACCTTTAAGATTAGCGCTCCAAATCGCACTTTAAATATTTCTACCTCCCCTAATCATAATTCCTCATTTCTTAATCTTATTTACTCATGATCAATTTTCTCAGCTGCAGTACCAGACAGGTCTCAGCCGGTACTGTCGGTCAAAATTCCACTGCGCACTTTTACGCAGAAAACTATGTCTTCCGACTCGGAAAAATTCACTGAATCCAAATATTATATTTAAATCATCAAATTCCAATTGCCAAATATTCCAATCATATTCGCTCCTACTTAACTCATTATTTAATTAATTTCGGTTAGACCGGGTGTTACAATACTGCACATGTAAAATAGTCTTTCGTTACAAAATTCATATCTACAAAGAACCAGAAATTTAGGAAAGATTACAATTTTGACCCCTAAAACAAACTTCCCTTACAAAATAACCATTTCAAGTTTCCAATTTGACAAACTGAATCCAAGAGAGCATATCATTACTTGTTATTTATAGTTTTTGTTAGCAGGAGATTGGGGATTAAGTAGTGACGATCTTGAGGAAAATAAAAGGAAGGGAACAAACCAGGATGAGATTGCTCTCCCTTCAAGAGATTGACGGCTATATAGTCATATTTTAGGCCTAAAATGAATGAAAATCACAATCATATTCAGAGGAATAAAAGAAGCAAGGAAATTATCACAGAAACACAACATCACCCATGAGACTATAGCAACCAAGATAATCAAGGTTTGGGTTGGTTATACAAGAGAATTAAGAAGAAGAAGGAAAAGCGGAAAATGGAAATTACGAGTTACTAAAAACACAAAACCATATAAAGAGATAAGGGATGTAACAAACACCAAATTGAAAGCTTTTAGTTCATACTGATTATACACAATTACTTATACAATTCATAACAACAGTTTTAAAATTCAAATTAAAAAAAAAAGAAAAACTCGCAAAATCCTCAACATGCCAAGAAGGGGGAAAACAGTGGGAAAAAACATAAAAACAGAGAAAGGAAAGCAAAGTAAGGAAGTAGCATGGAAGACTTCAAATGCATGTAAAAACTAGAAAAGAAAAAATTAAGGGGAAAAAATTAAGCTTTGCTACCAACCTTAATCCTCTCTTGTTCTTCTCACGGGAGACAGTGACAGAATCACCAAGAGCACCAGCTTTCCACAAACAGTGACAAGCATACATAAACCCAGAATCAGTCTTATTCCTTTTTGTATGGATTAAGAAACTACCAGCTTCCGTTTAATAACCGTTCAGCTAAAATCTCCACATGGAACTTCATCATCATTCCACTCTTATGCATAATTAGTTATGTACTTACCCTTTGGTCCTTTACTAAGTACATAACATCTTAAAATATGATGATTAAATGTATGCCAAAGACCAACTTTGAAGCATTTAAAAAATGGTAGAATAGAAAGAATCAATGTCAAAGATTCCTATACATATTCTGCCAACAAATAAATATTTATTCACCACCTTTTATATGATTTTTTAAAAACCGGCTACTGATTTAGTACACTTCAGAAAAACAGCAAGCAGTAACCAATTTAGAAAAATTATATAAAATCCATCTTTGGTTAGATTCTCCTAAAATTTGGTGTGGTTGAACCAGACTTACCTATCTTTCACCCAGTTTAAGTCCCAGAGCATTTTCACTTCTCTAAAAAAGTTATGCCTCTCAAAATATGGTTTTGTTTTAAGGAAAGGGTGCTGTCGCAGTAGTGAACAGTCCTGCTTCTAGAAGACAGAACTTTCTCTATAAAATTCGAATTGTTCTAAAATTTGGACATCCTAATATTTCATTCCTCTTTGGTTTCACCTCTAAAGAGTTTCAGAGTATTGATATATGTGGTTTTGAAGTTGTTGTTCCAGAATTCGTTCAGCATTGTTTCTGCAGAAAATGACCATTTTCTAAAAATCATATCTCCTAAACCACACATCAGAAAATTCTGAAATTTTAGGAGAATAACCTAGACATCTTAAGGTTTCATAGAAAAATAATTTCACTCATTTTGAGTGGCTATATTGCTCCCAGTTTTGTTCACAAATTGCTGCCCAAAACTGCATAATTCTGCAACATGTAACCTTGGGTTTTGAGAGGTCAAAAATTGATATTCCTAGCTTTTCAATTACTCTAACGTTGCATTCTAACTTTCTTTTACCTATTGTAACTTTTTGGAAAGATTAAATCAACCCCAAGTGCTCAGGATTAATCATTTTTTGTCACTTTTCACATTTAAGCATACTCAAATGAAATCAACAATTTCTGCATTACTCAACATAGCAATCCAGCCACAAATCACTTAAACAATTCACATATATTATCGTGAATTTACTGCATTATATATAACAAATAGCCCAGCATCATCTCAAATAATCATTAGCATGTATCATTAATTAATTCGATCATGAAACTTGGCTTTTAGCCTTTCAACAAATTATGCACTCTAACAAATAGAATTTTCAGCATCATCATCATTCAATAAATCAAGCACAACATCATTCAATTAGTCACAACCTCAATTCTATTACCTTCTTCCCATGGCTTCTCAGCAGTATCACTATCAACACTCCCTCTAAACCAATTTGAAGCACCAAAGCAATTCCCAAAGATGGACAAGATATTTCCAAACTTTTGAAATAAATCATGTAATCCTGCATTATCTATGGATTCAACTAAGTGCTGTCGCAGTACAAGAAAAACAAAAGAATTCACTTTAAAAATGATATTGATCATGGCATATGATTAAGTATGGTGTATCAAAGTTGCAAACAAATAGACATATACCTTAACAAAAACATTCCCTCTGCACTTTTTCTCACATCAAGATCACGATGAGACCACATGACCCTTATCACTTTTCCATGTAGTAAAGAATGATTATTCAACTCAATTGCACGACTAGCTATTCATGAAATCAAAGACAACAAATTAAATTAACAGTAATTAGTGTATGCAGTGTTTATACAAACTCGAGCAACATGTGGACTAATAAGAGGAAACAAAATCAGACACCCAAAAAAATCTTAATAGATTCAAAACTACAAGAACCCACTTTTAAAAAAACAAAATTAAAAGAAAGAAATTTGCAAACAAAGTTTAATAATCTTGTCCCACTAAGTGCAGATAGCTTACAAAGATTAGACAATACACGAAACAACAAAGACAATAACAATAACTAGAGTTAGATACATGAAACAACCAATGCTATTGTGCCCTGTCATAAGTCATCTTTGTGTTTATCCCATTCATTTTTAAATCTCTTCTAATAATTTCTGCTAAAATTTTCTTTGTTCTTCTTCTCCGCTAAAATACACCATTTGTAACTAACTCAAACAATCTCCCCTAACCTCTCTGAAGCTCAGGAAGCTGTAAGACAATTAACAGATGGAAAGAAATCAAGAAATGCAACATCAATGTAAGTAGTACACCAAACAACAATAGAAATCAACAATTTCAGGAAATCAGAGTAGTCCATAAACCAACAACCCCTTAGCACAGCAACCACAGTACCTGAAAACCTGAAAATAATTGGGAAACATCAAAACCAAAAAGAAAGTAAAAGTAAAACACGATGCTTCTTAATTAAAAAACAAATAATCGCAGAACCTCCCCTAATCAGAACAATTATTAAAACCCTTAATCAGAAGTTCCAATCATCAAAATCCTTAATCAGAACACTAATTATTTACCTGAGCTTGAGCAGAGGTCAAAGAAGAGAAGAAAAAGAAGAAAAAGAAGAAGAAGAAGACTAGCGGCAGAGAAGAAGAGAATGACTGGGGACAACACCGTCGTGACCGAGACAGGAAAACCAGTCGTCGTCGTTGAGGGTCAGAGAACCGTTGTCGCACTTCGCGTTTGTTGTCACTGAGGGTCGTTAACTCGTCATCACCGAGAGGCGAGAAGCAGCGCAGCACCGTCATGACTCTAAGGTTGGTGAGTGGTGACGGAAGCCGTGACGGTGGTTGGTAAGAGACAAAGAGAGGGTTGAGAGGGAAAGGGTGATGGCAGATGGTGAGAGGCAGAGAGAGGGCTGAGAGAGGATAGGTAGCGACACCGTTCATGAGCCATGAGGGGAATCGAAGGTGCATGGCTGTGTCTTATGGTGCTGAGAGAAGAGAGCTGTGTGCAGAGTGCAGACCCTAGAGTAGTGTATGGTAGTATGTGATTTGGTGAAAAGGAAACAAAAAATTACTAAGTGTTTGTGTATTTGGCTATAGATACATTAGGCATCACTTTTAAAACGCACCCAAAATATTATAAATAGGTTACTTTTTAAAAGCACTTCCTTTGGTATGAAAAGTGTACCCATAGATATCAATATAAGGTTACGCTTTATAAGTGATCTTTATTATATCTAAGGCTACACTTTTTAAATGATGCCATAATTGTGTTTCCTATTCCCTTATAAAAAGGGAACTCGTAGAAAAGTGTAGCCTATTTTATGAATAGGCTACACATTTCAAATGTAGCTTAAAAATAGTGTGGCTGAATAGGTGTTTTTCTTGTAGTGACATTCCCATTTCTGACTTTGGTCACTGAGATGGCTCGGCGAGCCAATGCTCCATGGAGAGCAGATAACGTGTCACCACCCCTAGTCGACGGAAAGGAGAACGTCATTTCATGGAGGACTTGGGTGAATGAGAAGCTTCCATCCCGGCCTCGATCTAGAGCTAGAGCTTCAACGGCAGCAACACATGGTCCTTCGTCTTCTTCAGCTGGAGCAAGACCGTCCACAACACCTATTGCACCACCATAGCCAGCACCCTAGCCGACATATCTACTAGTACATCCTCTTTTCGATACATGGAGCGTAGTGAGTGCCTCATCACGCGACGCCTTGATCGAGTATATCAGATGCTTGTAGCATTGGGCACCGAGATGCCCCCTGATGAAGACCCTTCTTCCACAGAAGAGGAGGAGCATGAGGAGGTGCAGGCTTAACAGCCAGAGGCACCCGCACAGACCCAGGCTACCCTAGAGGCACAGAAGACCTCCGTGGAGCCTCAGCCTCAGCCCTAGTCAGATGCGACCGTTGACCCTCATCCCGAGTCCGAGCAGTAGCATCGAGGATGATGCTTCATTCTAAGTGTGGGGAGGTCACCGTCATCACCGTCGGTAGATTGCTATTTTGGGTGAACAATTTCAGACATTTATCTCTTAGTTTTTGTTACTTTTAATATTTTGCACTTTATCTTTATTGCACTTTTAGGATTATTGTATATATTTGTTATTTTGAGATACTTTTGTTTTACTTTATTGCATTTTGCACCTTGGTTAGTAGATATTTCATATTTTTAGTTGGATTTTCTTTCTATAGTTGTTTTAGCTTTTTGGTTGTGATTAGAAAAATTTTTTAGATTGTCGAAACCTAAGTTGACCCTTTTTGCATATGAAATTTGTTTTGATTGAAAAAAGGCGATAAACTAAGAAATTTTTAAAATTTCTCCATCACAACATTGCATTAATAAGCTTAGTCAAAACAATAAATTTTTCAAGGAATTTATCTTTGGGGCACCACCCCAATTGATTCAAAAGAAAATTTTTGTTTGAACTTGCTTGAATTATATATTTTGTGGATCGTGTTCTGAGCTAATAACACAAGCATGTGAGATTTGAGCCTAATGGTATGGTTACATCTTATAACCACTTATTTTCCTTCTTGTGTGCAATTGTTCTCTGTAACAACCCCGATTTTCAAGTACGCGGATCTTTTCTACAGGCACGAATTTCTCCGGAAGATCAGTAAAGGAAACACCTCTGCTGTATCATCAAGCATCTCAATCCTCATTGTCATTATGACATCTTTAAGCCAAAACCTCTTTTGAGGCAAGCTCGACAACGCGGCCACGGAGAACCTAGTTTTTGAACCGTATCGGTTAGGAGTTTTGATTCTAGTTTTCGTAAATAGGCTCAGTTTGACAAACCGGACTCGATTCATGAGAGAAGAAAGATAATAGTATAATATTATCATTATATTAGTATTAGAAGTTACTTGAAAGATATTATAAGGTTACCTGGTCTGTTTTATTTAAAAATAGGAAATCGGTTTAACCAGGTTTACGATTTACTGGTGCAGCTTAGCACCAGCACTCTCTGATGACTTTAGCAATGCTAAGGGCTCATCATACATGTTTTATTCTCATAATAAATATGTTACTAGTGTCATTTATGCTAGTAGCTCAGAAAATAATTTTTAGAGATATTTTTACAAGTGTTCCGATACACCTAGTTTTAGTTGTTATACACCTGAGATATTTTAATATTATTTTAATCCACCTCCAAGCCAACCAATCACAACTCACCTTACACTCCCAAGACCTCCAAGGCTGTCTCATTTCATCATTTGGCCCGAAAATAACAAGAGAGAAAAGAGAGAAACCTCCATGAACACTTAATCTTCAAAGCTTGATTTCTTCTGAACTAAAACTCAAATCAAAACTCCGATTTCACCAAAATGATCCTCTCTTCTTTCTCTACATAACCATATAACATATCAAGGCTGGAAATAAGGTGAGATGGCTGTCTCCCTCCCTCTTAAATTCGGTTTTCAAGGAAAACCATGTAAACATGTGTTTTCTTGATGTTTTTCCTTAGGAATCATGCTTAACTTGACTTGAGGGCCAAGAAACGTGAATTTCCAGCAAGTCTAAGGTGAGATATCTCTTCCTAACATACTGAGTGAGATTTGGTCAGTTGAGAGTTTTTGGATTTAAAGTTGTTGTTGATGTGATTTAGGAGGAAAAAGTGCTTAAGGACCACCTGAAACTTTGATTGAATTAGGAGCAGCAAAACCAGGTAGGGTGTCACAAAATTAATCTTGATTATTTGTGTTTGAGATGTGTGAATGTTGTATTATTTGGTTGTGCTAAAATTGGTTGCATATATGATTGATTCTTGGTGAAAAATTGGTGAAATTAAAAATTGGTTGCATATATGATTGATTCTTGGTGAAAATTTGGTGAAATTTTGATGAAATTTGATGAAATTCAAGCTTTATGTTCATGTTCTTGGAGCAGCTGGAAAACAAAACCCTAGGCCGTAAATTAGGGATCAATTTGTGTTAAAATCATGTAGAAAAGATGGGATTTTAGTGGCTGGGAATTTATTATGAATTATAGTAAAAATCGGTTACTGAAAAGACTGAAAAACGAGTAAAAACAGAGAAAGAATCTGAAGAATTTATGAAGAACATGAAGAACACTTTGAGTGTGATGAAGAACAATGAAGAACAGGCCTTAGATGTTAAAAAGGGCAAGGAAGTAAAATTTTTGGTGTTTTAGGGGTTGTCTGGTAATTTTTGAAAGTTAGGGTGGTAAAAGTAGAAATATTAAAAGTTACGGGTGGTAAAAAGTGAATTTTAAAGGTTAAAGGTTAAAGTAAAGTTAATTTTCGAAAATATATTAATAAAGTAATAAATAATAATAAAATATTAAATAATAATATTTAATTAAAAATAATATTTTAATAAAAATAATAAAAAATAATGCAGAAAAGGCAGTTTTCTGTAAAAACTTTAGAAAGACAACTTTAAGTGCAAAATCTCATAATTACCTTCATAAAACACTTAGGGAGTGGTATTAACATGTTAGTGAGGCAAATATAAAGAAAAGATAAAAAGTTAAAGAAAAGATAAAAATCGAAGAAAAAGTCTGTAATGTTTTAATGACAGAAAAATAGATAGAATTAGTGAACAAACTAGGGCAACATAGTTAGTCCTTGAGTTGCGACTAGGGTTAAGTATTATATGAAAAGTTAAACTATTTCAGTATAGACTTAATGAACCTATACTTGGGACAGGCTAACTATTCATACCAAAATTTACATAAGCTTTAAATACATATGTTAAGTAGAGAAACCAAAGCAGAGTAAAGAAACACAGAGAACAGAGTAACCAGAGCAGAATAGAGGGATACAGAGAAAAGAGTAATCTGAGCAAAGTAAAAAGACACAGAGAAGAGAGTAATGTGACAAAGGGAAATGGTTTGAGTTAAGATGTTGTAAAAGTAAAAGCTGTAGAGTTTGTATAGCATGATTGAACAGAGAAAGAAAGAGGTACACCATAAGAATGTGAAAGTGATGATGAATAATGAGAATGTTAATGAATGATGATAATGAGAATGATTATGTAAGAATCTGCTGCAGAGAGGCAGTCAGATAGATGGTGGTACGACCACTGAGAACGCTTTCCTGGGATACCTTGCTATAATGCTTTGTTGTAAGACAGAGGTTGCTTACAGAGATATCAAGATGAATGTGCTCCTGTAAGACAGAAGTTGCTTACAGTGAGTGTGTTGTTGCTCCTGTAAGACAGAGGTTGCTTACAGTGAGTATGTTGTTGCTCCTGTAAGACAGAGGTTGCTTATAGTGAGTCTGTTGGGCGTATATCGGCTAATAAGTTTCGCCCTGCAAGACAAAGGTTGCTTGCAGTGGATATTGCCAACATCAAAGGTTGCTTGCAGTGGATACCCTACAAGACAAAGGTTGCTTGCAGTGGATACCCTACAAGACAAAGGTTGCTTGCAGTGGATAT
>NC_029781.3:37906043-37908811 GCF_000817695.3 Arachis duranensis
ACTTTCTTGTATTCTTCTGTTTGTGATCTTTTTCTGTTTTCTCTATTTTCTCTATTTATCTGTCTTCTGTTTACTACTTCTCTATATTCTGCTATTAGTCTGCTAAACAACACAAAATTAATGATCATAACTAATAACCCCGGCCCTACTAAGAACTCCCCAGTTCTTACCCCTTCTCTCTCCCATCCCCCTCCAAATGGAAGCATGAGTACCCTTCCGTAGTTCGCTGATGACCGTTCGTAAAGAGAATTCCGCACTAGGTAGTCTTCTGAGTCTAGGGTGAATCTCTTTATCTATGTATATGTATATACTGTGAGACCAGCCAACGTCTGCACCCCGTTCGTATGCGCACTTTAACCTGAATCCTGTGTACGAGACTCCCGTTGTGTGGCTACTTGATGAGGTACCAGAGGGACGTCCTATGGCAATGTCTGATCGCTAGACTAGCCCGGGTGCCAGCTTAGGGACTTCTTGAATAGGTCAGGGCCTGGGATGTTGTATATATATATTATTTAGCTATATCTAGGGGTGTTCTAACTAAAAGTCTATACTCTAATAAAGGCTGGATCACTGAATCTTGTTAGCTGCTTGTGATGTATTTATGTGTGGTTGTTTATAACTATTTTATCTGTTATTATTTGTGAATTGATTATAAATGATTATGTTTTTTAATCCAAACATTTTCAAAAAAATACACCTCGCAAATTAACTACGCTTTTAATAACGAATCAGGCTCATATGATAATTAATAGATAATAACTAGGAAGACAAATTGGTTGCGCTCAGTTTCCGGTGTGTCCTAGGCGTATTGAAAATTGGGTCGTTACAATTTGGTATCAGAGCAGTTCGTTCCCAATAGAGCCTGGGGAGTGGACTGACTATGCCTAATTGCATACTCTGTTGTGTGTCTCATGCTTATAGGATATCTATGTGATATGTGTTGCATGATTGTCTCTGTGTTTTCATTCTGGGAATGTTCACACTTGACTTGAGGTGTTAAGACTGATCACGTTAATAACGATTGTTTGGTGTGAACAGGACTACAATGAGACCACGGAGACAGAATGCGCGGGAAGGAACCCCTAGTGATAACCGAGAGAGAGAACAAGAAACCTTTATGGCTACGATGAACATTGTAGCTGAGGCAGTGCGTGAGGCTGCGATGGCTGCTGCTAGGGCTATTGAGCATCTCGGAGTGAGAAATGAAAACCGAAATGAAAATGGTGAGGATAATGGAAACAACGAGGCTGATTCAACGCATCTTGATAAACCCATGACCCTTGCTACTTTTTTGAAAGTAAATCCACCTAAGTTCAAAGGTACACTCGTTGCGACTGATGCTGACAACTGGTTTCGAGGTATCGAGCGATCACTACGAGCACAGCATGTTCCGGAAGGTCAACACGCGGAGTTCGCTACTTATATGCTGGAAGGAGAAGCTGAGCATTGGTGGCAGGGGACACAGCAACTGTTGCAACAAGATGAAGGTGATATCCCTTGGGATACTTTTAAGGATGAATTTTATAAGAAGTATTTTCTGAGGGCAGCTCGTGATGCTAAGGAGATGGAACTTATGCAACTGAAACAGGGTAACACAACTGTTGCAGAATATGCCCGTAAGTTTGATGACTTGTGCCGTTTCTCCAAGATTTGTCAAGGGAATCCTGCTGACTTTGAAGAATGGAAGTGTTTGAAGTTTGAAGGGGGTCTTCGTGAGGATCTGATGAGTTCAGTAGTTCCATTAGAGATACGAAATTTTGCTGAACTGGTGAATAAAAGTAAACTAGTGGAAGAATGTTCGAAAAAGGTGGCGATAGCTCGAGCAGATCGTAGGGAAGCCTTAGGAAGAGACTTTATTCAATATCTAGCCCCTCAAGGTCGTAACTTTAAGTTCAATGGTCAGTTCGATCGCCAAAATAAGAATCAACGAAATGGTAACTTTCTCGCTCGTAACAATGGCAACTACGACAACAATAACCTGGGAGAGGAAGAAGGAGGTCAATCTCAACAAACTCAGGATATTTCAGTATGCTCAAGGTGTGGGAAGGATCATGGTAATAGAGCTTGTAGATATGGGACACACACTTGTTTCTCTTGCGGAGAGTATGGACATATATCGAGGAATTGCCCAAAAAGGTTTGTTCGAAATCCAGCTAGGCCACAACAACAAGGAAGGGTTTTTACCGTAACTGCTGGCAACACTAATGCATATAATTCTTCCACTCGAGGTGAGTACCACACTATGGTTTTGCTTGTGTTAGATAATACTATAACTTCTTATGCGCATGTTAAATTTTGAGGGCAAAATTTTCTTTAAGGAGGGTAGAATGTAACAACCCCGATTTTCGAGTATGTGGATCTTTTCTACAAGCACGAATTTCTCCGGAAGATCAGTAAAGGGAACACCTCTGCTGTATCATCAAGCATCTCAATCCTCATTGTCATTATGACATCTTTAAACCAAAACCTCTTTTGAGGCAAGCTCGACAACGCGGCCACGGAGAACCTAGTTTTTGAACCGTATCGGTTAGGAGTTTTGATTCTAGTTTTCGTAAATAGGCTCAGTTTGATGAACCGGACTCGATTCATGAGAGAAGAAAGATAATAGTATAATATTTTCATTATATTAGTATTAGAATTTACTTGAAAGATATTATAAGGTTACCTGGTCTATTTTAGTTAAAAACAGGAAATCGGTTTAACCAGGTTTACGGTTTACTGGTGCAGCTTAGCACCAGCACTCTCTGATGACTTTAGCAATGCTAAGG
>NC_029781.3:37908944-37910720 GCF_000817695.3 Arachis duranensis
CTAGTTTTAGTTGTTATACACCTGAGATATTTTAATATTATTTTAATCCACCTCCAAGCCAACCAATCACAACTCACCTTACACCTCCAAGACCTCCAAGGCTGTCTCATTTCATCATTTTGGCCAAAAATAACAAGAGAGAAAAGAGAGAAACCTCCATGAACACTTAATCTTCAAAGCTTGATTTCTTTTGAACTAAAACTCAAATCAAAACTCCGATTTCACCAAAATGATCCTCTCTTCTTTCTCTACATAACCATATAACATATCAAGGCTGGAAATAAGGTGAGATGGCTGTCTCCCTCTCTCTTCAATTCGGTTTTCAAGGAAAACCATGTAAACATGTGTTTTCTTGATGTTTTTCCTTAGGAATCATGCTTTACTTGACTTGAGGGCCAAGAAACGTGAATTTCCAGCAAGTCTAAGGTGAGATATCTCTTCCTAACATACTGAATGAGATTTGGTTAGTTGAGAGTTTTTGGATTTAAAGTTGTTCTTGATGTGATTTAGGAGGAAAAAGTGCTTAAGGACCACCTGAAAGTTTGATTGAATTAGGAGCAGCAAAACCAGGTAGGGTGTCACGAAATTAATCTTGATTATTTGTGTTTGAGATGTGTGAATGTTGTATTATTTTTTTGTGCTAAAAATTGGTTGCATATATGATTGATTCTTGGTGAAAATTTGGTGAAATTCTGATGAAATTTGATGAAATTTAAGCTTTAAAGTTCATGTTCTTGGGCAGCTGGGAAAAACGAAACCCTAAGCTTAAATTGAGGTTCAATTTGTGTTGAAATCATGTAGAAAATATGGGGTTTTATTGGCTGCTAATTTATTATGAATTATAGTAAAAATCGGTTGCTGAAAAGACTGAAAAACGGGTAAAAACAGAGAAAGAATCTGAAGAATTTATGAAGAACATGAAGAACACTTTGAGTGTGATGAAGAACAATGAAGAACAGGCCTTAGATCTTAAAAAGGGCAAGGAAGTAAAATTTTTGGTGTTTTAGGGGTTGTCTGGTAATTTCTGAAAGTTAGGGTGGTAAAAGTAGAAATATTAAAAGTTACGGGTGGTAAAAAGTTAATTTTAAAGGTTAAAGGTTAAAGTAAAGTTAATTTTCGAAAATATATTAATAAAATAATAAATAATAATAAAATATTAAATAATAATATTTAATTAAAAATAATATTTTTATAAAAATAATAAAATAATGCAGAAAAGGTAGTTTTCTGTAAAAGCTTTAGAAAGACAACTTTAAGTGCAGAATCTCATAATTACATTCATAAAACACTTAGGGAGTGGTAATAACATGTTAGTGAGGCAAATATAAAGAAAAGATAAAAAGTTAAAGAATAGATAAAAATCGAAGAAAAAGTCTGTAATGTTTTAATGACAAAAAAATAGATAGAATTAGTGAACGAACTAGGGCAACATAGTTAGTCCTTGAGTTGCGACTAGGGTTAAGTATTATATGAAAAGTTAAATTGTTTCAGTATAGACTTAATGAACCTATACTTGGGACAGGCTAACTATTCATACCGAAATTTACATAAGCTTTAAATACATATGTTAAGCAGAGAAACCAAAGCAGAGTAAAGAAACACAGAGAACAGAGTAACCAGAGTAGAATAGAGGGATACAGAGAAAAGAGTAATCTGAGCAAAGTAAAAAGACACAGAGAAGAGAGTAATGTGACAAACAGAAATGGTTTGAGTTAAGATGTTGTAAAAGTAAAAGCTGTAGAGTTTGTATAGCATGATTGAACAGAGAAAGAAAGA
>NC_029781.3:37910777-37913953 GCF_000817695.3 Arachis duranensis
GTTGCTTACAGTGAGTGTGTTGTTGCTCCTGTAAGACAGAGGTTGCTTATAGTGAGTCTGTTGGGCGTATATCGGCTAATAAGTTTCGCCCTGCAAGACAAAGGTTGCTTGCAGTGGATATTGCCAACAGGAAAGCCTTATCCAGATAGAGGTTGCTGGGTAACGTCGGAAGCGGGTATGTAACCGACAGATGAGCTCATTACTTGCACTAGGTCTAGACATGCATCATACTTGGTTGTGCATTTTCTCTATTATGATTGTTGCATGAATGTAAGCTTTCTTTGTTTGTATTCTATTCTCTGTGTTTGTGTCTGTATTTTACTTTCTTGTATTCTTCTGTTTGTGATCTTTTTCTGTTTTCTCTATTTTCTCTATTTATCTGTCTTCTGTTTACTACTTCTCTATATTCTGCTATTAGTCTGCTAAACAACACAAAATTAATGATCGTAACTAATAACCCTGGCCCTACTAAGAACTCCCCAGTTCTTACCCCTTCTCTCTCCCTTCCCCCTCCAGATGGAAGCATGAGTACCCTTCCGTAGTTCGCTGATGACCGTTCGTAAAGAGAATTCTGCTCTAGGTAGTCTTCTGAGTCTAGGGTGAATCTCTTTATCTATGTATATGTATATACTGTGAGACCAGCCAACGTCTACACCCCGTTCGTATGCGCACTTTAACCTAAATCCTGTGTACGAGACTCCCGTTGTGTGGCTACTTGATGAGGTACCAGAGGGACGTCCTATGGCAATGTCTGATCGTGCAGAGGAATAGCAGATGATGTACTACCTTTGGTGACGTTCACTTGACTTGAGTTTTGAAGACTTAGAACGTACTTTCCCTCGCTTTAGTAGTTTAGAGGGACTAGGCGAGTATAGAGTCTAGGCTAGCCTGGGTGCCAGCTTAGGGACTTCTTGAACAGGTCAGGACCTGGGATGTTGTATATATATATATATATATATATTATTTAGCTATATCTAGGGGTGTTCTAACTAAAAGTCTATACTATAATAAAGGCTGGATCATTGAATCTTGTTAGCTGCTTGTGATGTATTTATGTGTGGTTGTTTATAACTGTTTTATCTGTTATTATTTGTGAATTGATTATAAATGATTATGTTTATTAATCCAAACGTTTTCAAAAAATACACCTCGCAAATTAACTACGCTTTTAACAACGAATCAGGCTCATATGATAAATAATAGATAATAACTAGGAAGACAAATTGGTAGCGCTCAGTTTCCGGTGTGTCCTAGGCGTACTGAAAATTGGGTCGTTACATTCTCTTTCTATGAGTGTGATCCTTGATTTGTTTAATTCTATATGTCCATTATTCCTTGTATACATGCTCTTATATGATTGAGGCCATTGTTTCATTAAGCCCACTTAACCAAATAGCCTACCTTTTATCTTCCATTGTTAACCAATTTTTGAGCCTATGCTTACCCAATTATTCTTTATTTTAGCACATTACAAGCCTAAAGCGAAAAATAATAAATGTCCCTTGCTTGGATCTTTGATTAGCTTAGGCTAGTTAGAGTGTTTATTATTCAAGTTGGGGGAGATTTTGAAACATTGGTTGGGATAAAAAGTGTGTTTTGTATTTCTATGTTTGGAAATTGAGTGCATACTCATGTATTAGTCAAATGTTAGACCTTATGCATTGATGTTCTTGTATATAGTTAAAAGAAAGAAAAATAAGAAAAACAAAAGAAAAAGAACAAGAAAAAAAAAGAAAAAAAGAGTATAAGAAGGAAAAGAAAAGAAGAAAATTAGAAAAAAAAGAAAGAAAAAAAAGAAAACCAATAAAAAACGGACAAAATGCCCCAAAGTAAAGTTCAATAAGAATCAATGCATGAGTTTTGTGAAATGAAAAGGAAATGTGTAACAACCCCGGTTTTCGAGTACGCGAGATCTTTTCTGAAAGTACGGAGAACTCTGGAGGATCAGTAAGGGGAGAAGCTCTGATATATTATCAAGTATCTCAATCCTAATTATCATTATGTCATCTTTAAGCTAGAACCTTTTATGAGGCAAGCTCGATAATGCAGTTACGAAGAACATAGTTTTTGAACCGTATCAGTTAGGAGTTTTGATCCGGTTTTTCGTAAATAGTCTCAGTTTGACGAACCGGACTCGATTCATGAGAGAAGAGAGATAATAGGGTAATATCATCATTATATGAGTATTAGAAGCTTCTTGAATGATATTATAAGGTTACCTGGTCAGTTTTAGTTAAAAACAGAAAATCGGTTTAACCGGGTTCACAGTTTACTGGTGCAGCTTAGCACCAGCACTCTCTGATGACTTTAGCAATGCTAAGGCCTCATTATTCATGTTTTATTCTCATGATAAATATGTTACTAGTGTTATTTATGCTAGTAGCTCAGAGAATAATTTTTAGAGATGTTTTTGCAAGTGTTCCGATACATCTAGTTTTAGTAGTTATACACCTGAGATATTTTAATATTATTTTAATCCACCTCCAAGCCAACCAATCACAACTCACCTTACACCCCCAAAACCCCCAAGGCTGGTTCATTTGCTCCTTGTGGCCAAAATTTCCAAGAGAGAAAAAGAGAGAAAAGTTCTTAGTTCCAAATCTTCAAAGCTTCATTTCTGCTGAACTAAAACTCAAATCAAAATTCCAATCCGACCAAAATGATCCTCTCTTCTTTCTCTACATGATCATATGACTTGTCAAGGCTGGGATCAAGGTGAGTTGGCTGCACCATCTCTCTTTTGATTCGGTTTCAAGGAAACATGGTTAAATATGTGTTTTCTTGATGTGATTTAGGAGGAAAAAGTGCTTAAGGACCACCTGAAAGTTTGATTGAATTAGGAGCAGCAAAACCAGGTAGGGTGTCACGAAATTAATCTTGATTATTTGTGTTTGATATGTGTGAAGGTTGTATTATTTGGCTGTGCTAAAAATTGTTGCATATGTGATTGATTCTTGGTGAAAATTTGGTGAAATTTTGATGAAATTTGATAAAATTCAAGCTTAGAGTTTATGTTCTTGAAGCTGCTGGAAAAACAAATCACTAGGCTTAAATTGAGGTTCAATTTGTGTTGAAATCATGAAGAAAAGATGGGGTTTTAGTTGCTGCTAATTTATTATGAATTATAGTAAAAATCGGTTGCTGAAAAGACTGAAAAACGGGTAAAAACAGAGAAA
>NC_029781.3:37915025-37916444 GCF_000817695.3 Arachis duranensis
ATCTTTATCTTCTGTTTACTGTTTCGCTATATTATGTTATTCGTCTGCTAATCGACCCCAAATAAATGAACGTAACTAATAACCCCGACCCTACTAAGGACTCCCCAGTTCTTACCCCTTCTCTCCCTTCCTCTCCCTCAGATGGAGACGGGCGTGATCTTCTATGAGTTCGAGGACCCTTACGTCTACGAGGATCCGGTACATCACAGTTACTTCATCATGGGATTGGAGCCTCGTATTAGACGATATGCGTTACCTAATCGAGCCTTTCAACATCCTCTGTCTAGCCCGCATTTTGACCCTGATGCTCCTTACGACTTTCCCTTATCCTGGTTACATCCTGACGCACCTGTACATCCTTTTCCTGATGATCCCGAGCACTTTATACCAGCTCAACCTTTGAATGTGGTGGAACCTGAGCCTATCATTCCTGATGAGCCCGAGTTAGCTGGTGACTACGTACCTGTGATACCACCAGAGTGGGACTTTCCTCCTGAGCCGATCCCTGACTTTCCACAGCCTGATGAGCCGGCACTACTGGACGGTGGGGTAGCTTCTATATACGCGAACGAACCTGTGCTCGCGAATGGTCTTGTACATAGTGACAGCAGTGTTTCTGGTGGATCTGAGGGTATAGTTGTAGCTGCGGATGATGATGATGAGGAGGATCCTGAGATAGAGATAGAGCAGGATGAGGAGATGGACGAGCCTTACGGCGATTCTCCGAACGGCCACGAGTAGATATAGTTTGACTGCGGAAGGGGCATTCTTTTGATGACACTCTAGTCTAACATTATCGGATAGATAGTCTCTCACTTGTGTTAGTACACCCGAGAGCTAGGAGCTATATAGTGGTTAGGCTAGCCTGGGTGCCAGTTTAGCGGCTTTTTGTATGGGCCAGGCCCTGGTGTAAAACCCGGTTAATTAACGGCTAATTAACCCATAAATGAGAATTTATTCTGGAAAGCCTAAAATGTGATTTTTATGGCTAAATGTGATAGAGGGGATTGAGACAAGAATTTTGGTACTAATTTTATAAAATTCGGACCAAGATTGGACCGAACGGGCCAAACCGGGCCAATTGGACCCAAAGTGGGCCCTTGGCCCAACATAACTTAACCAAAACCCTAGTTTTCAGCACTCTCTCTCCTCACACAACACCAAACACGCTGAAAAGAGAGGAAATGGGGGAAGAACACTCTCTCAAACCACTATCTCTCACTTGATCTTCAAACCACCATAACTTTTGATCTAGAGCTCCGATTGCCGCTCCGTTTGCGGCCACGCGTTCACCGCGGAGAGCTCTAAAAAACCCATACAACCAATCTTGAGGCAAGCCACGTGTTGCTGATCGAAATCCCAGCCTTTATTTTCGAGTTTCATGGGTGAAATGTTGAGATTTTGGGTTCTTTGATGTTA
>NC_029781.3:37918986-37919915 GCF_000817695.3 Arachis duranensis
TTTGTGTCCCTTTGGGTTTCCTTGGGGTTTTCCTTATTTTTTTATCATATGTATATATTGTTATGCTCGGATCGGTTATCTTCGCAGCCGGATCTTGAGTCTTGATATTCCTGTTTTTGACACTCCTTTGTATATATATTATCACGCGTTGGTTATCCTTGTTCGTTACGTTATCGATCGGAGTGTTGCGCCTTCGAGTTGCGATTTTTGCTTACCCCTTTTTTTTCTACAAAGGCTCCTAGTTATAATCAATCATTCATACTACTATACGTACTAAATTTTTATTTTAGAGGTCGTAATACCTTGCCATCTCTGAATTATGACTTAAGCATAAGACTCTGTATGGTAGGTTGTTACATTATGGTATCAGAGCAGTTCGTTCCTGTAGAGCCTGAGGGATGGACTGATTATGCTTCTGTGCATTCTCTGTGTGTGTGTTATGTGCTATTAGTATATCTGCTTGATATAATTGGCATAAACGTTCATGAGCATGCATTTGGGACTTTGAAGAACTAGACTTCCGATATTGAGACTGATCAACTTAATATCGATTGTTTGGTGTGGATAGGAACCAGATGGCGCCTCGTGGACGCGGTCGAGGTAGTGTGAGAGGTCGTACGAATGCTCGTGTGCCGGAGAATAACCCTCATGACCTGGTGAACTTTATGACTGCGTTAGAGAACATGGCTGCTGCTATGCAAGCCACTGCTGAGGCTCTTGGTCAACAGATGAACAACCATGGTAATGATGGAGGTGGAGTTCATGGCCCGATGACGCTGGAAAACTTTTTGAAGGTTAATCCGCCTAAGTTCAAGGGGACTACTAGCCTGACTGAGGCTGATACATGGTTTCAGGCTATAGAGCGAGCGCTGCAGGCATAAGTGGTGCCTGAAGGACAGCGTGTCGAGTTTGCTACCTATATGCTCACA
>NC_029781.3:37920029-37921429 GCF_000817695.3 Arachis duranensis
GAGTTCTATAAGAAGTACTTTCCGACTTCTGCTAGGACGGCTAAGGAACTTGAATTGTTACAGCTGAAGCAGGGTACTATGTCCATAGCAGAGTATACTGACAAGTTTGAGGAGCTGTTCAGGTTCTCTCATATGTGCCAAGGGACTCTGGTGGAATATGAGGGATGGAAGTGTGTTAAGTATGAAAAAGGACTCCGGAGTGATATTTTCAGTTCAGTGGAACCAATGGAGATTAGGACTTTCTCCGAGTTGGTAAACAAGTGTAGGGTTGCTGAAGAGTGTGTGAAGAGGGCAACCGCTGAGAAAGGGAGTCAAAAGGGATCATTCCCACAGAACCGAGGGAAGAGCTTTGCACCTAGAGGTCCGTCTTTCAAGAGAGGAAGCTCTTTTAGGAGGTCCAACAACAACAACAACTCCCAAGGGAAGAAGTTTGGGAAGCAGCCTCAGAATGATCAAGCTTATACTAGGTGTGGGAGTCACCATCCGGGAGCACCATGCAAGGCCAGATGGGGTTTGTGCTACACTTGTGGAAAGGCAGGGCATAAAGCTGTAAATTGTCCTGAGAAGCAGAAACAAGGTGCTGGAAAGGCACAACAGACTGGTCGGGTGTTCACCACTTCAGCTGTAGGAGCTGAGGGATCCGAGACACTTATTCAAGGTAACTGTGAAATGGCTGGACAAACTTTAAATGCTTTATTTGATTCGGGAGCATCGCATTCATTCATTGCATTTGAGAAAGCCCATGAGTTAGGACTGAAGATTGTAACTTTAGGTTATGATCTAAGAGTGTACAATGCTACCCATGAAGCCATGGTAACTAGGCTAGGATGCCCGGAAGTTTCCTTTAGGTTCAAGCAGCGTGATTTTATTCATCATTTAGTCTGCTTACCGATGATTGGTCTCGATCTTATCTTGGGATTGGACTGGTTATCTAAGAACCATGTTCTGCTAGATTGTTCTACAAAGTCGGTGTACTTTATGCCGGAAGATACTGAAGGGCCGGTCGTGGTGAATAATTATTACTTCAATTCGATGATGGTGAACTGTTCCGGAACCGAATGTCAGGGTATCATGTTGTTAACCGCGGACATTTCGGGTGATGACCAAAGGTTGGAACAGATTCCGGTTGTGTGTGAGTTTCCGGAAGTGTTTCCCGAGGATATTGATGAGTTTCCACCTAACCGAGAGGTGGAGTTTGCTATTGAATTGGTGCCCGGGGCGGGACCAATCTCAAGTGCTCCTTATAGGATGTCACCATTAGAGATGAACGAGCTAAAGTCTCAATTAGAGGATTTGTTGGGAAAGAATTTTATACGACCAAATGTCTCTCCGTGGGGTGCTCCAGTGTTACTGGGAAAGAAGAAGGATGGGAGTATGCGGCTCTGTGTGGATTACAGGCA
>NC_029781.3:37925039-37925672 GCF_000817695.3 Arachis duranensis
ATATATTGATTGATTTCAAAGAAAAGGGATGAAAATGGCATGTTTTGATTGATTTTGAAAAGAGTTGGAAATGGCTTGTTTCGAAAATGGCACTTTGTGGTTTTTATGAAAAATATGGTTTTTGGGCATACTTTGGTGGGACATAACTTGGACTACGGATCTCTGTTTTGTGCCAAATCTATTTAGAAATGAAATTGGATCTGGGATGTCCATGCCGTTCGAAGAACGGGTGAAAAAGGATTTAAAATGAGAGAGTTATGTCCGTTGGAAGATTGGGGTTTAAATTGGTGAATTCTGCAGCTTTTAACTTAGAAAATTTTTAGCAGAATGACCCCTTGCGCGTGGGCGCACTTGGCGCGTACGCGCCGTTCTTCCCGAAAATGCCATCCTCGCGTGCGCGTGATGTGCGCGGGCGCACCGATGGTGCTGCACCCAATGCCCAGCCATTTTCCAGAGAGTTGTGCCAGAACTGTGCCAGTGTTGTGCCTGGGGCACGAGAACACCAACGCGTACGTGTGGTTGACGCGTACGCGTCGATTGGCAAATGTTTAATCCACGCGTTGGCGTGCATGACGCTTGCGCGTCGAGGAAGTTTTGAGGCCATTCACGCGTGCGCGTGGAGTGCGCGTACGC
>NC_029781.3:37926331-37936264 GCF_000817695.3 Arachis duranensis
ATTATTATGTATTATATATGTGGAAGCTGTTACCATGCTGGGGACCTCTGGTTCTCACCCATGCGGATTTTGTGGTTTTCAGATGCAGGACGTGAGGTTTCCCGCTGATGCATGCTGGAGACTTCTATGTTTGCGAAGATCCTTTGTTCTCGGGGCTATGTTTTGGTTTATATGTTTTGCTTAGATACTTTTATCTCCCTTAAATAATACAAACTGTGATGACTCCTCTTATGGGAGATTTTGGAGAATAGGTTTTATGTATTTGTGTCCCTTTGGGTTTCCTTTGGGGTTTTCCTTATTTCTATCATATGTATATATTGTTATGCTCGGACCGGTTATCTTCGCAGCCGGATCTTGAGTCTTGATATTCCTGTTTTGACACTCCTTTGTATATATATAATTCTCGCGTTGGTTATCCTTGTTCGTTACGTTATCGATCGGAGTGTTGCGCTTTCGAGTTGCGGTTTTTTGTTTACCCCCTTTTTCTACAAAGGCTCCTAGTTATAATCAATCATTCATACTACTATACGTACTAAATTTTTATTTTAGAGGTCGTAATACCTTGCCATCTCTGAATTATGACTTAAGCATAAGACTCTGTATGGTAGGGTGTTACACCTGGGAGTGTCGTGTAAATATTAGCTACGTAGGATGACGAGGATGTAAACTGACTTGATCTTGTGTAAACGCTACATGTTTTGTTATTGTGTACATGATGTATATTATCTGCTGTGTTTCTATGTTTCTTTATGCCACTTTTCTATTATTCTCATTATATGCTTGTTTATTTTACCTGAACGTCCGCAACAAATAAAAAATAAACTACTCGTAAAAATTGGCATCGCTCTAAGAAGGAATAGGCTCAAATATTAAATAATAGATAACAATTAGGAAGGATAAGTTAGTAACACTTAGCTTCTTGTATGACCATGGCATACTGGGAGTTGGGTCGTTACAAAATGCACGAGTATGTGAAAAAGTGAAGAATGGGTAGCTAGGTTAGCTTTGAATTGTATAGGTTGTTATATAGGTTAGGTGGGAAGGCTCAGTCAATCAGAGATTCAAATTTTAGTCCATTTGACTATATTTATAACCCTACCTTGACCCTAGCCCCATTACAACCTTTAAGAAAGTCCTCATGATATGTGTATGCATGCATTGGATAGTTGTTGATTGTTAGATAAAGAACAAATCTTGGAGAGCATGATTATGAGAGGATTGAGTGAATCAACCCCAAATACTTGAGTGACTAGAACAGATACACATCTGGTAAGGGTTTGATCACCATGATCACTCTTCTTCATGAAAGTTTGTAAATCTCTTTGATAATTCAATACAATTGTAGGTTTGGTTTGGTTTAATCTCCATTACCTTAGCCCTATGCTTATATATGTTTCCTTGGAAGTTGATTTCTTCTGACCAAGCCTTTGCATTCATAATAGGTAGTTGCATTTAGATAGTTTGCATATAGTTTAGTTGCATTGAATAAATGTCACACCCCTTGTTTCCTTCTTGATTTAGCATGAGAACATGCTAAGGTTTAAGTGTGGGGAGGTTGATAAACCCCATTTTTATGGTTTATCTTGTATTGAATTTAGAGGACTCTATCAACTTTTCCTCACATTTATTCAATGAAATAGCATGGTTTTGTGATTCTCCCTTAATTTGTGCTTAAGTGTGAAAACATGCTTTTTAGGTCTTTAATTTGACAATTTTAATTCACCTTTGATTCCACTAGATGCCTTGATTTGTTTGTTAAGTGATTTCAGGTTGAAAAGGGCTAGAAATAGATCAAAGGAGCGAAGAGAAAAGCATCCAAAGTGGAGAAATCATGGAAAGCCAAAGATTTGGAATGCACTCATCCACGAGCACGTGCAACCGATGCGCACGAGTGGATGGTAAAACCCCAGGGACGCGCACGCGTGATGTACGCGTACGTGTTGATGTCCACACATGACCTCTTTAGTGAAATCATGCCTGGCGAATTCTTAAGTGCTCCTGGCCCAGTTTGGAGCTGAATTTTGTCGAGAAAAAGTTAAAAGGACCAAGGATTGAAGGGGAAGGCATCATTGACTCATAAAAGACAATAGTTAGTTTAGATCTAGTTTTAGAGGTAGTTTCTAGAGAGAGAATCTCTCTATTTTCTCTAGAATTAGGATTAGGCTCAGGTTTAATTCATCTCTTAGATCTAGGTTTAATTCATGCTTTGATCTACTATTTCTTTACAAATTCTTGTCCTTCTACCTTTTCTCTCTCTAGCTTAGCATTTAATTCTTGTAATTCCTTACTTTGTTGTTGATACACTCTTACTCCTTCTTCTATTTTTCTTGAATGCAATTTGAGGTAATTCATGTTAATTATGATTTCTTTGATTGTTATTGTTGATTCTTTGCAATTAGTTGTTGTTAGATGTTATTCTTGTTGTGAATTTACTATGCTTTCCTTTGTGTGCTTGGCTTGGGATGGTAACTTAGGAATTCTTAAGTTGCTAATGTCCAAGTGATTGATAGTTGGTAGCCATTGACTCTAGCCTTCATTAATTCAATTAGTGAATAGCTAGGACTTATGGACTTGGATTGATATAGCTCATTTGACTTTCCTTTACTTGTTAGAGGATGACTTAATTGGATTGATCCTTGCAATTATCATGTTGTGGTTAGCAATAAGGATAGAGATCCTTAACCACCAAACCTTGCCAAAACCTTTTTATCATTTAATTTTCATTACAATTTACTTTTCCTGTTTCTCATCCAAAACCCCAAAATATACATGTCCATAACCAATAACAAGAATACTACCCTGCAATTCCTTTGAGAGATGACCCGAGGTTTGAATACTTTGGTTTATTTTTATAGGGGTTTGTTAATTGTGGCAACCAAATGTTTGTATGAAAGGATTCTTGTTGGTTTAGAAGCTATACTTTCAACGAGAACTTATTTTGAAATTCTTTACCATACAAAAATTCGATCATCACAAGGCAGCCGTGAATTCTAGTACCTCCCTTTGCATCTCTCGTTGCCCTTAAAGAAGAACACCAAGAGTGTCATCCATTGGAGGTTGGAGTGGATATGAGGGTTCATTGCTTGGGAGGAAAGGTTCATGATAGAAGGGTGGTTCATTATGATAAGGATGTGGCGATTCAACATTCTCCATCTTTTTCACTTTTTGCACAACACACTCCAGTCCCTTGTTCTCAAAATGACATTTGTTAGCCATGAGAGCTTCACGTGCTTTTCGGCCTTCCTCTCGCTCTATTTGATGGATGGTTGCTTGAAGTCGATTCATTGCTTCCTTAAAATGATCCCGTGGATCTTATTCCGCTTGGCTAACATAATTATGATCATATTGCTCTGGGATTGATGGATATGGACATTCCCCTATAGAGGGTGGTGGTGGAGAGGAAAGTTCATCTTGTTGCTGAAAGTTTGCATACATTGGAGGTGGTGTATATTGAGTGGTGGTTCTTGGGAGTAATTGGGTTGGAATTGTGGTGGCTCTATATATGATTCATATAACTCATAAGGTGGTTGGTATGGTGGATATGGGTTAGGGTCATATGGAAGTATTTGGTAAAACGGGGCTTGTGAGTGTGGTTGTGGGCTATATTGAGGAGGGGGTTCATAGGTATATGGTGGTGGTTGTTGATTGTCACAAGGAGGCCCACCTTATCAATTGTCTTCGTATGTATCATGGAATGGTTGTTGGTCATGGTACATCGGAAAAGTTTATTGCCAAGAGGGTTGATCAAATCCTTGTGGCTCCTTCCATATTTGATTGTCCCATCCTTGATGCAAGCCTTCATTTTAATCTCCACTTCCTACAACATAATTATAACCACACTCATAGCCAAAGGGATGAGAATTCATGGTAGCAAGAGAAAATAAAAACAAAAACTAACAAGAAATAATGAAAATAAACTCCTAAAACTAGAAACAACTAACAAAGAAACAAAAGGCAAACATATTCACAATATTCACAATAACCAATAATAAGTCACACATTTGCAATTCTCCAGCAACGGCGCCAAAAATTTGACGAAGTAAAAATGTCGGTAAAGAATTTCACTAAAATGTCGTGTTGCAAGTATAGTTCTAAACCGACAATTAAACCTCAATCAATATTTAAATTGTTTGTCACTTATGCAAACCCAATAAAATTAAATGAAGTATTTAAACCTCGGGTCGCCTCTCAAGGAATTGCAGGGAAGTATGTTACTATTTGTTCTGGAAAAGTATTTTTGGGGTTTTTAAATGTTGAACAAGGAATGTAAATGGCAAGAAAATAAACTAATAACTAAGTAAGTTCTTAGCAAGGGAATCGACTTAGAATTCCTATCCTCATTATCGTTGTCAATTGTGATGGTAAATGTAAATTACCTTCACTTAGTTAACCTCTATCCAATGGAGCAAGGTCAAGTGCATACAATCAACTTGAGTTCATAAGTCCTAGTCAACGCATAGTGAAAGACTAGCTTTGGTGAAGTTCAAGCTAACCGGAAATCTCCAATTACCATTCAACAAAAGACTTTTGATAACTCAAGAGTCTCTAAATACTCAATCCAAGCTAAGAATACAAAAATCTAATTTAAAACCCAACTAAGCATTTTATCAAACACATGGAAGGCATAAAATAAAAGCATAGAAAAGTTACAAGGAATATTAAATCTAAACAACCAATTGCAAGCATCAATGACTAACAATTAAAGAGAGTAATAATAAACATGAAAAACATAAATTGTATTAAAAGAAATCAAGCATAACAAGAGCTTATTAACATAAAAATGGCGAAAAACAGAAATTAACAAGAGAAGAAGATGAACTAAATTGCTTAAACAAATAAAAGTAAGACAAAAACTAAATTAAAGGAAGACTGAACCTGAACCTAAAGAGAAATTGGAAGAAGAAACCTTAAACATAGAGAGAGGAGAGAACCTCTCCCTAGAAGCCTACATCTAAACCTAAAAATATGTGAATGAAAGTTAGTTCCCCTGCCAGCTCCACTCTACAGCCTCTAATCTGTATTTTCGGGTCTGAAACTCGGTTAAAAGCAGCCCAGAAATTGCCCCCAATGTTTTCTGTCATTGCAGCACGTAACGCTCTGTCACGCGTATGCGTCGCCCATGTGTACGAGTCACTGGACTTTTCACTGGCCACGCGTAGGCGTTAGGCACACGTACGCGTGACTGAGCCAATGTCCAAGTGACGTGCACGCGTGGCTGACACCTACGCATGGCCAGTGAAAACTCCAGCGATGCGTACGCATGATAGAGTGTCACGTGTTGCAATTACAAAAAATACTGGGGGCAATTTCTGGGCTGCTTTTTACCCAGTTTTGGGTCAAAAATACAGATTAGATGCTGCAGAGTGGAGCTGGAAGGAGAACTAACTTTCGTTCACATAATTTTAGGTTTAGATGCATGTTTCTAGGGAGAGGCTCTCTCCTCTCTCTAGGTTTAGGGTTTCTTCTTCCAATTTCTCTTTACGTTCAGGTTAAATCTTCCTTTAATTTAGTTTTTGTCTTACTTTTATTTGATTAAGCACTTTTAGTTCATCTTCTTCTCTTGTTAATTTTCCTTTTCTGCCATTTTTATTTTTATGAGCTCTTGTTACGTTTGATTTCTTTTAATTCAATTTATGTTTTCCATGCTTGTTGTTACTCTCTTTAATTGTTAGTCATTGATGCTTGCAATTAGTTGTTTAGATTTAATATTCCTTGTTACTTTTCTATGCTTTTATTTTATGTCTTCCAAGTGTTTTATAATATTCTTGGTTGGATTTTAAATTAGACTTTTGTATTATAAGCTTGGATTGAGTATTTAGAGACTCTTGAGTTATCAAAAGTCTTTTATTGAATGGTAATTGGAGATTTTCGGTTAGCTTGAACTTCACCAAAGCTAGTCTCTCACTATGAGTTGACTAGGACGTGTGAACTCAAGTTGATTGTATGCACTTGACCTTCCTCCATTAGTTAGAGCTTAACTAAGTGAAGACAATTTACATTTACCATCACTATTGACAACGATAATGAGGATAGGAATTCTAAGTCTCTTCCCTTGCTAAGAACTTACTTAGTTATTAGTTTATTTTCTTGCCATTTACATTCATTGTTCAACATTTAAAAACCCCAAAAATACGTTTCTATAACGAATAGTAGCATACTTCCCTGCAATTCCTTGAGAGATGACCCGATGTTTAAATACTTCGGTTAATTTTATTAAGTTTGCTTAAGTGACAAACAATTTAAATATTGATTGAGGTTTAATATCGGTTTAGAACTATACTTGCAACACGACATTTAAGTAAAATTCTTTATCGACGTTTTTCCTCCGTTAAACTGCAAATTGCCATACTTGCTGTAATTGCTCTAGATTGTGTTTTAACTTTATTACTTGTGATTGTGACTATTTATTTCAACTATGGTGGTTTGAGTGGTGGTTTAATTATGCTTTGGGCCAGAGGCCATGACTGTTTATATTTTGGGCTGGAGGCTGAGGTTGTGTTTATGTTGGACCAGAGGCCATGATTGGTTATGTTTGGGCTAGAGGCCGTGATTGTTTATATTTTGGGCCGGAGGCCAAGGTTGTGTTTATGTTGGACCGGAGGTCGTGATTGGTTATGTTTGGGCTGGAGGCCATAATTGGTGAGTTTGGATTGATTGATCCTTTGGTATATATTAAATGTTATGTGACTTATTGAGAATAGAACTTTTCATAAATTCAAGATATGCAGTTGGATTTTCATATTTATTTATATGTTGATGTTTGAATATATTCGTAAGGCAAATGATAATGATTGCAGTTGAGATCAATTTTTTATTTTATAAGTATCCTTTCATGACAATTCTTAAAAACCTCTTACTGAGAACCCTGTAAAGGACGATGTTCTCACCCCTATAGATTTTCCACTTCAAGAAGGACGGAGAATTTTAATGAAGGAGTTCCTTCTATGCATTTGGATGTGTTGTTTAGGTATTATAGATTTTTTCTTGTCTTTATCATTATATTCTTGCAAGAAGGGTAGGAGTCATGATTTGTAATGATTTGTAATGATATGTATGTATATATACTTGCATAAGAAGTCTGGTACATATATATATATGAAGTATACATGAATATTGTGATTGAATTTGGTTATATATATATATATATATATATGTGCATCTTTGATTAAAATAAAAACTATTTTCGGTTTTTGAAAGAAAATTATTAAATATATGAAAGTTGTCATAATATTTTTCTCTATCAGAGTAGCGCATCCGGAAGCGTGACTTTCATAGTAGGGTGTTACAAATCTCAAGCATTGATGCTAGAAGAAAAGAAGAAAAGGATGTATGTCGAATTTGTCTAAAAGGTATAATTGCTAACGCAGCTAGATTGTGTATTTTAGTGAATACATCAGGATGTTCCAACTCTCCTTCTCTTTAACCTTTTCAGTTGAATTTTTCATTTTTCGTTGCAGAACACTGACGAAATGCAACCACCACTTTCACCTGTCATGCGTGCATTCTCGAGTGGATGGAAAGAAGCGACTCATGTCCCATATGTGATCAAGTTTGGTTTCTTTTATGTCAAGTCATTAATAACTATATGAAAACGCATCCAAAACCTTTGGATTTTCAACTATTTTTTAGCATAAGATACAATCTATCTAAGCATGTTTATCTTCTAAATGTTGTTATCTAATGTTTACAGGAGATGATCTTTGACCAGACCCTGGATTAATTTGATTGGTTTACAAGAAAAGTTTCTGCTAAATTCAATGGAAGATATATGAAACTCATTATTTGATAAGTCAATTCATTTTTCAATTCATCATGCAATTTTAAGAAGTCGTTGTTCTAGTGATCACACAATCTATCAGAAGAAGAAGAATGAATGAATGAATAAGGAGTTTATGAGAGAATGCTACACCAAATTGCATGCATGCATGGATCTCTCACTGCAATTCCCTAATCTTTAGATCTTTCTTGTACAAATTTCTTAATACTTGTTTGTTTCTTTATGCTGAAGAAAAAGGGAAAAAAAGGAAACAAAAAAGAAAGATATATAGATTTTATAACTCAAGTTTTCTTCAGATTTTCAATGTATATGTTATATTATACTTTTTTCTTCTAAAGATTAAATTTATTGTTGTTGTTTATATAGTCTATGGTCTAAAATTCACTTGAGATTTTTAAGTATGCTAATAGCTAAATCATGTCAACATGCACCGTGCCACCATTAATATTTCCTTACCTTTTCCAAGAGATTTTCTAAGACATTTGATATTTATATATATCTATAATATTATATTCTGTTTGATCCCTGTTTTTAATTTGTGTCGCTAAACCTTTTTATTAATTTATCTAAATATAAATTATTGGCAATTTTTTATCAGCGTAAAGAAATATTTCTATAAAAAAGATGTATGAAGTTATTTTATTTAAAAAATGTAATAAAAAATGACAGCGACAAATTAAAAAAAAATTGAGATAAGGAAGAGCATGGCATTTGGATATGTGGAGATTGATTAATAATGGAAAAAATTTTCTTGTTATTAGAAGCAAGAGTAATATAATTGAAGTAAGCAATAATAAACATTTGGAAGGACCAATAGATTTTTTACTCAGATTAATTAATTTCACATGGTATTTATGAAAATGATGGTCAAACAATGACATACTATTTTTAATGTAAGTAGGTGATACACATTTCGCCTCAAATACTATGAAAAAATTGTTTTAGTTAGGAGCATAATGGACTTTAACAGCTTTATTTAGACTGAGTTTGAAAATATTTAAAAATGATATTTATTTTAATAATTCTTGTTTGTATTAATTTTTTTAAATAATTGATTATGTGACAATTACCTTATATTTAGATAGCTAAAAAGTGGTTTTAAGATAATATATTGAGTTTGAAATGTACAGAAAAATTATTCTCAAATAGTATAATTTAAGAAAATGGGTATAAAATGATTGTTTATATTATTTAATATTTGATAATTGAGATTAAATTCATAAAATCATTGTAATTCAAAATAATAAGCTTTTGTTTATAATCATAAGTTTTAAAATATTACTCTCATTTATTAGTTTTGTTTTAATTTAAAATTGTTGATTTCAATTATAAACTATTTTTGAATTTTTGTTCTATGATTCTCGAGAGAATGCTTATTCGATCAATTTTGAAGATCAATGTTGTCTGGTGTCTAGAATAGAAACAGAAACGAATTTAAGAATAAATATGTAACACCTTAATTAGCCTAAATCTTAGCTCGCATCGTAAAGCAAAGGTTAATCAAAGATTATTATAGTTCTAAGCTCATCTATATAATATGTAGAAAGAATTAATGTAATCTAGAAGCACGATGAAGGGTATATGGTGGACGAAATTGTATCTCTTTATGGAATATGATAATAGAGCCTGGTCCAAAATCAATTTCGTTCAACTAACCAGCAAGTGCACTGGGTCGTCCAAGTAATACCTTACGTGAGTAAGGGTCGATCCCACGGAGATTATTGGCTTGAAGCAATCAATGTTATTTTATTAATCTTAGTCAGGAGGCTAATGAAGTTATTTGGATTTATTTGTAAAAAGCCAAACTACAAACTACTTAAAATTGTAAGTTAAAATAATAGAGAATAATAGCGTTACTTGTTGTGCAGTAATGGGAAATATGTTGGAGTTTTGGAGATGCTTTGTCCTTTGAACTTCAACTCTTCCTTGAAATCCTCTTCTCACACGCAAGTTCCTTCCATGGCAAGCTCTATGTAGGGTGTCACCGTTGTCAGTGGCTACTTCCCATCCTCTCAGTGAAAACGTTCCTATGCTCTGTCACAGCACGGCTAATCATCTGTCGGTTCTCAATCAGGTTGGAATAGAATCCATTGATTCTTTTGCATCTGTCACTAACGCCCAGCCCTCAGGAGTTTGAAGCACGTCACAGTCATTCA
>NC_029781.3:37936993-37937675 GCF_000817695.3 Arachis duranensis
AGTCCTTTTTCAGCCTAAGTCAGATTTTTGCTCAGCTCCCTCAATTTCAGCCAGAAAATACCTGAAATCACAGAAAAACACACAAACTCATAGTAAAGTCCAGAAATATGATTTTTGCCTAAAAACTAATATTATTCTACTAAAAACTAACTAAAACATGCTAAAATCTACATGAAATTACCCCCAAACAGCGTACAAAATATCCGCTCATCACAACACCAAACTTAAACTGTTGCTTGTCCTCAAGCAACTAGATAAATAAAATAGGTTTTAACAGAAATAAAGAAGTAATAATATTCTCGAGTTTTAAATGAAGCTCAGATTCTTATTAGATGGGCGGGGCTTGTAGCTTTTTGTCTCTGAACAGTTTTGGCATCTCCCTGTATCTTTAAATTTTCAGAATGATTGGCATCCTTAGGACCTCAGAATTTCGGATAGTGTTATTGACTCTCCTAGTTAAGCATGTTGATTCTTGAACACAGCTACTTATGAGTCTTGGCCGTGGCCCTAAGCACTTTGTTTTCCAGTATTACCACCGGATACATAAATGCCACAGACACATAACTGGGTGAACCTTTTCAGATTATGACTCAGCTTTGCTAGAGTCCCCAGTCAGTGGTGTCCAGAGCTCTTAAGCACACTCTTTTGCTTTGGATCACGACTTTAACCACTCAGTCTCAAG
>NC_029781.3:37937849-37939160 GCF_000817695.3 Arachis duranensis
TGATGATGATGAGAAAAATAAATTATAGCTTAATTGGAAATAAAATCAAAATAGACATACTAATTACTACTAAATATCTCCTAAGGTGAATTTCTATAATAATACTATCACTAAGCTAAAGCAAAAATTGGAACTCAGAAAAATTGGAACTCAGCAACCTGTTGTTTTTGAGGAGTAGATGTTCCTCTAATCTGTGGGGTGTTGTTCAAGGATTAATTTTTGGCGCTTCAGCTCCCTTAGATCACGTCCTTGCTCTTCCTGTTCCCTTAGGTGCCATGATCTTAATGAGTTTTAGCTCAGTGATCATGGCACATCACACCAAACTTAGAGGTTTGCTTGTCCTCAAGCAAAAGAAAGTAAAGGAGAGGAATAGAAGGAGAGGCAGTTTAAAAAAATAAGATGAGTTGAGAAAGATACGAGAAGAAATTAAAAAGATTTGAAAAATAATTGGATTGGAAAAAGATTTGTGTTTATGAATTAAGATATATTTGATATTTTTGAAAAAGGGATTTTAGAAATTAGGGTTCTTAGAAAACTAATTTGATTTTGAAGGATGACATTTTGAAACATGTTTATGTAAGAAATCATGAATTGAAACATAAAAATTTAGAAAAATTAGGATTAAAAACGAATTTTTACCTCCTCCCATCATCCTGGCGTTAAACGCCCAACTGGTGCATGTTTTGGGCGTTTAACGCCCAATTGTTGCTTCTCCTGGGCGTTCAACGCCCAGCTGTTGCTTCTTTCTGGCATTGAACGCCAGGAAGTTCTTTGTCACTAGGCGTTTTTCTGAACGCCCAGGATGCTGTCCATCTGGCGTTAAACGCCTAGAAGGTGCTTCTTTCTGGCGTTCAACGCCCACTGGCGTTAAACGCCCAGAAGGTGCTTCTTTCTGGCGTTTAACGCCCAGAAGATGCTCCTTTCTGGCGTTTAACGCCCAGATGGCTACCCTTACTGGCGTTAAACGCCCAGTGGGTGCTTCTTTTGGGCGTTCAACGCCCAAAAGTGTTTCTTACTGGCTTTTTCACGCCAGTGAGCTTCCAAATTTCCCTGTAACTCTGTGGCTTCAACCAATTACCAATTCACCTTTTGAAGATACTTGGACTCATACCTGTAAAAAAAGAAAATTTATTTAATTAGTAAATAAACTTTGTAAATGGCTGGGTTGCCTCCCAGCGAGCGCTTCTTTATTGTCTTTAGCTGGACTACCACTGAGCTCTAATCAAGTCTCAGTTTTGAGCATTCTTACTCAAAATTACCTTCAAGATAATGCTTAACTCTTTGTCCATTAACAATGAACTTTTTGTTAGA
>NC_029781.3:37945667-37991864 GCF_000817695.3 Arachis duranensis
GTGAAATAGAAACAATTGCATTAATTCATCGAGACGCTGCAGAGCTCCTCGCCCCCAACAATGGAGTTTAGAGACTCATGCCGTCACAAAGTATGTAATTCAGATCTGAAAATGTCATGAGGTACAAGAAATGTCTGTAAAAGTTGTTTAAATAGTAAACTAGTACCCTAGGTTTACAGAAAATGATAAACTAAGATAATTGGTGCAGAAATCCACTTCTGGGGCCCACTTGGTGTGTGCTGGGGCTGAGACTAAAGCTTTCCACGTGTAGAGGCCTTTCTTGGCGTCAAACTCCAGGTTATGACGTGTTTTGGGCGTTCAACTCCGGATCATGACGTTTTTCTGGCGTTTAACTCCAGACAGCAGCATGAACTTGGCGTTTAACGCCAAGTTACGTCGTCTATCCTTGCGCAAAGTATGGACTATTATATATTGCTGGAAAGCCCTGGATGTCTACTTTTCAACGCCGTTGAGAGCGCGCCAATTGGTCTCCTGTAGCTCCAGAAAATCTATTTCGAGTGCAGGGAGGTCAGGATCCAACAGCATCAGCAGTCCTTTTTCAGCCTAAGTCAGATTTTTGCTCAGCTTCCTCAATTTCAGCCAGAAAATACCTGAAATCACAGAAAAACACACAAACTCATAGTAAAGTCCAGAAATATGATTTTTGCCTAAAAATTAATATTATTTTACTAAAAACTAACTGAAACATGCTAAAATCTACATGAAATTACCCCCAAAAAGCGTACAAAATATCTGCTCATCAGTATAGCTCAAAAACAGGATTTGAAAAGCGCAAAACGTACACACAAAGCTACTAACTTAACGCACAAGATATATATATAATATTGCAAAATATAAGAGTATAATAGTATAAGAATCTAGCCACGACTTGTAGAGTTTAAGCCGGCTAGTCATATACAAACCATACAGAAGTTTGGAAGTTAAAACAGCTTATACAAGTTTTTCTCTCAAAATAAGTCTCTAGGCAAAAGTAAATACAAAAGATGAGAGATATAAACAAAATAAGCAAAAGACTCCAAAATATATCCTGAATCATCCACTCTGTCACCACCAAAATAACTCACCGAGGTGGATTGCGACCTGTATCTGAAAAAAATAACAGAATATGGTATGAGAACCAGAGGTTCTCAGTATGGTAACAGTGCCCAGTGATGTAAGATATAAAACCCCGGGACACCAAGGGCAATCCTAGAATTTCATATCCATCACAAGATTCATCTTAAGGCATAACTAAAATAGTAAAGCATAACTTAAAACCATAACATAATAAAAGGGTAATCTAACTTAGGGAATTTTCTAGTCTAACAGTTCTCCGCTGTCCCACAGCCTTCTCCAACCTATCCTCCATGCGATCCCGAGCAGAAAACACTCATAATTTCAATGCAAGTAAAACACAAGTATAGGCATATATGGCAAGTAATTCAAGTAAGCAATTAGGCATGTTATACAATTAGGCAAGCAATTACAAGTCGGCAAAGCAGACAAACAGATAGAAGATGCACATGATGAATGCCTGTCCTATTGGCTATGATATCACATTGTCGGTTCAACTGCCAACCCGACATATCTCCATGGAGATGTCTCCCTTTGGAATCATAATTGGGAACCCCCGAGATATGGTGCTCGGAATACCGTCCAGGATTTTGTGCCTGCACACTCTAGTGATCTAAAGGAATGTGAGCGGGAAACTCTTGCCACGGACCTCACATCTCAATGCAAGCTGGACGAACCACCACCCTTGCGCCACCGTCGCTACCTCGACAGACGGGATCCAACCACCGTCCTTGCCGGGCACATAGCATCTCAACCATCTCATTATAAAAATAGTAGTTCAGTGGTTTTCAGAAAATATTTTTTCAGTATATCATGGATCCATCATTTCATTCCGAGTCCTCGACCCATCTCAACCACTGTCAATTCAAAATTTCCATTCCAAACTCATTAGTTTGTCAATTTCTCAATTTATATATCTTTCTCCCTTCTCATTCCACCAGACCCATCTTTAGTACACCAGTAACCTAAGCCTCCATTCTCTAACTTTTCAAAGTAATACCAAATAAATTTCCTAGGACCTTCCCTATGCATTGATACCCAAAATTAAGCAAAAGAGTATTAAATAGGTGTCATAGAAGTTTATAAGCTTGTTGGGAAGGTGAAATAGTTAAAAAACAAAGTTTTTGTTGAAAAACAGGACTTGTGCGTACGCACAGGGGGTGTGCATGCACACGCCCATGGGGATTTTCAGAAAGTGTGCATACACATAGAGGTGTGCATACGCACAGGTACCAAATTTTACAATTTTGTTCGCTCGCACAAGGTGTGCAAGCGCCCTCAACAGAATGCACCTTCCAACGTGTGCGTGCACACAACTTATAGTACTTCATTGGTTATGTGCACGTACAGGACGTGCTAGCACCCCCATCAATAGCCATGTCCCCGTGTGTGCGTGTGCACAGGTTTAAAAATTCTTGGGGTGTGTGTGCGCGCAAGGCTGTGCGTGCACACACAAACCAGAAATCACAAAATTCTGCAACATTGCAGAATCTCAGATTTTGACACCAAACTTTGAATGATCATAACTTCCTCTACAAAAATCCAAATTTTACAAACTCTATATCAATTTGAAGATTTTTCAATGAACTTTAATTCTAAAAAATTTCAACAAATTTTGAAAATTGAGGCACAAATTATGACCTGTCAAAGTTCACTAAAAACCAGTTTTTACCAAAATCTACAAGATTCTCAATTTTTCAATTTTCACAACTCAAACCAACCAAAACCACATTAACTCCATCCCACATCAGATTTTACCATTTGTCATACCTCAATTCACCATTCCACCTATTGAGATCATCAATTCTCATTATCAAAAACATTATAATACACTCATATATCCACCAACACATTAATCAAATATCATTTTACCCTTACCAACAATCATTATAATCAATTTCAATCTCAATATCCAATATTATGCTACCAACATCAACATTGCAATTCATCAACAACCCAAATCATCAAGCCATCATACATTATCATACAACAATTCTAACAACCAATTTAATTCAATCCTATCCTATAGGTCACTAGCCTAAGTGGCCAGAAATATTATATATTACATAGAGGAAACCGAGACCTTACCTAGGCCGATTCCCAATATGCCAAAAACCTAAAATTGAGTGCAATTTAAGATTTCAATCACAAGCAAGCCACCAATTCAACTCCAACAAGCACCAACAATCACCAACAAGCTCCAATAATTGCCAATAATCACAACTTCAAGCTATAATACACAAAATTCATAACCAATCAACCTAGGGTTTAACTTAATCACAATTTCACAAGGGTTCAAGAACAAACTCACCTTACCCAACAGTTTTGGAAGACAAACCCAATGGTAATCAAAAGCTAGAGTGTACCTAAACACCTCAAAAAATTTCACTTAACACAAAGCCCTGAAATTTCGAAATTTTGGAGAGAAGAACTGAGAAGGATTTCGTGATTTTCTTACCAGTTTCTTGAGTGGGTTTTGTAGAGCTCTTCATGAGGATCGCGTGGTTATAAATGGTGCGGCGATCGGAGCTCCATAGCTCAAGATATGAGCTTGAGAAGTTGACGATGAATAGTGTTAATGGGGTTTCTCTCCTTCTTCCCCTTTTCAGCATGCAAGTGTTGTGTTTGTGTATGTGGTGTGATGATTGGGTTCATTAAATGAACTTATATATGTTGGGCTTGGGTCCAACTTGTGTCCGATCCAACTTGTTATCATTTTTAGACCGTTTGGCCCAACTTTAGACCAAACCTTTAAAATTAATGCACGGTTTTTGACATTTATTATTTTTCTAAGGTTTTCTACCGTTTTTACTTTTTCTTGCGTAGTACCGGACAGATTTAAACCGGTTCAATCGATTTGGCTACCGGTTCGTGGTTTTTCTTGGTTTTTCGCCAAAAATACATTTTCTGACTCAGAAATCATATTTAAATCCTCAAATTCTCATTCTAAATTTTTGGATCCTATTTTGGGAAATATTAATTATTCAATTAAATGATTAATTAGTCGTGGTTCTTACATTCTCCCTACCAAATAAAAAATTTTGCCCTCAAAATTTAGTGATTACCTGAGAATAACTCGGGATAATTCTTCCGCATCTTGGATTCCAACTCCCAAGTATGCTCTTCTACTCCTGCTCTCTTCCTTTCCTCACAGCTTTTACACACTAGTGTCGTCAATATGCACCGGTGCTATTTGAAAAGTAAAGTTCTCCCTCAACTCAACCGACTCGGGTTCTAACACATGAGCCGCATCCGACGTGTGCTTATGAGTTGTGACACGTGGAATACATCATGAAAGTTAGCCAAGTGAGAGGGCAAGGCTACTTGATATGCCACCGGCCCGACTCGCCTTTGAATCTCAAACGGTCCAATGAACCTCGGATTCAACTTCTTCGTTTTGATTGCTCTCCCAGTTGTTGGTGTAACCCTAAGAAATACATGCTCTCCTGCTTCAAATTCTAATGGTTTCCTCCTCTGCTCTGCATAACTTTTCTATCGGCTCTGCGCAGTTAAGATCCTTGCTCGAATCTTCTTAATCTTCTCAGAAGTCTCTGCCACCAAATTAGGACCCAATACACTTGCTTCACCAGACTCATACCAACAAAGTGGAGATTGGCACTTCCGTCCATACAAAGCCTCATACGGAGCCATCCCAATACTCGCATGAAAGCTGTTGTTATATGCAAACTCCACCAATGGCATGTAACGGTCCCAACTTCCAAGTTGATCCAATACACACGCCTCAGCATATCTTCCAACATCTGAATGCTCCTTCTGACTGTCCATCCATTTGTGGATGATATGCAGTACTAAGACAAAGCTTCGTACCGAAAGCTCTTTGGAAAGCTCCCCAAAACCTTAATGTGAATCGGGGATCACGGTCTGACACTATGCTTGATGGCACACCGTGTAACCTTACGATCTCCTTGATGTACAATCTTGCCAACTCTTCCATAGAATAGTTTACTTGGATAGGCAGTAAATGAGCAGATTTGGTTAAGCGATCCACAATCACCCAAACCGCATCAAATCCCGACCTAATCCTCAGTAAATTGATCACAAAGTCCATCGCAATTCCTTCCCACTTCCAGTGAGAAATCTCAAGTGGCTGTAACATTCCCAATGATTTTTGATGCTGTATCCTCACCTTCGGACACGTCAGGCACTTGGATACAACTGTAGCTACATCAACTTTCATCCCAGGCCACTAGAACATCTTCTTTAAGTTATAATACATCTTCGTACTTCCAGAATGAATAGAAAACCCACTGTTATGAGCTTCCGACAATAAGTCTTGCCTCAAACTCCTAACATCCAGTATACAAATTCTCCCCTTATATCTCCACAACCCTTCATCATCCTTAGTAAACTCTCCATGCCTCTCCTTGCCAACTGGTTAAAATAATTGCTGAAGTCTTTGCTCATCTTGCTGGGTCCTCTGTATCTCTTATTTAAGCGTACTTGAAATCTGTAACTGGTTCAAACAAGCTCTTCCGGCCACTTCACCAATATCCAACTTAAGATCCACAAATTTATCCACTAACTCATATTCCTTGATTTTCATCCAAGCTATCATTAAATACTTCTGACTCAATACATCTGCTACCACATTTGTCTTTCCCGGGTGATAATATAGTTCAAAATCATAATCCTTAAGCAACTCCATCCACCTTCTCTGATGCATATTAAGATCTTTCTGATCAAATATATACTTGAGACTTTTATGATTAGAAAAGACGCTAAACCTCACTCCATATAAGTGGTGTCTCCAAATCTTCAATGCAAACACAATCGCTGATAATTCCAAGTCATGAGTTGGGTAATTTACCTCATGCGGTCTCAGCTGACACGATGCGTATGCCACCACATTTTGGTGTTGTATCAACACGCAACCCAAACCCTTCAAGGAAGCATCACAGTATACTTCAAACGATTCATGCGGTCTCGGTAAAATTAAAATAGGCGCTGATGTTAACTTTTATATTCAAAGTCTAAAAATTTCTTCACACTTTGACGTCCACACAAACGGCGCCTCCTTCCTTGTCAACTTAGTCATCGGTAGTGCAATCCGGGAAAATCATTCAATGAATCTCCGGTAATATTTGGCTAAGCATAAGAAACTCCTAACTTCCTTCACTGTCGTTGGTCTTTCCCATTCCATCACCACTTCCACCTTAGAAGGATCCACCGCTATTCCTCCTTTGCTCACCACGTGACCTAGGAACTTTACTTCCTCCTGCCAAAACTCACACTTCGACAATTTAGCATACAATTTCCGCTCCTTTAATATTTGCAACACAATCCTCAAGTGTTCCTCGTGCTCCTTCACCGTATTAGAATAAACTAAGATGTCGTATATGAAAATCACCACGAATTTGTCCAAGAAAGGACGAAATACTCTGTTCATGTAATCCATGAACACAGCAGGTGCATTCGTTAACCCATAGGACATCACCGCAAACTCATAGTGTCCATAGTACGTCCTGAACACAATTTTTGGGATATCATCCTCCTTCACCCTTATCTGATGGTAACCAAATCTCAAATCAATCTTGAAAAACACTCCAGCTCCTTGCAGTTGATCCATCAGGTCATCTATCCTTGGCAGCGGATACTTGTTCTTCACAGTCACTTTGTTCAACTGTCGGTAATCCACACAAAGTCGCATTCCTCCATCCTACTTCTTCACTAATAAAACTGGCACTCCCCACGAAAATACACTCGGTCAAATGAACCTCTTATTCAGAAGCTCTTCCAACTGAGTCTTTAGTTCAACCAGCTCTATCAGAGCTATTCTATATGGCGCAATCAACACTGGTCCGGCTCTCGGCACCAATTCAATCGCAAATTCAATCATTCTTTGAGGTGGAAACTCAGAAATATCTTCCAAAAACATGTCTAGAAAGTCTCTAACTACCAAGATTCGATCTAGCTTCTGATTACCACCTAACGCATTTGCAACTAACAGTATGTAACCCTGACACTCTTCCCTACTACAGTGCACCCTCACAGAGTTCAGATAATAACCCTCAGCTACTACTGCTCCATTTTCTCCTTCCAGCTTTAACTGAATTGATCGCTCAAAGCAATCTAATAAAACCCAATTCTTCGACAACGAATCAAATTCCAAAATCATCTCCAACCCAACCATTGGTAAACAAATCAAGTCATGTACAAAGTCTCTACCCTCAAACTTAAAACCTACTTGTCTACAATCTAACCTAGTCATAACCATCTGATATGGAGTATGTACATGCAATTCAAATGCTAATTCTGACACTTTCAAGCCTAACTCCCCTACTTTAGCAAACGAAATAAATGAATGCAAAGCTCCGATATCATACAATGCAGCTAAGGTTTTATCACCAATTAAATAGCTACCTCTCATTAGAGGATCTGCCTTAGCAGCATCCTTGGCATTCACAGTAAATACTCGCCCTTGGTGCTAACTCTGACCGGCATTCGGGTTCTCCCCACGAGTGTAATCCCTCGCAGTATGACCAGGCAAACCTGATGCGAGAAATCTTGTATATCTACAAAGTTTCCTTCGGCAAGTATACCGAATTGTCGTCAAGTAAAAACTCATAACAGAGTGAGGTTGAATCCCACAGGGATTGATTGGTTGAGCAACTTTAATCAGAGGAGTATTCCAGTTGAACTGAGCAGAATTAAATTAAGAATTGCAGAAATTAAGTTGTAGAAAATGTAAATAGTAAGAAATGTAAATGACTAAAAGGTAAAAGAAATGAACATAAATTGCAGAAAGCAATTGCAGGGAATTAAATTGCAGAAAAGTAAATGGGAATGGGGTGATGAGCATCAAAGTAAACAGCAGAATATAGAGAATGAGGAGATAAGAATAGGGAAGCTCATTGGGCTCAGGAGATGTTGCATTCTCCAGTTCAAGTTCATTCTCATCTCTTCCTCAATCCATGTAACTCATTGATCTCTTGGCAATCTTAGGTGATTGAATCCCAATTCCTTGGTAATTCAATCTCTCTAAACTTGAACAATTATCCAATTCTTTGATCTAATTGCTCAAGGGTAGCGATGAAGTAGGATCACTGATTACACCACATATTTTTCTAAATTGAAGCATCGGTAGGATTATATGTCATTATATCCATCCAACCCCCAATCTAGTCCAACATGAGAAAGCATTTCTAGATTGATTTCCTTATTTCTCCTCCAAGGTTCAGAGGAAATCCAAGTATGAGCAACTTCTCTTTCGAGACAATTACTCAATTGGATGAAGATCGAAAGCTTTCAAGTAAATCAAAGAGAAAGGAAAGAAGAAGGAGAATGAAAACTATGATTGATCCATTGAATTACAACAGAGCTCCCTAACCCAATGAAGTGGGTTTAGTTGTTCATAGCTCGGGGAATGGAAAATGAAAGTGTAAATTGCATTGAAAAGTAAAACTCAATTACAGAGAAAAGTAAAATACAGAGTGTTTTCAATCCTGGATCCGTAGGTCCCAATTCCTCTTTTCTAGTTCAAAATTACCCTTATATATACTACTTCTCTGATATTCAGTTAACTTTGCAAGTCTCTAGATGTGGGCCCATGAGCTTAGTTGAAGCAGTTACAATCTCAGTGGGCTTTGCTCAGCTTGCTGGAAGAGTTTGAGTTGGGTATCATTCACGTTAGTCAGGCTGTTACTGTGGTTAACGTCAAGTGTAAATTCCTGGTTCGAAGATGTTAGTGACACTAACTTGGTCGCTAACGTCCCCAACCTCTTTAAGTCACGTTAACCCCACCGTTAGTGGTACTAACGTGGCCACTATTGTATCCTTTCCTAACTTTGATCACATTAATGGTGTTAACTTCACCATTAACGTCCAATTCATCCTTTCCTCCATGTTAATGGCCCATGTTAGTGGCATTAATGTGGCTATTAACGTGGGTATATGATGAGATGAGAATTTATGCCAATTCAGAAAACTAGATAAAGTAATTCCGTTGTGGGTATAGTGCAAACCGGCAATGGATCCTCTCAATCAAAATTCATTTCAAGATATTGTCACTATTCAATTCAAATGTAAACCGAGAGTATTTAGTCTCCTGGGTCGTTCTCCCTAGGAACTAATGCGAATGAGCGCACACGATTTTGGTTGCAAGAACAAAGGGGGTTTCAATGATAAAAGCAAGCAATTAAGGAATTAAAGAACAAGGCAAAATTGCAATTAATAAACTAATAAAGGAATAAAAGAATTATGCATGTAATATAAACAAGTAACACTATAAGGTGATTGAAAAGTGGTTCAAAACATAAATGCAACCTTGACCTGGGATGAGTTATGGAATCCCTTTCTTGCCATAACCATAACTATGATAATTATCGTGAGTTAATCTCATTTAGTTAACCCCAAACATTGAGGAGTAGGTCAAGCGGGCATAATTGACCTTAATCCATAAGTTCTAACCAACTTACCAACTAGTTGATAAAAGGTTAGCTTTAATGGAAACAAGAATCAACTAACTTCCCAAGAATTATCACTAAATATTGGACATTATGGCTCTAGTAATCCATAAACTCATTTTTCCCAAGCCAAGGGATGGAAATTACCCCATAACTAAGATTGGCATTGCATTAAATACATAGAGGGCATAAACATAAAACATAGCAAAATTGGTAAATTGATGAAAGGTATGAACCATAAAAGAACAAAATTAACATAAACAACTCAAACAAGCATAAAATAAGCATGAAACATCAAATTAGCAACTAGGAATCCAAAATTGCAAAACTATGTAGATATTGACAAAGGAAATAAAAGTAGAAGAACGTGTAGAACAAGTAGTGTAATAAAAGAGGAATTAAAGAAATACTTATAATGAGATAGCAAAATCCAAGAACAAAATTGAAGTATAAAATGCTACATTCAAACCCTAATTAAAAACCCTAAGAGAGAAAACCTAAAACTAAACTACTCTAAAACTACTCCTAAAAACTATTATATGAAGTATCGTAATGTATGGTATGATATGGTGTTGCTTCCCCCTTTAAATATGCTTCAAAACCTTCAAAAATGGGCCAAAAAGCCCCCAAAACTCTTTTAATCCCCAAAACGAGCAATTGTGAGCGATCAAGGCACTCACTTTTGTAACAGGAGACTAACAGGATTACTAAAGAAGCACGGGATTGTTCACAAAGTAGCAATAGCTTATCATCCCCAGACCAATGGGCAAGCAGAAGTGTCTAACAGAGAGATTAAATACATTCTAGAGAAGATAGTAAAGCCTCATAGGAAGGACTGGAGTGCCAAGTTACAAGATGCGCTCTAGGCATATCGAACAGTGTACAGAAAACCCATTGGGATGAGCCCCTTCCGCTTAGTATACGGAAAGGCTTGCCACCTTCCAGTAGAAGTGGAACACAAGGTCTTCTGGGCTGTAAAGGAATGCAACATGAATTTTGAGGAAGCTGGTGCCGAAAGGAAGCTGCAACTAGTAGAATTAGAGAACCTTCGCCTAGAAGCATATGACAACTCCAGGCAAAAGAAGGAAAAGATGAAGGCTATCCATGACAAGCACATAGAAAGGAGAGAATTCAGATCAGGGGAGTTAGTTCTTCTTTATAACTCTAGACTGAGGCTTATGCCAGGCAAACTGAGATCAAGATGGGAAGGTCCCTATAGAGTAGAAAAGGCAGAGCCATAAGAAGTTTTTCACCTGCCTCATCCTTCTAGCTCCAAATTCATTAAGGTCAATGGACACCGCCTAAAGCTTTATCATGGCGAGAAGATGGAGGATCACAAAGAGCTAGAGGTCTTCCACCTGGAAGACCCACCAACAGATGTAGAATGAGCCTAAAGACCGTCCAACTTAATGACGTAAAAGCAAAGTGCTAGGTGGGGGACAACCCACCATGGTATGATTGTTCCGTTTCAGTCTTAGTTTTATTTTTTATTTCATTTTCTACTTTATTTTTCTTAATGACTTTTCTCATAATCTCTGCACATAGTCTGCATTTGCATTCGCATTCTGCATATTAAAAAAAGGAGAGAAAAGCACATGACGCGCATGCGTCATATGTGCTTTCGAAACAAAGAAGAAAAAAAATAGAGAGTTACACGGGAGCTTGGCTGGAGGCGTGCCATAGGCACAAACATGCCCACGCGAATGCGTCCCTGACGCGTCCGCGTCACTGGCAAATTCAGCCTTCCATGCGTGCTGTCCTTCACGCGCACGCGTGATCCTACGAACTCGACGTAAATAGGTATATGGCAGAGAGTTATGATGGAGTGGGGCTGGCATTGTGCTGGAAGCACAAACCCCATCACGCATATGCGTCACCCATGCGATCGCGTAATTTTTCAACATAAGGCCATTCACGCGTGCGCCTCCCACACGCGCACGCGTCACCAGAAATTTTGGAAATGTGCGTACAAAACTGAGAGTTGTGTGTGCGCGAGGCTACTTTCGCGCCAATAGCACAATTCCGGTCACGCGTGCGCGTCACCCACGCGTACGCATCACTTGAAAATATCACAACCCATGCGAACGCATGCTCCACGCGTCCGCGTCGCCTACGCCACACAGTTTATCCAAATCAGCGCCATAATTCCTATCTTTTCTTCCCTAATCCTAATTCTTTCTTATCCCTCCTTAATTCTTTCCTCCATCTTCTTTCTTCTTTATTCCCTCTTACTTTTTACTTTCTCCCTCCTTTTTCACATTCATCATCAAGGTTCTTTTCTTTTCTTCTTTCCTTTTTACTTTTCCATTATTATTTTTTTATTTATGTTCTCTTCTTCCTTTTTTTTTCTTTTTACTTTCATTATCTATGTTTTCTTTTTCTTTCTTTTTTTCTTTTGATTGGTGTTAGTAGTTTAATTGGGTGATTGTTTTCTACTATATTTTGCTTGTGAGTGTGTTGAGGAATTGCTTGACAATTAATATTACTTCTTAGAAGGGTTGCTTTCATGTTCATTTTAATACTTTCAATAACATATTTACCATGCATGCTAAATGTTTGTGAAAAAGCCCATATGACATTATGCATTCTTTTTTTTTTTAAATCATTCTATCCTACTACTTCAATGCCTGTTTTTCACAAAACCCCTTTTCATATATTATTAATTAAATATAATTGTCAATACAAACAAATTGTTAGTTTGAAACACTTGATAATCAAATTGGGTAATTAATGCTTGATCTATGCTATTGATGCCTTTGCCAGCATGCCAATAAACACCCTGCATCTACTTGCCATAACATACACTTGCTATATTTCCATTGATGAACTGATCACATGTAGTCACGACCATGTGTTAACTACATCCTTTTTTACCGTGCAATGATTATCACTTCCACTACTCTCTTCCTTGCTCAAACCCTTAGCTTTACATGTTACTTTCCTTTTTCTTTTTCAAGATAGCCACCAAGAAGGATAAAGAGAAAGCTACTCCCAAACCACCAGCAATAAAAGGAACAAAAAGAGCACTAGCTGCAGAACCTTCCTCAATAGCAGTAAAGCCTTCAACAAAGCGAATCAAGAGGATCATCAAGGTCGACGAAAAAGAGAAAGACTTTCCAGCAAGGGACACTGCATGGTTCACTAATCACAACTGTGAGCAGATGTTCCCCATATTGGCTGAGCGGAACTAAAACAATGAGTACCTACTCATCCTCCCGACACACATTGTTGAATTTGTTGAACCTCGCATTGAGCGAAGAAAATGCGGATTCTTACGAAGATAGCCACGGCAGGTTAATCTATCATGGGTAGTTGAATTCTACTCCAATTTTCACATGCCAACACTGCAGTCTGTCTATCTCCGTCAGAAGCAAGTCCCCATAACTGAAGAGGCCATTCAGCGAGCTTTAAATCTTTCCCCTGCCCCTGAAGGATTCGACGCATTTCAAGAAGCCTCTGTCCAACGCTAGACTACAAATTTGATTGGGATGCCATTTTCAGAGTTATAGCACAACCTAGCAGCAGATGGATCTATGGATACTATCGTTCCTAACCTAAAGGGATATTGGCTTCAGCACTTACCTTGGAGGCTCGAGTGTTGGCACAAATTATGTCCCACTATGTTTTTCTGAGCACTCACGAGTCCTCCTTCATTGCAGACATGGCTGTTCTACTCTGGTGTATTCTTACAGACCAACCTCTCAATTTACCAAGACACCTTCAGCATGCTATGGGACATGTGCAGATTGCGGGTAACCTACCTTTTCCCGCCTTGGTTTTAGATCTGGTCTCAGTAGCCGGAGTCTCCTACAGAGCTGAGGACACCAAGGACATGATTCCACGGGATGATCAGTACGTCCCTAACGGGGAGTACATCAGACCTCTAGCAGCCACGACTAACCGGCCTGTAGAACCGGCCGGAGATATTCCTTCTCCTTCCACATCACAAGCACCTCCAACAAACCAACTGCTCCATCAGATACTTGAGAGATTAGACCGACTAGACCGGCAAGGAAAGCGAAGGGAGCGCCGTAACAAGCGCCGATTTACATACCTCAACGAGCTGCTTGTTGGCAATCACCCACTCAAGGAAGATCCGGACTCCACTTCTTTTACTAGCACCAGGAGCCTTGACGGTCCCGCTTGTGGAGACACTACTACCAGCCCCCCTTTGTTCTTGATTGATGGCACCGAGGACGGTGCCAAGCTTTAAGTGTGGGGAGGTCGGTCAGTACCTGACTTCTGGAGGTAACTTCTCTTTCTTAAATACCAATAGGATATTTGTTTTTCTTTTGTTAGAATAGGATAAATTGCATAATAATAGGTATTTGCATGCATGTTCTAATTGGTTGAAAATAATAAGTTTCTTTTTAAGACCCTATTTTTGAAAAATTTCACTAATTTAAATTAAAATCTTTTTGTTAAAACTTGTTTGAAGTTGTATTTGGAACATAAAATGACAGCTAAAGAATACACAACCCGTGAGATTTGAGCTTAATTACACGGTTACATTATTTAACCATAAAAATTTTTATTCTTGTGTGTTTACTTCTCTATGATTGTAATCTATATTTTGTTCCATCCTAGATGTCCATTGTTTAGTGTATTTAAATGTATGCATTTGATTGAGGCCATTAATTGTTATTAGCTCACTTATCCCAAATAAGCCTACCCTCTTGATTACCTTTGTTAGCCACTTTGAGCCCTTTTAATCCCCCTTGTTCGATATTTTACCACATCACTAGCCCTAAACAGAAAAAAAAATTAACCACCCCAAATTGAATCTTTGGTTAACTTAAGTTAGTGATTGTGTATCAACTAAGTGTGGGAAAATTGTGGGAACATGGGTTAATAAGGGAATGTGTTGTGTTTTCATTTTTATTAAATATTGAGAATTTGGGTACCTACTCATGTGAGACCAGAAGAATTAAAAATCCATGTGCATCGATAAGTTATGTTTATTTTCCCTTAAAAAAACCCCAAAAATATTTAAATAATTAAGTAATTAAGTAAATAAGGGGACAAAATTACCCCAATGTTAAGTTGATGAAGAAAACAATGCACATGTGATACAAATTAAAAGAAAGGTTAATGCATGTGTATATAATGCAAAAGTGGGAAATTATGGGTAGTTAGGCATAAATCTAGAAGTTATATAGAGCGTGTGTGTGTTTATGTGAAAGCTTATGTTAGTCAAGGATTCATAGAGCTCACTTAGCCAAACATATGTCCTTACCCTTACCTTGGCCCCATTACAACCTTCAAAAGACCTCATGATGTTTGCATCGGTACAATAAACACTTGTTGATTGGTTAGGTAAAGAACAAGGGTTAGAAAGCATGACTAGAGAAGAGTAGAGTGATTACCCTATACATTTGAGTGATTAGAGTGCATATACACCATCAGTAAGGGTTCAATGCTTAGTTCTATGTTCCCTAATTTTATGAGCTGTCTTCTTATAAGTTTACTTGTCTTTACTGTATGAATTAAATTAGTGGAATTTGATTTATGTCTATCTTAAAGAACTTATTTACTTTTAACCAAGTAGACAAAATCATCTTAGCATATAGTTGCATTCATATACATAAGTTGCATTGCATTGCATGAGTCTTACTTTTCCCTACTTGTTTATTTTATCTCCTTGAGCTAAGCATGAGGACATGCTGATGTTTAAGTGTGGGGAGGTTGATAAACCACTATTTTATGGTTTATCTTATGTTTGGTTGAGTGCTTTCATCAAGTCTTTACCCACTTATTCATATGTTTTGCATGACTTTACAATCCCTTCCTAGTTTCGTTCTATGGTTTGAAACTTGCTTCCTAAAGATCTTTAACTTGTATATTTTAATTCCCCCTTATACCATTCGATGCCGTGATCCGTGTCTTAAGTTTTTCAGGCTTTATAGGGCAGGAATGGCTTAGAGAATGGAGAGGAAGCTTGCAAAAATGGAAGAAACACAAGAAACCAAGGAGATAATTAGCGAGCACCGACGCGGACGTATGGAGCACGCATGCGAGCGATATGAAGAAATTTGCAGTGACGCGTGCGCGTGCTTGACGCATACGCGTGGATTGGAATTTACACAAGGGCGCGTGGATGTGCCTCACACGTATGTGTGATACGCCAAGATGACCAGTGACGCACATGCGTGACTGACGCGTACGCATGACATGCGCGATCTGCAGAAATAACAGAAAATGCTGGGGGCGATTTCAGACTGAGTTTTGACCCAGTTTTCGGCCCAGAAACACAGAATAGAGCTAGGGAACATTCAGAGACTCAAGACACATTCTCATTAGCATAGTTTTAGGATTTTAGATCTGAATCTTGAGAGAATCACTCTTCCTTTGGGTTTTCTTTACATTCATAGTTTATTAGTTCTATGCTTTTACTTTGGATTTTGGATATTGAAGAGTCACTACCTCCGTTGAAGCTACTATTCTAGTTTGTTTCCTTATTCCCTTACTCCTTTAGTTGTTTATTAATCTTGTTAAGATAATTATGTTGCATTTTGGATTTATTAATACAGTTTATTTCTCTTCCCTTTAATCAATTTTCAATCCTTATTTTATTTAACTTATCATGTCTTCTTCTATTATTTCTGTGAGCGTTTTATTCATGTCAATGGAGTAAATCCCCCAACTTGACATGGGGATTAATTAAAAGGAGACACTTGAGTTGGAAGGCTTAAGTGATGGTTAAATTGGAAGTTGTTGGCTAGTTCTATATTTACTAACGCTAGACCTTCCCAAGGGAGAGGACTAGGATTTACGAATAAGAGTTAGCTCAATCACTTTACTTTCCTTTATCTGGTAAGGGTTAACTAAGTGAAAACAACAACCTTTTTGATACTACACTTAAGAGATCCCAACAAGGATAGAACTTCCAATTAATCATTCCCCCAGTCAAGGCCTTTTATTTTGAATAATATAAATACGTTTTTATTTTCTTTGCACTAATTTACAATTATTTATTTTCTGCCATTTAACTTTCAAAATCTCTCGGAAAAACTTCTGATTAATAAAATAGCATTCCCTCTGCAACTCGTTGGGAGACAACCTGGGATTCATACTCCCAGTATTTTATTTCTAAATTTTGTGACAACTCTTTTAAATTGATACGCGGAATCTTCATTGGTTAAAAGCTATACTTGCAACGCTGTTTTCTCTATAAACTATTGATTGGTGACTTTTCCATACGTCGTTGCCTTTATTGATTTTGATCATTTATGGTTCATAGCTTTCATCAATTTCCCAATTTTGCCATGTTTTGTGAATAAGTCTATTAGGTGTTTGATGAAATGCCAATCTTAGTTATGGGATAATTTCCACCCCTTGGCTTGGGGAAAATGAGTATATGGATTACTAGAGCCATAATGTCCAACATTTAGTGATAATTCTTGGGTTGTTAGTTGTTATTCTTTCTACTAACGCTAGCCTTTTACCAATTAATTTGGTAAGTTAGCTAGGATTTGTGGATTAATAACAATTATGCTCACTTGACCTATCCTTCAATGTTAAGGGTTGACTTAGTGAGATTAATCCATCATAATTATCATAGTTGTGGTTATGGCAAGGAAGGGAATATCCATAACTCATCCCAAGTAAAGGTTTCGTTTATGTTTTGAACCACATTTCCTTCACTTTATTGCATTACTTGTTTATATTACATACATAGTTCTTTAATTCCTTGTTTACTTCATTAATTGCAATTTTGGTTTGTTCTTTAATTCCTTTATTTTGTTTGCTTTCAATCATTGAAAACCTCTTTGCTTTCCACAACCAAAATTGTATGCACTTGTTGGCACTAGTTCCTAGGGAGAACGACCCGGGAGTCTAAATGCTCTCGGTTTATATTTGCTTTGATTTGTGACATCTTTAGGATTATAATTTGGTTGAGGATCAATGGTTGGGTTTGGACTATACTTACAACGTCAATCCTATTTTTAGTGTGAAAATCCAAACCTATGCTTTTGGTCATTGTCAAGTGCCTGTCAATTTTGAATTGAATTTCATGAGTACTGCTTTATTAACCACCATCAAGAAATAAACAAAAAGGATATAAAACACGGGTTGCCTCCCATGAAGCGCTCCTTTAACGTTATTAGCTTGACGATTGGCCTTTGTCAGGACGGTTGGTAATGTCTCAGGTCTTCTCCTCTCACAGTGAATCTATCTCCGCTTGCTTCTTTGAGAATATCTACATGTTCCAAAGATAAGATTCTATTGATTGTGTACACTTGAGGCAGCTGAGACGGAATGGTAGGAATATGAGGTGGGATTAGTGGCTGGTGGATTGATATCACTCTGTCTTCTAGAGAAAAGTCCTCTGTAGGGATCTTCTTGTTCTTCCATCCTCTTGGCACCTTCTTCCCAACTCTTTTCCCTCCTTCAAGTGGTGCTTCAGTGATTCTCATGTCATGAGGGTCCTTGTTGATTGTCTCCTTTGAATCTTGAGGTCTCAGCTCCTCCTTGGACTTCTTTGACTATTGTATTACTTGGACTTCTTGTTTTCCCACCAAGGAAGTCTTAAGAGACTCTGCTTCTGATTCACTATTTAATTCCTTTAAGGATGGCTCCTTGTGATCATCCTTCAGGTCTTTGTTCTCTTGTTCAGATTCATGTGAGGGCTTGAAGACATGAAAAGGTGAATTGTTCATCATGTATTTTCAATATCAACTCCCCTTGCTCAACATCTTTGAGTGCTCTGGCTGTGGTCAAGAATGGTCTCCCCAGAATGATTGGATGAATATAGCTTTCTTTCATCTCCAGAACAACAAAATCTATAGGGAGAAAGTACCTCCCGACTTTCACCAGTACATTTTCAACCACTCCTAGTGCTTGTTTATAGGTTTTGTCAGCTAGTTTAAGGGTTACATTTGTGGATTTTAACTCATTGATTTGCAGCTTCCTTATAAGAGATAGAGGCATTAGATTTATGCTTGCTCCTAGATCATAAAACTCTCTATCAATCATTGTTTCCTCTATAGCACAAGGGATGTGAAAACTACCTGGGTCCTTCTTCTTTATGGGCAAGTCCTTTTGGATGAGGGCACTGCTCTCTTTGGTCATTAATAGTGTTTGCCCACCCTTCAAAGTACTCTTCTTGGTAAGCAACTCTTTCATGCATTTAATATATGAAGGCATCTGTTGGAGGGCTTCAATGAAGAGAATGTTGATATAAAAAGACTTAAATACATCTTCTCTTTCTCACCACCCCCGAGTCTCTGAGGGAATGGTGCTTTTGGTACATAAGGTTTCAGGGTTTCTTTCTCCATTGGCTCCTTCCTTTGTGCAGGTTTGATTCCTTATTTTATCCCTTCCAACTTCTCCTTTGGAACCCCTTGGTTGTGCTTTGTTGGCCTGCTAATTTCTTCCTCCAAAGTCTCCTCACTTCTTAGAGTGACTACCTTGTACTCTTCCCATCTCACATTCTTTGTTTCTCCTTTTGGATTCTTTTTAATGTCACATTGAAAACTTTTAGTGGATTTAGGGATTTGTTGAAAGAGATATCCTACTTGAGATTCAAGCTTTTTGATGGCACCTCCCTGGTTCTTCATATTAGACCTAACTTCATCCTTGAATACCTTGTTGTCTTAAAACTCCTTGCAAAGATTTTCAAGCAAGGCTTCAATTCAAGAGATTCTATCCTCAGATGGTGATGGTGGGTTGGAATTTGGAGGTTGAAGATGGCTATTTTGTGCATGATATGGAGGCTGGAAAGAGTTGTAGTGTGGGGCTTGATATGGTCTTTGGTTGGAGTGTTGGTAAGTGGAATTGTTGTAATGGTTAGACTTTTGAGGGCTATGATCTTGGTTCTGGTTTTGCTAGTTTTCCCACCCAAAGTTTGGGTAGTTCTTTCAACCAGGATTATAGGTTTTTGAGTGTGGATCAAGGGGTTGTCTTGATGAGTTTCCAACATAATTGGCTTGCTCCCAATCACCTTCTTCATCTGCATTCACCCCTTCTTGAGCTGGTGGTTGAGTATTGACTGCTGCAACTTGGTTCCTCTCCATCTGCTTGATGAGGTCGGTCAATTTTTTGGTAATCAACTTGTTTTGAGCTAACAATGCATCCATGTGACTCAACTCCATCACCCCTCTGTTGGTGCTCCTATCTGAGGCATAGAAGTATTCATTATTAGCCACTGTTTCAATGATATCAATGGCCTCTTCTATGGTCTTTTTGGTATTGAGAGAGCCTCCTAAGGAGTGGTCTAGGGCCTTCTTTGCTTCCCTAGAAAGACCTTCATAGAAAATATGCAGCTGCACCTCTGTTCTCAACTTGATTATCCTCTGTGGAGGGTAAAACTTTGTTAGAAACTTGTTAACAACATCCTCCCAGGTGGTAAGGCTCTCCTTAGGAAAGGATTCTAGCAACTTAGATGCTTTGTCCCTAAGAGAGAAAGGGAACAAAAGCAATCTATAGGTGTCAGGATGAACACCATTAGCCTTCACAGTGTCACATATCCTCAAGAATGTGGTTAGATGTTGGTTGGGGCCTTCTTGGACACTTCTTCCAAATGAGCAATTGTTTTGGACAAGGGTAATGAGTTGTGGTTTTAGCTCAAAGTTATTGGCATGAATGGTTAGTTTTAGGATGCTACTTCCACAATTCCCTGGGTTTGGGTTGATAAAAGAGCCTAAAACTCTTTTCTCATGCCCAACATGGTTACCAGCACCTTCTCCAACATGGTTGTGTACCTCTTCCTCATGATGGTTATTTATATCATCAGCCATGTTTATATCCAGGTCCTCCTATTCTTCTTTAGCAACAATAACCCTTTTCCCTCTTGCTTCCCTCCTTAGTCTAAAGAAGGTCTTCTCAGATTCAGATTCAAAAGAGGTTAAAGTTCCTCTTCTTCTACCTATCATACACTCAGCAAACAAACAAGCAAAGGCAAGTGAAGGAATCACTCTTGTTAAGATTGTGGTTAGGTTGAGTGGTGCAATTTATCAAACAGTTAGTGGATTAGTATAAGAAAATGTAAGTACGCAATGAAAACAAATAAAATTGTTGAGAATGAAAGTAAAGATAGCTGAAACAAAATAAATCAACAAAGGAAAATAAAATGTTCAATCTAGTTATCCTCCAATTTAATCATTGTCAATGCAAAAGTGGAAGGAATACAAGAAATTGAAGGAACTACAAAGCTGTCAACCTGACCCTCTCGCACTAAAACTGTCATAACTTGAGCTACAGAGGTCCAAATAATGCGGTTTCAGTTGCGTTAGAAAGCTAACATCCGGGGCTTCAATTTGATATATAATTTGCCATAGTAGCCGTATAGCTACATGACATAAACGCGTGCTCCACGCGGATGCATCGCAGTGACAAAAACCAGCGTGTTTGATTTCATAACCAGCAAATTCTGGGCTGTTTCTGACCCTATTTTCGGCCCAGAAAGCACAGATTAGAGGCTATAAAGATTGGAAACAAGATAGAACATACATTCATTCATAATTCACACTTTTAATAGTTTAGATGTAGTTTTTAGAGAGGGAGGTTCTCTCGTCTCTTTTAGGATTTAGGATTAGGATTAGGATTTCTTTTAAGATTAGGATTTCTACTTCTTCATCATAGGTTCAATGTTCTTTTTATTTATTTTCTCTTTTATTTGTTTAAGAACTTTTCATGTTAGGATTTTCTTAATTAATATAATCTGAGGTATTTCAGACTCATGATTGCTTTCTTCTATTTATTATATAAATAATTTAGATTTTTCTCTTTTGGCTTTGGTTGATTAATTGGTAACTCTTGAGTTATCAAACTTATCGTGATTGATAATTACTATCTTTGCTGATTAATTTAGATTCCTATAACTCTAGTCTTTCCTCAGGAGTTGACTAGGACTTTAGGTGTTAAATTGATTTGTCCACTTAACTTACCTTCATAGTTAGAGGTTGACTTAGTGGGAGCAAAAATATAATTCTCATCACCATTGATAAGGATAACTAGGATAGGACTTCCAGTTTTCATATCATGCCAAGAGTTTTATTAGCTATTGATTTATTAATTCCTGCAATCTATTTTCTTTTATTCAAACCCTTTTAAAAACCCAAAAACACTGTTTTTCATAACCAATAGTAAAACATACCTCCCTGCAATTGCTTGAGAAGACGACCCGAGGTTTAAATACTTCGGTTATCAATTTCAAAGGGGTTTGTTACTTGTGACAACCAAAACGTTTGTAAGAAAGAAATTATTGTCGGTCTAGAAGCTATACTTACAACGGAAATTTATTTGTGAAAATTCTAGATCACGCGAGAGTTTCGTTCTTCAAGCTCCCTAACCCAATGAAGTGGGTTTAGTTGTTCATAGCTCTGGGAACGGAAAATGAAAGTGTAAATTGCATTGAAAAGTAAAACTCAATTACAGAGAAAAGTAAAGTACAGAGTGTTTTCAATCCTGGATCCCCAGGTCCCAATTCATCTTTTTTAGTTCAAAACTACCCCTATATATACTACTTTTCTAATCTTCAGTTAACTCTGCAAGTCTTTGGATGTGGGCCCTTGAGCTTAGTTGAAATAGTTACAATCTCAGTGGGCTTTACTCAGCTTGCTGGAAGTGTTTGAGTTGGGTATCATTCACGTTAGTCAGCCCATTAGTGTTGTTAACGTCAAGTGTAAATTCTTGGTTCAAAGACATTAGTGACACTAACTTGGTCATTAGCATCCCCAACCTTTTTGAGTCACGTTAACACCACCGTTAGTGGCACTAATGTGGCCAATAACCTAGCCTTTCCTAACTTTGATCAAGTTAATGGTGTTAACTTTGCCATTAACGTCCAATTCATCCTTTCCTCCACGTTAATGGCCCACGTTAGTGGCATTAACATGGCCATTAATGTGGGCATACCATTGCTTCGAACACGTTAGTGGTACTAACTTCACCACTAATATTGCAAACTTTTCTTTGTTCCTTGTTAATGCCCATATTAGTGGCATTAATGTGGCCACTAACATAGCCTTTCCTAATTTTGATCACGTTAGTGGTGTTAACTTCACCACTAACATCCTGAGCTCTTCTTCTTCCAGGTTAGTGGCACTAACGGGGCCACTAACGTGGGCTTAATTGGCCTTTGAACACATTAGTGGTGCTAACTTCACCACTAGCGTTGCAAGCTGTCCCCTCCTCCACGTTAATGGCCACGTCAATCAAACAGAGTGCATCAAAGTCTTGCTCTTAATCATGAGATGATGCATCATTCATTCTATCATTCAATTTTTGCATTATTCTCATGAAATTGTTTAGAATTCACAATGTTTGCTTCAATCAAGGTATGAGTGCATATTCAACCAAATACTTGCTTATTGCCTAAGAAAATGCATGAAACTGTCCTAAAATATACTAAAAATGGCTTGGCAAAACTAGCCAAGATGCCCTGGCATCAGAACACCAAACTTAAATCTTTCTTGTCCTCAAGCAAGTGATAGAATATATAAGAAGAATGAATGAGAATACAAGAGATACAAGTCCTTATTCAGAGAATTCAAATCCTTGGTTCATAGGGTTTCATGCATGGAATTTTTGGTTCATGTTATTGCTGGCTTCTAGGCCACAATATGCCCTTAACCACTTACTCTATTGCCTTCTATGAGACCTTTATTCTTTAATCCTCAACTTACTTTATTGCGTTCTACAATATGCACCTCCCATATTGTCACCATTTTCTTCAGCATTATCATTTCCGTTGCCATCTCCATTTCCATTTCCAGCTGGTTGGCCCAACCTCTGCACAGCTTGCATAGTCACAACAGCATTAGCCTCCATGGTGTTCACAATATTCGCCATTGCCGCCATGAATTTGGCATGGTTCTCGGCCGGTTGTGCATTTCTACTCTTAGCTCATGAACGTGTACGATCTCATCCACGAGTGGCCATTAGGGTTCCTGTCTACACCAAATAATTGATATCAAGGTGATCAGTTTCAATATCAAAAACCTAGTGCTTCAATTATCCCAAAAGGCACTCACATACAAGAATGCTATGTATATATCAACCAGAAAACCTAATAGCATCAAAGAAAAGACACACAGAGTATGCAATGAAGTCCAATCGGTCCATCCCTCAGGCTCACAAGGATAAACCGGTCTGATATCACTAAATGTAACACCCTAATTAGCCTAAGCCTTACCTCGCGTCGTAAAGCAAAGGTTAATCAAAGGTTACGACAGTTCTACGCTCATCTATATAATATATAGAAAGAATTAATGTAATCTAGAAGCTCGATGAAGTGTATAGCTCAAAAACATGATTTGAAAAACACAAAAGGTACATACGAAGCTACTAACTTAACGCACAAGATATATATACAATATAGCAAAATATAAGAGTATAATAGTATAAGAATCTAGCCAAGACTTGTGGAGTTTAAACCAGTGATGGGGAAAAATGTCGGTTAAGATTTTCACAAAAATAAGCGCATTGTAAGTATAGTTCTAAACCGACAATTAAATCTCAATCAAATTTAAATTGCTTGTCACTTAAGCCAACCTAATAAAATTAACCGGAGTATTTAAACCTCAGGTCGTCTCTCAAGGAATTGCAGGAAAGTATAGTTTATTATTGGTTATGAGATTGTATCTTTTTGGGTTTTGAGTTTAATAAACAAGGAATGTAAATAACAAGAAAATAAATTAATAACTAAGAAAGTTCTTAGCAAGGGTTGATAATTAGAAGTTCTATCCTCATTATTATTGTCAATTGTGACGGTAAATGGGAGTTGCCTTCACTTAGTTAACCTCTAACCAATGGAGGAAAGTCAAGTGCATACAATTAACTTAAAATCATAAGTCCTAGTCAACTTAAAGTGAGAGACTAGCTATGGTGAAGTTCAAGCTAACTGGCAATCTTCAATTACCAATCAACAAATGAGTTTTAATAACTCAAGAGTTTCTAATTGATTAATCCAATTTAAGAACATAAAAATCTAATTTAAAACCCAACCAAGCATTTTATCAAACACTTGGAAGGCATAAAATAAAAGCATAGAAAAGCAATAAGAGAATGTAACATCTAAGGCCAACAATTGCAAGGAATCAATAATAACAATTGAAGAAAGAAGCAATAAACATGAAATACCTCATATTGCATTAATAATGAAATTGAATCTCACATGAAGAATTCGTAAATTAAATGGGGAAAATAAAGACATCAACAAGAGAGAATAAACTAAGATGTTAGAATAATAGAACATATAAGAGAAACTTAATTAAAACAAGATGGAAATCTGAATTAAAGGAGAAATAAAACTAAAAATCCTAAAAACCTAGAGAGAGGAGGGAGAGGAGAGAGCATCTCTCTCTCTCTAAAAAACTACATCTAAACCTAAAATTGATTAAATGAAAGTGTGAATGAATGAGTGATTCCCCCATTCTGCAGCCTCTACTCTTTATTTTCGGGCTTGAAACTGGGCCAAAAACAGCCCAGAAATCGTTCCCAGTGAGTTCTGATATCTGCAGCACGTGATGTTTTGTCACGTGTATGCGTTGCCCATGCGTATGCGTCGCTATGCAAATTCTTGGGCACGCAAAAATGATTCAACCTACTTGGTTAAAAGTAAATCAAATTCTCCAAGAACAAATATGAAATGGGTTCCATTAATTCAAATCATAAAGCGAAGTACAAATAGACTTGCAAGAAGAAAGCTTGTGAAAGCCGGGAACAAAGAATCGAGCATCGAACCCTCAGTGGAAGTGTATACACTCTAATCACTCTAGTGTTTAAGGTTCGATTCTCTCGGTTCTTTACTAGTTTTGCTTTCTAAGGATTGCTCTTCTTCTACCAATCAACAAAAATTTAATGCACAAATACACATATCAAGAGGTCTTTTAAGGGTTGTAATGGGGTTATGGTGAAGGTAGGATTGTATTTGGTCAAGTGGACTAAAATTTGAATCCTTGATTAACCTAAACTTTTCACCTAACTTAAGATCGACAATCCATGTGATCACAGTACAAAATCTAACTACCCATTAACTATGTTTTGCCACATATTCATGCATCCCAATTTTTGAGTACAACTGATATGCATTGCTAGCACCATTTTCTTTGGGGCATTTTGTCCCCTTTTATTATTTGCTCTTTTTCTTTCTTTTTCTCTTTTTTTCTTATATTATTTTTCTTTCTTTTCTTTTGTTTTTCTCAATGTATATGATTAAATTATTGAATGCATAAACATGTCCTCAACATTCTTTGCACATTTTTACAAAAAGTATAACAGATCAAATTCCCAAACCAAATGTTACCATACCCAATTTCCCCACACTTAATTCTTGAACGCATTCACTAGTTTAAGCTAACCAAGGATTCAAATTAAAGACATTACTGTTTTCTGCTTAGAGTTAATAATGTGCTAAAATACAGAAAAAATGGGTTTAAAGAGGCTCAACATTGCTTTACAAAGGATGATGAAAAAGTTAAGGCCATATAGGTGTGTAAGCTTACTAAAATAACGGCCTTAATCATATAAGTGCATGCATACATCAAACAAAGGAAATATAAAATCAAATAAGACAAAGATTACAATTTTAGAGAGATCAACACACACCAAAATAAAACATTGGTTGATAAAATGCAACCAATTAAGTAGGCTCAAAATCTCACTGGTTTTGTGTGTTCGAGCTCTAAAACGATGTTCCAAATTAAATTTCTTCAATTAAGTTTAACAAAAATTTTTAATTCAAATTAGTGAAATGCTATAGAATAGTTTCTTGGAAAAGAAATTCTTCACTTCAACCAAGTAAGACATAAATGCAAGCAACTAACTACACATGCAATCTATTATGCAATTGATGCAAGGGCATCTTGGCCAGTTTCACTGACCTTTACTTTACTATTTTTAGGGTAGTTTCATGCATTTCCTTAGGAAATAAGCTAGTTTTGGGTAGATATTCACTTACACCTTGATTCAAGCATACATTGTGCATTTTACATGATTTCATGAGGATTTTGCATGAATTTAGTGACAAATTGTATGTTGCATTACCCATGACTTGGACTAGAACTTTGATGCACTCTATTGCTTGATTTCAGGACCAAAGGAAGTAAGGAGGAACCACTTAGCAGTCACGTTAATCTAATTAACGTGGCCACTAACGTGGAATGGGAGGTAACCTGCAAAGTTAATGAGAAAAGTGATTGCCAATAACGCTCTCGAAGCCATCATTGCCCACGTTAAGAGTGACGTTAACTAAGTTAACGTGAGCTCTAACGTGAAGAAAGGATTTCGAGCCAACGTTAGTGACACTTAACATTATCACTAACGTTGGCCAATGATCATAAGTTGCCAGGTTAGAGTCCACGTTAACTTGGTTAACGTGGCCTCTAACGTTAACAAGGGGAAGGAAGCCAACGTTAGTGACATTCAACATTGTCACTAACATTGGCCTAAGGTGCAATGAACCACGTTAACTTCCACGTTAACCTGGTTAACGTGGGAGCTAACGTGTGAGGCAAGAATGGTCGACAACGTTAGTGACACCCAACATTGTCACTAACGTTGGAAGCAACGACAAAACCCAAAGGAGCCACGTTAACTTCTATGTTAACTTAGTTAACGTGGAAGCTAACGGCAATGAGTGAAAGATGAGCCAACGTTAGTGACACTCAACATTGTCACTAACGTTGGAAATGGTTTGCAAAGCCACGTTAGAAGCCACGTTAACCTAGTTAACGTGGACTCTAACGTGAATAGGGGCATATTGGAACGTTAGTGACAATGTTGAGTGTCACTAACGTTCTTGAAGATTGGTATGCCTACGTTAAAAGAGCCATGTTAACTAAGTTAACATGGACTCTAACGTGGGAAAGGGGGAGGCTCTCAACGTTATTGGGAAAGTTGAATCCCAATAACGTGTGCGAAGGACAAAGAGGCAACGTTAGTGGCAACATTTGTGCCACTAACGTTGAGGTTAACGTGGCCTTTACTTGGGTAAGAAACGTTAGTGAAAAAGTTGAATGACACTAACATTTTCAAACCCATTTTCTCACCGAATGTTAACACATCTAACGTCTTAATCTAAAGTCTCTGCCCACTTTCTCTCTGCAAGTAAAACCAAGCCCAAGTGAAGAAGAGAACTGCTCCAAACTGAAGATCCAAAGGCCCAAGACATGAAGAATTAACTAGAAGAATAGAAGAGTAGTATATATAGGAGTAGCTTTGAATTATTTAGGGAGTTGGAAAGAGTTCTGAAAGGAAAAAGCATTACTCTCTATATTTTACTTTCTCTACTCTTCTTGTTCAGAATGTATACTCCATCTTTGTTTTCAGTTTTTAGAGCTATGAACAACTAAACCCATTTCATTGGGTAGGGAGCTCTGTTGTACTTTGATGGATCAATACTAGTTTTCTTCATTCTTCTTCTATCTTTTCTCTTGATTTTACTTGAAAGCTTTCGATCTTTATCCCATTGGGTAGTTATCTTGGAAAAGAAACTATTCAAACTTGGATCCCTTCTGAACCTTGAAAAAGGAATGAAGAAATCAAGCTAGAAATGCTTTTTCATGCTGGACTAAATTGGGTTTGGATGGATATGTGACTATAATCCTCTCAAAACTTGATTTGGGAAATGCATGTGGTATAATTAGTGACCACACTTCATCTCTTCTCAAGAGCAATTGACCAGGGAATTGGCTATTGATCAAGATTTGAGAGATTGAATTGCAAGAAATTGTAATTCAATCAATTAAGATTGCCAGGGAGATCAATGAGTGCATTGATTGCGGAAGAGATGAAAATGAACTTGATCCGGAGAATTGCAACATCTCCTATGCCCAATGAACTCCCCAATTCTGATCTCACCCATTCTCTTTAATTTCTGCGTTTATTTTCATGAGCAAAAACCCCATTCCCATTTACAATTCAGCAATTTAATTTCAGTCATTTACTTCCAGTTCTTTAATTCTAGCATTTACTTTTCCGTCATTTACATTCCCGCCATTTTATTTTCTGCAACTCTCAACCCAAATTCTGAATTCGCTCAACTAGAACAATCTTCTAATTAAAGTTGCTTGATCAATCAATCCCTGTGGGATTCGACCTCACTCTATTATGAGTTTTTACTTGACGACAAATTCGGTACACTTGCCGAAGGAAATTTGTTAAGAGTCAATTTCCACCTGCATCAAGTTTATGGCGCCGTTGCCGGGGATTAATTGTGTATCAACAATTATTAGATTGGAAGATCACTAGATTGAGCATTTTCGTTTTGTTGAATTAACTTTCTGTTTGAGTAATTTACTTTCTGTCTTAGTTAACTTCTTCCCTTTCCCCCTCTACTTTTTCGTTTCTTTGTTATTTACAATTCAGTTTGCTAACCCACTAACTGTTTGATATATTGCTTTACTCACAACTAACAGTAATCCTGACAGCAATATTCTCTGCACATAGTTTTTCCTTGCTTGTACTTGTAGGTTGTATGACAGGGAGAAGAAGCGGGGCTTCAACTTCTTTCGATTCTGAACCAGAGAGGACCCTCCTTAGATTAAGGAGGGAAGCAAGAGGGAAACGTGCAATCGGTGTTGAAGAGGAGGAGGAACACTTTGAACTAAACATGGAAGGCAACATAGAAAACCAACATGAAGAAGAGGCTAATAACCATGGGGGAGGAGGTAGAGCAAATCATCTTGGGGAGGATAGAAGAGTGTTAAGCTCTTATATCAATCCCAACCCAGGCAACTATGGGAGCAGCATTCAGAAGCCTACCATACATGCCAACAATTTCGAGCTCAAACCTCAGCTCATCACTCTTGTGCAGAATAATTGCTCATTTGGAGGAGGTGCTCAAGAAGATCCGAATCAACACTTGACCATCTTCTTGAGGATTTGTGACACAGTGAAGTCCAATGGAGTCCACCAGGATGTCTATAGGCTGCTCTTGTTCCCTTTCTCACTTAGGGACAAGGCATTCAAATGGCTTGAATCCTTCCCTAAAGAAAGCCTGAAAAATTAGGAGGAGGTAGTGAATAAGTTTTTGGCAAGGTTTTACCCCCCGCAAAGGATCAATAGGCTGAGAACTGAAGTATAGACGTTCAGACAGCAAGATGGGGAGACACTTTATGAAGCTTGGGAAAGGTTCAAAGACCTAACAAGAAGGTGTCCACCAAATATATTTAATGAATGGGTGCAGTTGCATATCTTCCATGAAGGCTTGTCATATGAATCAAAGAAAGTAGTAGATCATTCCTCTGGATGATCCTTGAACAAGAAGAAGACCATTGAAGAAGCCATAGATGTCATTGAAACTGTAGCTGAGAATGACTACTTCTATGCTTCCGAAAGAGGGAACACTAAGGGAGTAATGGAGCTAAACAATGTAGATGCTCTACTGGCTCAGAACAAGCTCATTACCAAGCAGTTAGCTGACCTCACCAAGAAGATGGAGAGGAACCAAGTGGCAACAATCACCACCTCATCAACAACCTAAGAAGAAGTTGAAGAAGAGGACCTTGAGCAAGCCAACTACATTAGGAATTTACCTAGACAGAACCATGATCCTTACTCCAAGACATACAACTCTAGATGGAGGAACCACCCAAACTTTGGGTGGGGGAATCAGCAAGAGCAAAGCCAAGACCAGAGACGTTACAACTCCAACAACAATGCAGCTCATCAACAATTCACACAGAGAACATATCAACACCCCCACAACAACACCTCCCATCCTTCCATCTCTAATCCCAATTTACCATCAATTGATGACAGACTCTCTAAGCTTGAAACCTTACTTGAAGGAGTATGCAAGAACGTCAGAAACAGTAAGGTATTTCGAGAGGAAGTGCAGTCAAACATGTAGAATCAAAATGCTGCCATCAAAAAACTGGAGACATAAATTGGTTATCTATTCAAGCAGCTTTCTAACCACAACTTCTGCAATAATAATAATTCAAGCAAAGAGGAGGAGTGTCAAGCTATAACACTTAGGAGTGGGAAGGAACTTAAGGAACTCTCCCAAAAACCACAAGAAGAAGGTTCAACTGAAAAGGAAGAAGAGCAAGATGGAGTTCAAACTCCCACTTCAAGTCCACAAAAAGAAAAAGGGATGCCAAAACTGAACATCTCAAGAGCTCCATATCCTCAGCAGTTGAAGAAAAATGAAGATGACAACCAGTTCGTGAGATTCTTGGAAATCTTTAAGAAACTACAAATCAACATACCCTTTGCTGAAGCAATAGAACAAATGCCACTCTATGCCAAGTTCCTGAAGGAGCTGATGACTAAGAAGAGAAGTTGGAAGAACAATGAGACTGTGATACTAATTGAAGAATGTAGTGCTATCATCCAGCACAAACTACCCCAGAAGTTGAAGGATCCTGGGAGCTTTCAAATCCCTTGTATTATAGGGGAAATCACAGTAGAGAAGGCCCTTTGTGACTTATGAGGCAGCATCAATTTGATGTTAGTAGCAATGATGAGGAAGATGAAGATCGAGGAGGCTAAACCAACAAAAATGGCCTCATAACTGGCAGATCGATCGTTCAAATTCCCTCATGGCATAGTAGAGGATTTCTTGGTGAAAGTAGGAGACTTCATATTCCCGGTAGATTTTGTAGTGTTGGACATGCAGGAGGAAGCCAAAACCTCCATTATTCTGGGAAGGCCGTTCTTGGCTACTGCTGGAGCTATCATTGATGTCCAAAAAGGTGATCTTACCTTGAGATTACACAATGAAAAGATGACATTCAATGTGTTCAAGGCCATGAGTTACCCACTAGAACAATTAGGGGAATGCATGAGGATAGACGCACTTGAAGAAGAAGTGCAGGAGTGTTTCAAAGAAGAAGAGCATGAAGAGCCCGAGAGATCAATGGAGGAGGAGTATATACCAAGTGAGGAGGTTGCCACAGCAGAGAGTCACGTTCAAGATGCACCAAAGGAAGAGACTAAAAAGTCAGAAGCACCCAAGGTTGAACTTAAAGCATTGCCATCCAATCTCAAATATGCATACCTAGGAGAAAATGAAAACTACCCAGTGATTATAAGCTCGTGCCTCAGCCAAGATCAAGAGGATGAACTGCTCAAGGTGCTGCAGGAGCATAAGGACGCCATCGGATGGACCCTTGCTGACCTGAAGGGAATCAGTTCAGCTATATGCATGCATAAAATACTGTTATAAGATGATGCAAAACCATCCATTCAATCCCAAAGAAGGCTGAACCCAATCATGAAGGAAGTGGTTACAGAAAGAGGTTATGAAGCTTTGGCAAGGAGGAGTAATATACCCGATCTCAGACAGCCCTTGGGTCAGCCCCGTGCATGTTGTGCCCAAGAAGGGAGGAATCACTGTGGTTCTCAATGAGAGGAACGAACTGATACCTACAAGGACCGTCACAGGATGGCGGATGTGTATCGACTATCGGAAACTCAATGAAGCCACACGAAAGGATCATTTTCCTCTCCCATTCATGGATCAGATGTTGGAAAGACTCGCAGGACATGCTTATTACTGTTTTCTTGATGGTTATTCAGGATATAACCAAATACTAGTTGATCCTAGAGACCAAGAGAAAACTTCATTTACCTGTCCATATGGAGTGTTTGCCTACAGGCGCATGCCATTTGAGCTATGTAATGCACCTGCGACTTTCCAACGCAGCATGCTTTCTATATTCTCATATATGATAGAGAAATTCATTGAGGTTTTTATGGATGATTTCTCGGTATTTGGAGATTCTTTTACTAGTTGCTTGAATCACCTGACCTTGGTATTGAAAAGATGCCAAGAGACCAATTTGGTCTTGAACTGGGAGAAATGTCACTTTATGGTGACGGGAGGAATAGTTCTTGGCCATAAGATTTCTAACCAAGGAATCGAAGTGGACAGGGCTAAAGTAGAACTTATTGAAAAGCTCCCTCCACCCAGTGATGTCAAGGCAATTAGAAGCTTTTTAGGGCAGGCTGGCTTTTACAGAAGATTTATTAAAGATTTTTCAAAAATAGCTAAGCCATTGAGTAATCTCCTTGTATCAGATACACCATTCATCTTCGATGAAACCTGCATGCTGGCATTCGAGCATTTTAAAGAAAGATTGTCCTCTGCCCCTATCATCTTCCCACCTGATTGGAACTTACCCTTTGAATTGATGTGTGATGCATCTGACTTTGCAGTAGGGGCAGTGTTAGGGCAGAGGAAAAATAACTTAGTCCATGTAATATAGTATGCTAGCAAGGTCCTCAATGATGCTCAAAGAAATTATACCACTACTGAAAAGGAATTGCTAGCCATAGTTTTTGCATTTGACAAGTTTAGATCATACCTCATTGGTGCTAAAGTAATTATTTTTACAGATCAACAACACTTAAATATTTATTTGCCAAGCAAGAATCAAAACCAAGACTAATAAGATGGATCTTATTATTGCAGGAGTTTGATATTGAAATCAGAGACAAGAAGGGAGTGGAGAACAAGTTGGCAGATCACCTATCCAGGATTCCTCATGAGGAAGGGGAAACACATGATATGAGTGTGAATGAGCTCTTCCCTGATGAGCAGTTAATGACAGTACACAAAGCCCCATGGTTTGCAGACATCGCCAACTTCAAGGCAAATGGGGCTCTACCTCCATGAATCAATAAACATCAAAAGTGGAAGCTCATGAATGATGCAAAATACTTTGTCTGGGATGAGCCTTATCTCATCAAGAAGTGTTCAGATGGAATCCTTAGAAGATGTGTTTCAGAAGAGGAAGGACGAGAAGTACTATGGAATTGCCACGGCTCATGCTACGGAGGCCACTTTGGAGGGGACAGGACTACAGCAAAGGTGTTACAAAGTGGATTCTTTTGGCCCACCCTTTTCAAGGATGCTAAAGAATTGGTAAGGAGTTGCAACGAATGCCAAAGATCTGGGAACTTGCCCAAAAGAAATGCCATGCCACAGAATTTCATTTTGGAACTGGAAGTATTTGATGTGTGGGGAATAGATTTCATGGGACCATTCCCAACCTCATATGCAAACAAGTACATATTGGTAGTAATGGATTATGTGTCCAAATGGGTAGAGGCCATTGCAACCCCAACAAATGACAACAAAGTGGTCATGAACTTCCTCAGGAAGAATATTTTTAGCCGGTTCGGAGTCCCAATAGCCCTCATCAGTGATGGAGGGAGCCATTTTTGTAACAAACCACTAGAGACTCTTCTCCTACGATATGGGATGAAACACAAGGTAGCCACACCTTACCATCCCCAAATAAGTGGACAAACAGAGATATCCAACAGAGAGCTAAAGAGAATTCTGGAGAAGACTGTAGGTGCATCAAGAAAAGATTGGGCAAAGAAGCTGGATGATGCTCTTTGGGCATACAGGACCGCATTCAAAACACCACTGGGAATGTCCCCATATCAACTGGTTTATGGGAAAGCTTGCCATTTACCACTAGAATTGGAACACAAAGCTCTCTGGGCCATCAAGATACTGAACTTTGACAGCATTGTTGCTGGTGCAAAGAGAATCTTGCAACTGCAAGAGATGGAGGAATTCAGGTCACAAGCCTATGAAAATACTAAAATATATAAGGAGAAGGCAAATAGGAGACATGACCTGCATCTTGCACCCAGGGATTTCGAAAAAAGGCAGCAAGTACTCCTCTACAATTCCAAATTGAGACTATTCCCAGGAAAACTCAAATCGAGGTGGTCAGTGCATTCATTGTCACTAAAGTCTCACCATATGGACACATCGAAGTCATGGATGAAAGGTCAGGGAGGACTTTCACAGTGAACGGACAAAGACTCAAGCATTATCTGGGCAACATGGGGGGAACCCCAGAGTAAACTATCATCTCAAGTAGAGGAGGAATCGTCAAGCTAGTGATGATAAAGAAGCGCTTTGTTGGGAGGCAACTCAACCTTAGGTAACTACTTTTTCAGCTGCATTTCAATAAAGATCACAAGTTGTTTCCCCTGCATTGCAAGGAACTAAGTTTGGTGTTCCACACCAAAATAATTCAAGAGTGAAAGTGTGATTCTAAGTTTGGTGTCCCACCAGAGGATGCTAGTTAGAATCACACTATACTCTCAAAGCACATTGCTAGCTCTAACCAATTAAGGGAACCACTTGGATATAGATTAATCTTTAGTTAATTGGTTGCTAACAGCAAGATACGAGGTTCTACGCATGCATGCAAGGTTTTGTAGTAAGCAAGGAGCTAAGTTTGGTGTTCACACACCCAAAATAAGTTCAGAAATCATAAGCATACATGCGAGCTGACTATTCCTCAAGTGCTTGGGAAACAAGCAACTTCCAATAACCTTGCAGGAAGCTTATGAGGAGATGGTGCACCTTCAACTAAGAAAGTAAGGCATCAAGAACTATGACAATGACAACAAGAAGGCAACTGGATTGGCGGAGCAAACCATCTCTCAAAGGTTGTATTGCTACTTAATTCCATCTACTCATCTTGTTAAAAATTGGAAGTCCGAATGCACTGTTAATTAATAGTCATGCATTGATTGGAACCTAGTTCAACTCTGCATTTTAAGTTTTATTGCTTAGGTCCATGTTTGCTGGTTCTTTATGTCACTGCACCATTACTTTACTTAATTGTATGTTTGTCCTTAGAATCAAATGAAAAAGAGAATGAGTGTTTTTAAAGACCAGAGAGGAGTTCATAATATGGAGTAATTTTCTGAATCTTTGGTGTGATCATAAGTTAGCTAAGTTGGTTCAACCATGAGGTGGGAAGACAACTATTTGTCCTGAATACTTTGCTTTGAATACACCCATGAGACTAAGTAAATAGCAAGATCCTAATAAGAGAAAGGGAAAGAACACTTAAAGTGAAAAACAAAAGAAAAAGAGTAAGCAATAAGGCTAGGCACCAATGGTTTTAATCTTGAGGCATGTGTCTATGGTGTTCTTGTGTGAGGGATCTACTTGGATGAATAAGCTCTTAGGGGTGCCTCATCACTTAGTAACTTGGGTTAACTAACTCGGGATTATCAGCTGAAAGTCCACTATCAAGAGTAACCCTCACTACAGAGCATTTAGTAACCCAAAGAGGTGCTGGACACCAAGGTCTCAAGAAAATAAAATAAATAAACCATATGCCTGTGGTGTGTATGTATGGGGGAGAGACTTGAAGAAGTAAGTCCGTAGGGGTATTTCAACACCTAGCACCTTGAACCAACTGGTTCGGGAGTGTTGGCTGAAAGCTTATTTTAAAGAGTTGCCCCCTTACAGAGCACCTAGCCTGAAAAACACAAATAAGCCCTGAAATGACAATAAAAGAATCAATAAAAGTCTCATGGTATGTAAGTAAAACCAGTGTTTTAGAACATGATAAATGTCTGAAAGCCAGTAATGGAATGAACCTAAGTTGCTATGCATGAAACCACCATAAAATCAGTAACATGACCTCCACAAGAATGATTCATTTCTCTTGGCATTCCATTCATTGTTCTCTTGTTCCAGTACTTGCTTAGGGACAAGCAAGCTTTAAGTTTGGTGTTGTGATGCAAGGGCATCTTGGTCAGTTTCACTGACCCTTTCTTTACTGTTTTTAGGGTAGTTTCATGTATTTCCTTAGGAAATAAGCTAGTTTTGGGTAGATATTCACTTACACCTTGATTCAAGCATACATTGTGCATTTTACATGATTTCATGAGGATTTTGAATGAATTTAGTGACAAATTGTATGTTGCATTACCCATGACTCGGACTAGAACTTTGATGCACTCTATTGCTTGATTTCAGGACCAAAGGAAGCAAGGAGGAACCACTTAGCAGTCACGTTAATCTAATTAACGTGGCCACTAACGTGGAATGGGAGGTAACTTGCAAAGTTAATGAGAAAAGTGATTGCCAATAACGCTCTCGAAGCCATCATTGCCCACGTTAAGAGTGACGTTAACTAAGTTAACATGAGCTCTAACGTGAAGAAAGGATTTTGAGCCAACGTTAGTGACACTTAACATTATCACTAACGTTGGCCAATGATCATAAGTGGCCACGTTAGAGTCCACGTTAACTTGGTTAACGTGGCCTCTAAAGTTAACAAGGGGAAGGAAGCCAACGTTAGTGACATTCAACATTGTCACTAACGTTGGCCTAAGGTGCAATGAACCACGTTAAATTCCACGTTAACTTGGTTAACGTGGGAGCTAACGTAAGAGGCAAGAATGGTCGACAACGTTAGTGACACCCAACATTGTCACTAACGTTGGAAGCAAGCACAAAACCCCAAGGAGCCACGTTAACTTCTACGTTAACTTAGTTAACGTGGAAGCTAACGGCAAAGAGGGAAAGATGAGCCAACGTTAGTGACACTCAACATTGTCACTAACGTTGGAAATGGTTTGCAAAGCCACGTTAGAAGCCACGTTAACCTAGTTAACGTGGACTCTAACGTGAATAGGGGCATATTGGAACGTTAGTGACAATGTTGAGTGTCACTAACGTTCTCGAAGATTGGCATGCCTACGTTAAAAGAGCCACGTTAACTAAGTTAACGTGGACTCCAACGTGGGAAAGGGGGAGGCTCTCAACGTTATTGGGAAAGTTGAATCCCAATAACGTGTGCGAAGGACAAAGAGGCAACGTTAGTGGCAACGTTTGTGTCAATAACGTTGAGGTTAACGTGGCTTTTACTTGGGTAAGAAATGTTAGTGAAAAAGTTGAATGACACTAACGTTTTCGAACCCATTTTCTCACTGAATGTTAACACCTCTAACGTCTTGAGCTAAAGTCTTTGCCCACTTTCTCTCTGCAAGTAAAACCAAGCCCAAGTGAAGAAGAGAACTGCTACAAATTGAAGATCCAAAGGCCCAAGACTTGAAGAATCAACTAGAAGAATAGAAGAGTAGTATATATAGGAGTAGCTTTGAATTATTTAGGGAGTTGGAAAGAGTTCTGAAAGGAAAAAGCATTACTCTCTATATTTTACTTTCTCTGCTCTTCTTGTTCAGAATGTATCCTCCATCTTTGTTTTCAGTTTTTAGAGCTATGAACAACTAAACCCATTTCATTAAGTAGGAAGCTCTGTTGTAATTTGACGGATCAATACTAGTTTTCTTCATTCTTCTTCTATCTTTTCTCTTGATTTTACTTGAAAGCTTTTGATCTTCATCCCATTGGGTAGTTATCTTGGAAAAGAAACTATTCAAACTTGGATCCTTTCTGAACCTTGAAAGAGGAATGAAGAGATCAAGCTAGAAATGCTTTTTCATGCTGGACCAAATTGGGTTTGGATGGATATGTGACTATAATCCTCTCAAAACTTGATTTGGGAAATGCATGTGGTATAATCAGTGACCACACTTCATCTCTTCTCATGAGCAATTGACCAAGGAATTGGCTTTTGATCAAGATTTGAGAGATTGAATTGCAAGAAATTGTAATTCAATCAATTAAGATTGCCAAGGAGATCAATGAGTGCATTGATTGAGGAAGAGATGAAAATGAACTTGATCTGGAGAATTGCAACATCTCCTATGCCCAATGAACTCCCCAATTCTGATCTCACCCATTCTCTTTAATTTCTACGTTTATTTTCATGAGCAAAAACCCCATTCCCATTTACAATTCAGCAATTTAATTTCAGTCATTTACTTCCAGTTCTTTAATTCTAGCATTTACTTTTCCATCATTTACATTCCCGCCATTTTATTTTCTGCAACTCTCAACCCAAATTCTGAATTCGCTCAACTAGAACAATCTTCTAATTAAAGTTGCTTGATCAATCAATCCCTGTGGGATTCGACCTCACTCTATTGTGAGTTTTTACTTGACGACAAATTCGGTACACTTGCTGAAGGAAATTTGTTGAGAGACAATTTCCACCTGCATCAGCAATGCAACAACTCATTAACAAAGGTAACTAAACATTGGTGTTGAAAAGAAAGTAACTAACCCAAGGAAGTCGGTATCGACCTCCCCAAACTTAAAGATTGCACCGTCCTCGGTGCATGCAAAGATGTACAAGTGGACGGTTTACTGCAACTGCTGGGCTTTCTCCAAAGATTGTCGGTGTGAGCGGAAATTGGCAGATTAAGAATTAATTAGAGAAATGGCGTTGTGAGTACAGTTCTTAACCGGCAAAAATCCACTCATCAATTTAGAAAAGGGTTGTCACAAATTTTAGAAATAAAATACTGGGAGTATGAGTCCCAGGTCGTCTCCCAACGAGTTGCAGGAAGATGTGTTTTTTTATCAATTAGAGGTTTTCAAAAGGGGTTTTAAATTTTATGAACAGAAAATTAAATTAGAGAATTTATATGATTTAAATAAAATCTTGACCGGGAGAAGATTAATTGGAAGTTCTATCCTTGTTAGAATTTTATCAAGAGCAATTAATAATTAGTCATTGTTTACTTTTAGTTAACCATCAACGAATGAAGGAAAGTCAAATTAAAAGTCAACTTCTATTCACAAGTCCTAATCCTCTCCCTTAGGAAGGATTAGAGTTAGTGACTAACAAGCCAACCAATAATGAACCAATTACAATTGAACTCTTGAGTATTCTAACTCAAGGTTCTCCTTTTAACCATCTTCCAATCAAGTTGGGAAATTACTCCATCATCATAATTGTAGACTTCACAAAATCAATAGAAGAAATAGGAGAAGACATAATAAATAATAATAAAAGAGATTAATTAAAAGTAAAAATAGTCTTGTATTAATAAACTATGAAAAATAATCCAATGTCAACTCTGGATAATTTAGGAATATGGAAGAGTAAATGAAAAGTAAAATAACAAGCTATAATGACTAGTATCGGAGGTAGACTCTTCTCAAAAAGCTAAAGCCGAAATTCTTCAAAATCCTAATTTATGAACGTTCAAGTAAGAAACCTAGGGGAGGAGTAAATTCAGATCTAAAAACATGAAATTATGCAGAATGAATTGTTGTTCTTGTCTCTGCATGTTCCCTGGCTCTAATATGTATTTCTGGGCCGAAAACTGGGTTGAAATGTGGCCCAGAATCTGTGCCAGCGACTTCTGTAATTCTGCAGATCGCGCACGTCATGCGGCCATGACATCCACGGGTTCGCGTCACTCAGCGTTGCTCGTACCACGCGTGCGCGTCGTCCATGCATTCACGTCGTTTGTGCAGCTTCCAATCCGCGCAGTTGCGTTAGGCACGCGAGCGCATCACTTTGATTTCTTCCATCTCGCGCGGTCGCGTGAGCCATGCGACCGCATGACTTCTCGCTGGTCATCTCTTGAATTCCTTGTGTTCCTTCCATTTTTGTACGCTTCCTCTTCATTCCTTATGCCATCCTTGCCTTGTGAAGCCTGAAACACTTAACACACAGATCACGACATCAAATGGTACGAAGGAAGATAAAAATATACAGCTAAAAGTTCTTTAGGAAGCAAGTTATCAATCCTAGAATATTTTTAGGAAGGAATTGTAAATACATGCAAATCATATGAATAAGCGGGTGAAGACTTGATAAAACCACACAATATGAATCATAAAATAGTGGTTTATCAACCTCCCCACACTTAAACATTAGCATGTCCTCATGCTAAGTTGAAGGAGATAAATATGAATGAATAGGAACATGTAAGACTCACGCAATGCAACCTATATACATATGAATGCAACTACATGATTTTGTCTACATGATTAAATAGATAAGTTCTCTAAGATAAAACATGGGGCAGATTTCACTAATTCAATTCATATTGTAAAAGCAGATAAATTTGTAAGAAGATAGCTCGTGAAAGCAGGGAATACAGGACTGAGCATTGAACCCTTACTGTTGGTGCGTGTGCACTCTAATCATCTCCAGTATATGGGGTAATCACTCTATCCTTCTCTAATCATGCTTTCAAAAATTTTGTTTTTCACCTAATCAATCAACAATTTTAAAATGCCAATGCAAACATCATGAGGTCTTTTCATGGTTGTAATGGGGCTAAGGTAAGGGTGAGGGTACACATATGGCTAAGTGAGCTTATACATTGAATCTTTAATTAGCTAAGCTCTCAGCTAACATACATATATTCTATATAATTTTAACATTCATCTTAGCTACCCAAAATCTCCTTTTCACATTCCATATTCATGCATCAACCTTTATTTTAATTTTATCACATGTGCATTGATTATTAAACTCTGACTTATCATTGGGGTGATTTTGTCCCCTTATTTACTAACATAAAGGAAACTTTCTTCTCTTTTTTTTTTTAATATAGTTTATCAATGCACATAGATTTGTAATGTTCTTTTATGGTTTCACATTAATAGGTACCCAATTTCCCTTTATTTCATCATGACATATTCTCCTATTACCCTTTATTCCCACAATTTTCCCATACTTAGTTAACACACATTCTATCTTAAGCTAACCAAAGATTCAATTGGGATTTTTCATTTTTTTTCTACTTAAGGCTAGTAATGTGGTAAAATATAGAATAAATGGGATTAACAACGGCTCAAAGTGGTTAACAAAGGTAATTAAAAGGGTTGGCTTAGTTGGGATATGTGAGCTAAACAAACAATTGCCTCAATCATATGCATGAACATAACACATTAACATTGGACATATAGGATAAAAGAAAATTCAGATTACAATCATAGAGAAGAAAACACACGAGAAAAAATATGTTTATGGTTAAATAGTGTAACCATGTATTTAGGCTCAAAGTCTCACAGGTTATGTGTTCTTTTAGCTCAAAAATCCTATTCCAATTTCAACTTCAAACAAATTTAACATAAATGTTTTGATTTAAATTAGTGAAATTTTCGAAAAAATATATGGTCTTAAAAGAAACTTATTATCTTTTCAATCAGGTAGAACATTCATGCAATTAACCTACTAATATGCAATCTATCCTATTCTAAAGAAAAAGAAGTTGGTGTTAGGGGGAAAGAATTACCTCCGAAAGTCAGGTACTGACCGACCTCCCCACACTTAAGGCTTTGCACCATCCTCGGTGCCATCTGTCAGGAATAAGGGTGGGCTGGTGGCAGTGTCTCCGTAGTCGGGAACGTCATGGCTTCCTGTGCTGGTAAAGACAGTGGAGTCCGGAGTGCCTGGGTCCTCGTCAGGTCTGTGGTTACCTGTGAGTAGCTCTTTGAGGTATTTGAATCGGCGGTGATTGCGGCGCTCTCGGAGCTTTGCCTTCTGGTCTTATTGGTCCAACCTCTTCAGTATTTGATGCAGCAGCTAACTAGTAGTTGGTGGAATGTTTGCAGTATCTTCTGTGGACTGGCTGGTAGTGGCAGGTGGTGGCCTGAGATATCTCTCGTTAGGGACGTACTGATCATCCCCAGCTCTGTAGGAAACTCCGGCTACTGAGACAAGATCTGAGACCAAGGTGAGGAAAGGAAGGTTGCCCACGATTTGCACGTGTCCCATAGCATTTCGGATGTGTCTCGGTAGATTTAGAGGCTGGTCTGTGAGGATGCACCATAGTAGAACGGCCATGTCTGCGGTGAAGGAGGACTCATGAGTGCTCGAAAAGATGTAATGGGACATAATCTGTGCCCATACGTAAGCCTCTAAGGTGAGTTCAGAAGCCGAGATTCCCTTAGGACGAGAACGATGGTATCCGAAGATCCATTTGTGGCCAGGTTGTGCGATAACTCTGAGAATAGCGTCCCAGTCAAATTTGTACGCCTGGCGCTTGAGTGCGGCTTCTTGAAACGCGTCCAATCCTTATGGAGCAGGGAGAAGATTCAGGGCTCACTGAATGGCCTCTTTTGTAATGGGGACTTGCTTCTGACGGACATAAACAGACTGCAGGGTCGGCAGGTGAAAATTGGAGTAGAACTCAACAACCCAAGAAAGATTAACCTCTCGTGGCTGTCTCTGTAGGAATCCCCAATATCTGTGTGCAATTTTTGGCTCAACAAAGTTGGCAATACGAGGTGGAAGGATAAGAAGGTGTTCGTTGTTGTAATTCCGAGCTGCCAGAATGGGGAACATCTGCTCACAGTAACGATTGGAAAATCGTGCAGTGTCCTTTGTTGGGAATGCTTTTTTCTTTTCATCGACCTTTATTTTAATTCTTTTTGTTGAGGGTTTAACTGCAGTTGAAGAAGGCTCTGCCACTAATGCTCATTTGTTCCTTTTCTTGCTGCGGATTTAGGGGTAGCTTTCTCCTTGCCTTTCTTGGTGGCAATCCTGAAAGGAAAATAGGAGAAACATGAATATTTCAAGGGTTATAGCAAGGAAAAGAGAATAGGAAATGTGGTAATCAATGCCCAGGAAGGGATAATGATGTGAACACATGGTCATGACTACATGTGGCAAATCAACAATGGAAATAAAAAAAGTGCATGTGATGACAGTTAAATGCCAGGTGTTTATTGGCATGCCGGCAGGGGCATGAGTAGCATAGATCAAGCATTCAATGTCCAAGTTAGATTACCAAGTCTTTCCAACTAACAATTTGCTTGTAATAACAATCATATTTAATTAATAAAATATAAAAAGGGTTTTGTGAAAAGCAGGCATTCAGAGTAGTAGATTGAAAGAAATCTAAAAATAGTGCAAAATGCCATATGGGCGTTTTCACAAACACATAGCATGCATGTTAAATAAGGTATGAAAAATATTAATTTTGAACATGCAAGTAACCCTTATAAAAATAATATATAATTGTTAAACAAGTCCTAAACAATTCACAAGCAACATATAAGAATAATGACCCAAATAAATTTCTAACACCAATAGAAGGAAGAAGAAAAGAAAAAGAAAAAATGGATAGAAAAAGTAGAAGAGAAAGAAAAAGAAAACTTGAAAATAAGAAGAGGAAAGAAAAAGTAGGGAGGGGAGAAGAGAAGAAAAAACCTTGATAATGGAGGTAGGAAAGAGGGGGTAGAAGAGAGAAAGAAGGGAGGAAGAAGGAAAGGGGGAAAAATAAAATAGGAATGGGATGAGAAAAGAAAAGATAATCTGGCAGATTTGAATGAGTTGGGCGGCGCAAGCGACGCGGACGCATGGGGACGCGGTTGCGTGGAAAGCCCTTAAATAAAATGACGCAGACGCGTCGGTCACGCAGACGCGTGACATGATTTGTGCTAGTGGCGCGAGGGCAGCTTCGCGCTCGCACAACTCTCTGTTCAAATTATGTTTTGCCAAAATTTAAGGTGACGCGATCGCGTGGATGGCCAGATTGAGAAAACGACGCGGACGCGTGGGGCACGCGTTCGCATGGCAGGGCTTGTGTGACTAGCACAAGTGCAGCCTAGCTCCAGCACAACTCACTGCCATACACCCTTTTATGTCGAATTGCAGAGCCACGCGTTCGCGTGGTTGACGCGGACGCGTGGGGAGGCCTTGTTACGAATGATGCAATGGCGGCATCCACGCAGACGCATGGATCAAATGGTGCCAGTGGCACGCCTCCAGCCACATACCTACGCAACTCTCTGTCTCTTTTTTTTAATGATGCGAAGGCACAACGACGCGAGCGCGTCAGCGACGCTGGCGCGTCGCATGCCGTATACCATTTTTTTTAATTAAAAATATGCAATATGCAGTATGCGGATGAGATGCAAAAGATAGGCATTAGTACTGAGAAGAGTTATTGATGAGGGAAGATAAGGAGAGGAGAAGAAATGATCATACCATGGTGGGTTGTCTCCCACCCAGCACTTTGCTTTAACGTCCTTAAGTTGGATGCTTCACTAGCTCAGTCTTCTGCTGTGGGCAGATCTTCCAAGAGGAAGATCTCTAGTTCCTGGTTTTTCGCCATCTTTTCACCATGGAATAACTTCAAGCAATGTCCATTGAGCTTGATAAGTTCAGAGCTTGAAGGATGGCTTAAGTGAAAGACTTTGTATGGTTCCACCTTCTCTACTCGATACGGACCATCCCATCTGGATCTCAGCTTGCCTGGCATGAGTCGCATTCTGGAGTTGTAAAGTAGGACTAAGTCCCCTGGTTGGAATTCTCTTCTTTTAATGCCCTCGTCATGCACAGCCTTCACTTTCTCTTTATACAGCCTGGAGTTTTCATAAGCTTCAAGGCGAAGGCTCTCTAATTCTTGCAGTTGCAACTTCCGTTCAGCTCCGGCCCTCTCATAGTCCATGTTGCATTCCTTTACCACCCAGAAGGCCTTGTGTTCTAACTCAACTGGAAGATGACAGGCCTTTCCATAAACCAAGCGGAAAGGACTCATCCCAATCGGTATCTTATATGCTATCTGATATGCCCAAAGCACATCTTGGAGCCTGGTGCTCCAGTCCTTCCTATGAGGCTTGACTACCTTTTGCAGTATACATTTTATCTCTCTATTAGACACTTCTGCTTGCCCATTAGTCTGGAGGTGATAGGCGGTTGATACATTATGAATGATCTCGTGCCTCTTTAGTAAACCTGTTAGTCTCCTGTTACAAAAGTGAGTGCCTTGATCGCTCACGATTCCTCGTGGTGATCCAAAGCGACAAATAATATGATTTCTAACAAAGGAAACAACGGTGTTAGCATCATCAGTACGGGTAGGAATTGCTTCCACCCATTTAGAAACATAATCTATAGCTAACAATATATAAAGATGGCTATTAGAATTTGGAAATGGACCCATGAAGTCAATGCCCCAAACATAAAAAATTTCACAGAAAAGTATAATTTGTTGAGGCATTTCATCCCTTTGGGATATATTACCAAACCTTTGGCATGGAGAACAAGATTTACAAAGATCAGCAGCATCTTTAAAAAGAGTAGGCCACCAGAATCCACAGTCTAAAACTTTTCTAGCAGTTCGTTGAGGGCCAAAATGTCCTCCACTCTCAGATGAGTGGCAGGCCTCTAAAATGGACTGAAATTCTGATTGAGGTACACACCATCTAATTACCTGGTCAGCACCACACCTCCATAGATATGGGTCATCCCATACATAGTATTTAGACTCGCTTTTCAGCTTGTCTCTCTGATGCTTAGTGAAATCAGGAAGAAAAGTATGGCTAACTAGATAATTAGCTACAGGTGCATACCAAGGGACTACATCAGATACTGCCTGTAAGCTATCAAATGGGAAATTATCATTGATAGGAACGGAGTCATCTTTAATGTGCTCAAGGCGACTCAAGTGGTCAGCCACTAAATTCTGGTTACCACTCCTATCTTTAATTTCCAGATCAAATTCTTGCAGCAGTAGCATCCAACGTATTAACCGTGGTTTAAACTCTGTTTTAGCTAATAAATATTTTAGAGCTGCATGGTCTGAATACACTACTACCTTAGTACCAAGTAAATCCAAGTAATACCTTACGCGAGTAAGGGTCGATCCCACGGAGATTGTCGGCTTGGAGCAAGCTATGGTTATCTTGTAAATCTTAGTCAGGATATCAGAAATTATCAGGATTGATTGTGAAAGACAAAAGAACATGAAATTATTACTTGTTTTGCAGTAATGGAGAATAGGTTGAGGTTTTGGAGATGCTCCATCTTCTGAATCTCTGCTTTCCTACTGTCTTCTTCATCAAACACGCAAGGCTCCTTCCATGGCAAGCTGTATGTAGGGTTTCACCGTTGTCAATGGCTACCTCCCATCCTCTCAGTGAAAATGTTCCTATGCTCTGCCACAGCATGGCTAATCATCTGTCGGTTCTCGGTCAGGCCGGAATAGAATCCAGCGATTCTTTTGCGTCTGTCACTAACACCCCGCCTGCTAGGAGTTTGAAGCACGTCACAGTCATTCAATCATTGAATCCTACTCAGAATACCACAGACAAGGTTTAGACCTTCCGGATTCTCTTAAATGCCGCCATCAGTTCTAGCTTATACCACAAAGATTC
>NC_029781.3:37991948-37992140 GCF_000817695.3 Arachis duranensis
GTGGTTGTCAGGCACACGTTCATAGTTGAGAATGATGATGATTGTCACGGATCATCACATTCATCCGATTTAAGGACAAGTAGTATCTTAGAATGGAAACAAGCATGATTGAATGAGAAACAGTAGTAATTGCATTAATCCATCAAGACACAGCAGAGCTCCTCACCCCCAACCATGGGGTTTAGAGACTCA
>NC_029781.3:37992272-38015162 GCF_000817695.3 Arachis duranensis
TATACAGAGATGAGTAAATGACTTAAAAATCCACTTCCGGGCCCACTTGGTGTGTGCTTGGGTTGAGCAATGAAGCATTTTTGTGTAGAGACCTTTTCTGGAGTTAAACGCCAGCTTTCATGCCAGTTTGGGCGTTTAACTCCAAGTTTTATGCCAGTTCCAGCGTTAAACGCTGGAATTCCTGAGGCTGATTTGCCACGCCGGTTTGGGCCATTAAATCTTGAGCAAAGTATGGACTATCATATATTGCTGGAAAGCCCAGGATGTCTACTTTCCAACGCCGTTGAGAGCGCGCCAATTGGGCTTCTGTAGCTCCAGAAAATCCGCTTCGAGTGCAGGGAGGTCAGAATCCAACAGCATCTGCAGTCCTTTTTGGTCTCGGAATCAGATTTTTGCTCAGGACCCTCAATTTCAGCCAGAAAATACCTGAAATCACAGAAAAACACACAAACTCATAGTAAAGTCCAGAAAAGTGAATTTTAACTAAAAACTAATAAAAATATACTAAAAACTAACTAGATTATACTAAAAACATATTAAAAACAATGCCAAAAAGCGTATAAATTATCCGCTCATCAATTAGCCTTGGTTTAAACTCCTTTTTAGCTAATAAATATTTTAGAGCTGCATGGTCTGAGTACACTACTACCTTAGTACCAAGTAAATAGGCTCGGAATTTATCCAGAGCAAAAACAATAGCTAGAAGCTCTTTTTCAGTAGTAGTGTAATTAGATTGAGCAGCATCTAAAGTCTTAGATGCATAAGCAATTACAAAAGGGTCGTTATCTTCATGTTGAGCCAGTGCTGCTCTTACTGCATGATTGGAGGCGTCGCACATGATTTCAAATGGTTGACTCCAGTCTGGTCCCCTCACAATTGGAGCTTGAGTCAAGGCGGTCTTTAGCTTATCAAACGCTTATTTGCAATTCTCACTGAACTCGAACTCAATGTCTTTCTGCAGTAGTCTGGATAAGGGTAGTGCTACCTTACTGAAGTCTTTGATGAATCTCCTATAAAAACCTGCATGGCCAAGGAACGAACGGACTTCCCTCACAGAGGAGGGGTAAGGTAAACTAGAAATAACATCCACCTTTGTTGGGTCTACAGAGATACCAGTATCAGAAACAACATGTCCTAGAACAATACCTTGTTTTACCATAAAATGACACTTTTCAAAATTTAAAACAAGGTTTGAACTAATACACCTGTCTAATACTTTAGATAAACTATCCAACCAAAGGTTAAATGAATCACCATAAATGCAAAAGTCATCCATAAAAACTTCCATACAAGTCTCAATGAGATCAGAGAAAAGACTCATCATACACCTCTGGAAAGTAGCTGGTGTATTGCACAAGCCAAAGGGCATTCTTTTATAAGCATAAGTCCCAAAAGGACATGTAAAAGTAGTCTTTTCCTGATCTTTAGGAGCTATATGGATTTGAAAATAACATGTATAACCATCTAAAAAGCAGTAGTGAGATTTACCTGATAGGCGATCAAGCATCTGGTCAATGAATGGCAAGGGATAATGATCCTTGCGAGTGGCTTGGTTGAGACGCCTGTAGTCAATGCAAACTCTCCATACATTCTACACTCTGGTTGTCTGAAGTTCTCCTTGCTCATTCCTTATTGTTGTGACTCCAGACTTCTTGGGCACCACTTGTACTGGGCTGACCCATTCGCTATCTGAAATGGGGTAAATGATATCTGCTTCAAGTAGTATAGTAACTTCCTTCTTGACAACTTCTAAGATGGTGGGATTCAATCTTCTCTGAGGTTGACGGATAGGCTTTGCTCCTTCTTCTAAGAATATTCTATGTTTACAAACTTGAGGGCTGATGCCTACTATATCTGCCAAGCCCCATCCAATTGCTTTCTTATGCGTCCTCAATACACTAAGCAGTTGTTCTTCAAGTTGGGAAGTGAGCTCCCTTGCAATGATAACTGGAAACTTCTACTTGTCCTCAAGGTATGCATACTTGAGGTGTAGAGGAAGAGGCTTTAATTCCATTTTCTGCTCATGGTTTGGTTTTGGATTCTCTGGGGCTGGTGAAAATGGTGATGAATCTTCAGTATGTTCAGAGGGTGTCCCCACACTTGGATCTTGCTCTATGTGACTCTCTTCCATTTTTTTTTTGCTGAGTTGAAGCTATAATTTCATCAATGATGTCACATTGGAATATGGAGTGATTTTCTGGGGATGCTTTATAGCTTTATCTAGATTGAAGCTCACTGTTCTGCCATCTACCTCAAAGGAATAGGTACCTGAAAAGGCATCCAGCTTGAATTTTGAAGTCTTCAAAAACGGTCTACCAAGCAGGATTGACGAAGGTCTCCCTGAGTCATTTTGGGGCATCTCCAGGATATAGAAATCAATGGGAAATGTGAGCCCCTTAATGATCACTAATACATCTTCAGCAATTCCAACCACTGTGATAATGCTTTTATCTGCTAACACAAAACGAGCTGCCGACCTTTTTATGGGAGGGAGCCTTAAAGCATTATATATAGACAAAGGCATAATACTCACGCATGCTCTTAAATCACACATACAGTCAGAAAATATAACACCTCCAATGGTACAGTTAACCATGCATGGGCCTGGATCACTGCATTTTTCAGGTATATTTCCCATTAAAGCAAATATAGAACTACCTAAAGGAATAGTTTCTAATTCGTTAATTTTATCTTTATGTATGCATAACTCTTAGAAACCTTGCATATTTAGGAACTTGCTGAATAACATCAAAAAGGGGAACAGTTACCTCAACCTTTTTTAAGATCTCTACCATTTTTGGATCAAGTTCCATCTGCTTTCTGGGCTTCTTAGCAAGGTATGGAAATGGAATATGAGTGGCGTCTTTTATAGCTTTAGCTTGCTGGGGTTCTGCACTCCTTGGTTGGGCTGCTTCTGCTTCAACCATGCCTTGTGCTTCATCTTCGTCTTCAACATCCTCTACCTCAACCGCGTCTGCAGCTAGGGCATGTTCTGATGGGCTTGGTTCCTCTAAATTCTTCTCTTGCAGTGTGGTTCCAGATCTCAGGGTAATGGCATTGACGCCACCCTTGGGGTTGGGTAATGGTTAAGATGGGAGTCCACCAGAGCTTGAGGACTGGTTGTTAGAGTTATTCAATGATCTAATCTGTGAGACAAGGGCTTGTAAGGTAGAGTTTAGACCATTTATAGTAGAAGTAAGGTTGTTTTCCATGGCCTGCTGTCTTCGATCAATAGATTGTAGCAATTCATCATTAGGAGATGAAGAGGGGTAAGTGATTTGAGGGGTCTGCTGATATGCTTGAGGTTGCGTTAGATGAGGTACTCTGTAGGCCAGATTTTGATTCTGCTGCCTGAAGTTGTTATTGTTAATCCACCTTTGATTTCTGATGCCAGGGCATCTACGCCAGTTTCAGTGACCTTTTCTTTACTTTTTTAAGGTAGTTTCATGCATTTTCTTAGTGAATAAGGCAAGTTTTGGATGAAAATACACTTACACCTTGATTCAAGCAACTATTGTTAATTTCACATGATTTCATGAGGATTTTGCTAGAATTGAATGAAAAATTGATGATGCATAATCTCATGGCTTTGGCTAGAGCTTTGATGCACTTTATTTGCTTGATTTCAGGAAAAAGGAAGAAATGAAGAACCACATTAGTACTCACGTTAATCTAGTTAACGTAACAACTAAGGTGGAATGGTAAATAGCTTGCAACGTTAAGGAGATAAGTGATCACCAATAACGCCCGTGAAGCCATCATAAGCCCACGTTAATTGTCACGTTAACTAAGTTAACGTGGTAGTTAACGTGGAGACAAAAGAAAGCTCCAACGTTAGTGGTAAACGTGAACACCACTAACATTCCAAGATTTGGCAATGAGCCACGTTAAGAGTCACGTTAACTTAGTTAACGTGAACTCTAATGTGGAAGAGAGGAACAATGCCAACGTTAGTGACACTCACCTTTGTCACTAACGTTGGAAGATGGCATTAATACCACGTTAGTGGCCATGTTAACTTAGTTAACGTGAGCTCTAACAAAGGTAAGTGTCACTAATGCTCTTGAAGGTGAGGCATAGCCACGTTAAGAGCCACGTTAGTTACACTAACGTGAAATCTAATGTAGGGACAAAGGGCATAAGGCAACGTTAATGGGAAAGGTGAGTCCTAATAACGCTTGCGAAGGGTTATAAGCCAACGTTATTGGGAAAGGTGAGTCCCAATAATGCTAGCGAAGATTTACAAGGCAACGTTAGTGGTCACGTTAGTGCCACTAATGTTGGAGTTAACGTAGGCTATATGAGGTTGGAACGTTAGTGAAAATTGTGATTGCCACTAACGTTTTCGAACCCACAATGTCACTAAACGTTAACTTCACTAACGCCCATGCCTAATTCATACTTCTCTACAAGCTGGGCCCACAAAAGATTGGAACTGCTTCAACTCAAGATCCAAAGCGCACATCCAAGACTTGAAGAACTCACTAGAAGATGAAGAGGAGTAGTATATATAGGAGTAGTTTTGAGCTATAGAGAAGCTTGGCACTTTGGAGAACTACTCTCTGTATATATTTACTTTTTTGCACTTTTAGCTTGGATGTATTCTTTTCTGCCATTTTCCATTTCTAGAGCTATGAACAACTAAACCTCTTTCATTGGGTTGGGGAGCTCTGTTGTAATTTGATGGATCAATTATAGTTTTCATTCTCTTCTTCTTTCTTCTCTTTTGATTTACTAGAAAGCTTTCGATCTTAATTCAATTGGTTAGTTGTCTTGGAAAAGAAACTCTTCATAATTGGATCTCCTTTGAGCCTTAGAAAAGGGATGAGGAGATCATGCTAGAAATGCTTTCTCATGTTGGACCAAATTGGGGTCTGGGCGAATATAGTGACATGTAATCCTCCCAACACTTTGATTTGGAAATACATGTGGTATAATCAGTGACCATACTTCATCTCTTCCCATGAGCAATTAAATCAAGGAATTGGAATCCAATCACCTAAGATTTCCAAGGAGATCAATAGATGCATTGATTGAGGAAGAGATGAAAATGAACTTGATCCGGAGAATGCAGCATCTCCTGAGCCCAATGAATTCCCCATTTCTGATCTTACCCATTCTCTTTATTTTCTGTCATTTATTTTTATGCTCATTACCCCAAAACCCCATTTAAGATTCTGCACTTTAATTTCTGCTATTTACTTTTCCGTCATTTAAATTTCTGCAATTCTCAATCTACACTCTGTTTAGCTCAACTAGTATACTCTTCCAACTAAAGTTGCTTGACCAATCAATCCCTGTGGGATTCGACCTCACTCTATTGTGAGTTTTTACTTGACGACAAATTCGGTATACTTGCCGAAGGGAGATTTGTTGAGAGACAAGTTTTCGTGCATCAAGTTTATGGCGCCGTTACTGGGGATTGATTTTGTATCAACAATGATTAAGTTGGAAGCTCACTAGATTAAGCATTTTTCTTTTGTTTGTTTACTTTATTCAGTCATTTATTTTCACTTTGTTTAACTTCTTCCTCATCCTCTATACCCTCTCTGTTTTTTTCGTTCTTCCTTGTTATTATATACAATTTTGCTCACTAACCCACTAACTGTTTGATAATTTTCATCACTCACACTAACATTCACTCTAACAAGAATAACCTCTTCATTTTATCTCTTGCTGCTTGTTTTGTTAGTTGTATGACATGGAGAAGAGAGGGAACCTCAACTTCCTTCGATTCAAAACCTGAAAGAACCCTCTGGAGATTAAGGAGGGAAGCAAGAGGGAAATGAGTTGTTGGTGCTGAGAAAGAGGAAGAGTACTTTGAACCCAACATGGAAGAGAACTTGGAAAATAGTCATGAAGAAGAGGCTCACAACCATGCTAGAGAAGGCCTTGCAAATCATGCTGGGCAAGAAAGGAGAGTTCTATGATCCTACATCAATCCAAATCTAGGAAACTGTGGAAGTAGCATCCAGAAGCCCACCATACATGCTAACAACTTTGAACTAAAACCCCAGCTCATCACCCTTGTTCAGAATAACTGCTCATTTGGAGGAAGTGCTCAAGAAGACCCCAATCAACATCTAACTACCTTCCTGAGAATTTGTGACATTGTGAAGTCTAATGGAGTCCACTCGGATGTCTATAGGCTACTGTTGTTCCCTTTTTCACTCAGGGATAAGGCATCCAAGTGGCTCGAATCCTTTCCAAGGGAGAGTTTGACAAATGGGGAAGATGTGGTGAACAAATTTTTGGCAAGATTCTACCCTCCTCAAAAAATTAATAGGCTGAGAGCTAAGGTGCAGACTTTCAGGCAACAAGATGGTGAGACTCTCTATGAGGCATGGGAGAGGTTCAAGGATTTAACAAGAAGATGCCCACCATATATGTTCAATGAATGGGTTCAACTTCACATTTTCTATGAAGGTCTTTCCTCTGAGTCAAAGAAGGCTGTAGATCATTCATCAAGGGGCTCTCTAAACAAGAAGAAAACCATTGAAGAAGCCATAGATGTCATTGAAATAGTAGCTGAGAATGACTACTTCTATGCCTCTGAAAGAAGTAACACTCGAGGAGTAATGGAACTGAACCACATGAATGCATTGCTAGCTCAAAATAAGATGATCACCAAGTAGCTAGCAGATCTCACTAAGAAGGTGGTGGAAAACCAAGTTGCAGCAGTCATCACTTCATCACCAACTCAAGAAGGAGTGAATATAGGAGAAGAAAATGACTGGGAACAAGCCAACTATGTTGGAAACTCACCTAGACAAATCCATGACCCATACTCCAAGACCTACAATTCTAGATGGAGAAATCACCCCAACATTGGTTGGGGAAATCAATAAGACCAAGGTCAACACCATAGACGCCACAACCTCAACTCCAACAATAATGCAACTCACCAACATACCTCACAAAGATCCTATCAACACCCACCTAACCCCAATCCATCATCACTAACAGAAGATAGACTTTCAAAGATTGAGACTCTACTTGAAGATTTATGTAGAGAAGTCCAAGACAACAAGGTGTTTAAGGAAGAAGTGCGAGCCAATATCAAAAACCAAGGAGAAAACATCAAGAGACTGGAGTCCAAAGTGGGGTATCTATCTCAACAAATTCCCAGACCCACCAATGGATTTCCTAGTGACACGGAGAAGAATCCAAGAGGAGAAGCAAAGAAAGTAAGGTGAGAAGAATGTAAGATGATCACCACAAGTGATGAGAGGAGTGTGAATGAAGTAGAACACCTCCAAGACAATCACAAGGGAAACCAGGAAGAGCTAAAGAAGAAGGATACACTTAACCCATATGCACCCTTTTCCCAAAGGGTTAAAGGTGGTGTAGCAGGGTGAATGTATTCAAGATTCCTCGACATGTTTGCATCTCTTGATGTAAATATACCATTCATTAAAGCCCTCCAGCAAATGCCTTCTTACATAAAATATATAAAGGAGCTGTTAGCCAGAAAGAGTTCATTGAAAGGTGGACAAACAATAAAGATGAATAGGGATTGCAATGCTCTCATTCAACCAGGGCCACCCACAAAGAGGAAGGATCCAGGGAGTTTTCATATTCCCTGTGCCATAGGAGAAACAATGATTGATAAAGGACTCTGTGACCTGGGAGCAACCATCAACTTAATGCCTCTATCCCTCATGAAAAAGCTTCAAATCAATGAGCTAACACCCACAGATGTAATCATTAAGTTGGCTGACAAAACTTAAAAATAGGCAATAGGAGTGGTTGAGAATGTGCTAGTGAAGGTTGGGAGCTACTTCCTCCCCATAGACTTTGTTGTCCTGGAAATGGATGAGAACCTTATTTACCCCATCATTCTGGGAAGGCCATTCTTAGCCACAGCCAGAGCACTCATAGATGTGGAACGAGGAGAGCTAGTGTTGAGAATACATGATGATCAGCTCACTTTCAATGTTTTCAACCTCTCGCAAGAAGCAGACCATGATAACAAAGAGCTGATGGAGGAGCCAAACAAGGAAGCACAAGCACCACACATAAGGACTCCTATGGTTAACAACCAATGTGATCAGAAGGAGCAACAGCCAAGTGTAATCCAAAAAGAATCAGACCCACCAGAATTAAATGAATTAGACAACAAAACCATTCTCAAAAAGGAAATCACAAGGAACAAGTTGGCATCAACGGATACAAGAAAAAAAGTCCTAAGGGGATGGAGAAACAAGAAAATACCTACAAAAGATTTCTTGCCAGGAAATGAAGTGGTCTCTACATACTTCCCATCTATACCACCTCACCTCCCCACTATTCCATCCCAGCTGCCTCCAGTGTACACCATCAACAAAGTCTTGTCTCTAGAACATATGGAGCTTATCAATAAGGCAAATGGACATAGGTTCACTGCAAGGATGGAAGATTTCAAGCACTATCAGCCACCTTGACAAGGACCAAACGTCAAGCTAATGACGCTAAAGAAGCGGTTCATGGGAGGCAACCCATGTTCTATGCCCTCTTCTTTTAATTTCTAATAGTAATAATAAGGCAAATTTCATGGATTTTTTAAATCAATTTTGATGACCAACATAATACCCCTTTACATGCAGCATATAGTACATGATAAGTTTGGTGTTCAAGGCACACCAAGTGAGCTTGAACACACTTTATGAGGTAAAATTATTCCCCAAACTTGTTGCACCATATGATCACAAACAAGTTTGGTGTACCAATGTTGCATGCATGGGAAATTTAGTGGTTGATTGATTTGCATTCATGAAAAGCATTTAGTCATTTAAAAATAAAAGAAAAAGATTTTTTTAAGCTAGTTCACACCTTAAGTTTTCCCACCGAAAATTTCAAATTTACCATTTGCATTCTTTTTTTTTCGAATGTAGGGAATCAAAAGGGACATTGATGGCACTTGATAGGACAATTAAGGAATGGAGATTCGGCCACTATACCAAAGAAATCTCACACTTGTCTTTAAGGGGAATATCTTTGGAAGTGTTGCCATGTAACATTGAGAGTTGGATAGCTTTGGAGACCAAACCAAGACCCTCATAAAAGAGGTGATCCTTGTGCTCATTCAATACCAAACCCTAACCGTCCACTATCAAACAACACCATCAATCCACACCCTTCAATTATTTGCCATCTTCCTATAAAAACCCCTTCACACAACCTCTCCGTACACACTTCTTACTTTTATTCATCTCCCTTCCTTTTCTCAGATACGCACACTTCATCCTCCTGCAAAAAGTTTCACACACTCTCCTAGCCACATCTAGTGAACTGCAACCACTCATCAACCATCTTGCATAGCATCATCAAGTTCCAAGAGGCGAAAAGGAAAGAAACCCATGGAGTAACCTCCTTTCGACACCGGGAGATTCAAAACTGCCTTCCATGAGCTTCAATATGAACGGATCAAGAACATGAGAATATTGCCAAATTTGACGTTTCAATTCAATGAGGATGAGTGCCCTAAAATCAGAGAAAAGATTGCACAGAGGGGTTGGCCAAAGCTCACCAATCCAGAGACAAAGATAAATGCAAACCTCATCAAGGAGTTCTATGCAAATGTAGTCAGAGAAGACAGCACTAGGGCCCCCACCTTCAAAAGTTATGTAAGAAGAACAGAGGTAGACTTCAGCCCCACTACTATAACAAGGACTCTTCAATTGAAATCACCACATTTTGATGAGCTTAGCTATCAAGTAAGAATAAGTAATTCTCCCGATGAAGATGAACTTGAAGAAATCGTGAGTGATATGTGTGTTATTGGGTCTGATTGGGAGAGATACTTGGACAAGAGGCCGAAGTTTATTAGGAGAGGAGACCTTATCCCAAAAGCCAAGGGATGGTTTGAGCTAGTGAGGAGGTCTATCCTTCCAGCCGCAAACAATTTTGAGGTCAATATAGCTCGAGCCACCATGGTACATTGCCTAGTGAAGGGTGGAAGCATCAATGTGCATGAGATTATAGCTGAAAGAATCCAGTATTCAACCGAGAAGAATGATCTGGGTGCTAGACTGTGGTATCCAAGTACCATCCTGAGACTATACATGAAAGCCAAGGTGGTGTTCGAAGATAACAATCCACAATGGGTAAATGCTGGAAGGTTAGTCACATTCCAATGCATACATTATGTGACACCTGCTCAACAACAAAGAATACCTCAGCTAGGGAAAAGAACTGCACAAGAAAAACCCCACCTAGAAGAACCTCAACAAGAAGAACCCCAACAAACAGGGCACCAGCAAGAAGGACAATTTGATCCAACCAATATAAATTTGTTTCACATCAAGGAAGCCATTGAGTATATGGCAAGTAGCTATATGGAGGGACAAGAACAGCAACTACATATCCAAGCTCAAAGGATGGATCATCAAGAAAAACTACTCTCTAGTTGGATGGATCAACAAAGAGAGTGGCAGAAACTGCAAATGGAATTACAACAGGAGCATTACTCCTAACTCACCCAAGCCATCAGCAAGTGTCCGAAAGACAAGAGGGCCAGGAAAAACGTCTTCAAGAACTCAACCAATGCCAAATAAACCAGATGAAAGCATTCAACGAATTCAGTATGCTCAACGAAGGAAGGCAACTGCATCGAGATGAACTCAGCATAAACACTCAGGCCAAGTTAAACTATATGACTGGGCATATGCATAACTTGCACCCTGCCATCCCAATTTATGAGGCAATTCACAAGGACTTAACAGAGCAAGAAGAGGGGAAGGTCAAACAGCAAAAGGAAGCATTAAAGAAGAAGATGGAAGATGCTGGTTTCTGGAAAAGGCTGATAGGAAAGCGCAAGGGGAATGGGGACTCAAGCAATCAAGGAAGATCCCAAGACAAAGGAACATAATCAATTCAGGTGGTGAAGTTCCTTCTTAGTTCAATTTTTTAGCTTTAAATAAGGAAAATTATGTATGAAATAGAACATGCTTCCATGGTAGCTTAGGATTTTAAATTATGCATTTAAGTTCCTCATTGCTTAGGTTCATGTTTATTGAGCTTAATGTCTCTAGTATTCACTTTCACCTTTCTTACTTGTATACTTGTCTTTTAAGTTAATAAAAAAAAAGAAAATGTTATGAAAAGAACAAGAATGGTGTTATATTGTGAAGTAAGTTCTGAATGTTTGTGGTAGGATGATTTGTAAGCTAAGTTGGTTCACCTAAACAAGGAAAGAAGGCAACTATCTACCCTGAATTCTAAGCTTGAAACACATCCTATGAGACTAACCAAATAATAAGATCCCAATAAGAAAAGAGAAAGAGCAATAAAAGTAAAAAGGAAAGAAACACAATAATAAACAATGCTAGGCACCAAGGGTTTTAAGATTGAGGCATGTGTTTGTGGTGTTCATGTGCAAAGGATATGCTTGGATGAATAAGCTCTTAGGGATGCCTCATCACTTGGTAACTTGGATTAACTAATCCGGGATTATCAGCTGAAAGTCCACTATCAAGAGTGACCTTTGCTATAGAACACACCTTGAGCCAACTGGTTCGGGAGTGTTGACTGAAAGCTTATCATAAAGAGTTGCCCTCTTACAGAGCACTTAGCCAAAAGAAGAATATAATAAACCTTGGAAAAGAAGGAAGGATCAACAATTAAGAAGTCTCAAAGGATGTAATCAAGAGATTGACCAAAGACTTGATAAAGGCCGGAAACCTAGTAAGTAAAAGAACCTAAGTTGCTATGCATGAAACCCCATAAACCTGGAATTCTACTTCTATATTATCTTCTTGATCTTTCATTCATTCTTCATATGTTTCAGTACTTGCTTAGGGACAAGCAAGCTTTCAGTTTGGTGTTGTGATGCCAGGGCATCTAGGCCAGTTTCACTGACCTTTTCTTTACTGTTTTAAGGTTGTTTCATGCATTTTCTTAGTGAATAAGGCAAGTTTTGGATGAAAATACACTTACACCTTGATTCAAGCAACTATTGTGAATTTCACATGATTTCATGAGGATTTTGCTAGAATTGGATGATAAATTGATGATGCATAATCTCATGACTTTGGCTAGAGCTTTGATGCACTTTATTTGCTTGATTTCAAGACAAAGGAAGCAAGAAAGAACCACGTTAGTACTCACATTAATCTAGTTAACGTAACAACTAACGTAGAATGGTAAATAGCTTGCAACATTAAGGAGAAAAGTGATCACTAATAACGCCCGCGAAGCCATCATAAGCCCACGTTAATTGCCATATTAACTAAGTTAACATGGTAGTTAACGTGGAGACAAAAGAAAGCTCCGACGTTAGTGGTAAACATGAACACCACTAACGTTCCAAGATTTGGCAATGAGCCACGTTAAGAGTCACGTTAACTTAGTTAACCTGAACTCTAACGTGGAAGAGAGGAACAATGCCAACGTTAGTGACACTTACCTTTGTTACTAACGTTGGATCAACTAGCATTACCCACGTTAGTGGTCACGTTAAGACCACTAACGTGAAAGTTAACGTAGAGCTGAGATTGACAAGCCAACGTTAGTGACACTCACCTTTGTCACTAACGTTAGAAGATGGCATTACTACCACGTTAGTGGCCACGTTAACTTAGTTAACGTGAGCTCTAACGAGGAGAGTAGGGGCACTTTGAACGTTAGTGACAAAGGTAAGTGTCACTAACGCTCTCGAAGGTGAGGCATAACCACGTTAAAAGCCACGTTAGTTACACTAACGTGAACTATAACGTAGGGACAAAGGGCATAAGGCAACGTTAATGGGAAAGGTGAGTCCCAATAACGCTTGCGAAGGGTTATAAGCCAACGTTATTGGGAAAGGTGAGTTCCAATAATGCTAGCGAAGATTTACAAGGCAACGTTAGTGGTCACATTAATGCCACTAATGTTGGAGTTAACGTATGCTATATGAGGTTGGAACGTTAGTGAAAATTGTGATTGCCACTAACGTTCTCGAACCCACAATGTCACTAAACGTTAACTTCACTAACGCCCATGCCTAATTCATACTTCTCTACAAGCTGGGTCGACAAAAGATTGGAACTGCTTCAACTCAAGATCCAAAGCCCACATCCAAGACTTGAAGAACTCACTAGAAGATCAAGAGGAGTAGTATATATAGGAGTAGTTTTGAACTATAGAGAAGCTTGGCACTTTGGAGAACTACTCTCTGTATATATTTACTTTTTTGCACTTTTAGCTTGGATATATTCTTTTCTGCCATTTTCTATTTCTAGAGCTATGAACAACTAAACCCCTTTCATTGGGTTAGGGATCTCTGTTGTAATTTGATAGATCAATTATAGTTTTCATTCTCTTATTCTTTCTTCTCTTTTGATTTACTAGAAAGCTTTCGATCTTAATTCAATTGGTTAGTTGTCTTGGAAAATAAACTCTTCATAATTGAATCTCCTTTGAGCCTTGAAAAAGGGATGAGGAGATCATGCTAGAAATGCTTTATCATGTTGGACCAAATTGGGGTCTGGGCGGATATAGTGACATGTAATCCTCCCAACACTTTGATTTGGAAATACATGTGGTATAATCAGTGACCATACTTCATCTCTTCCCATGAGCAATTAAATTAAGGAATTGGAATCCAATCACCTAAGATTGCCAAGGAGATCAATAGATGCATTGATTGAGGAAGAGATGAAAATGAACTTGATCTGGAGAACGCAACATCTCCTGAGCCCAATGAATTCCCCATTTCTGATCTTACCCATTCTCTTTATTTTCTGTCATTTATTTTTATGCTCATTACCCCAAATCCCCATTTAAGATTCTGCACTTTAATTTCTGCTATTTACTTTTCCGTTATTTAAATTTCTGCAATTCTCAATCTACACTCTGTTTAGCTCAACTAGTATACTCTTCCAACTAAAGTTGCTTGACCAATCAATCCCTGTGGGATTCGACCTCACTCTATTGTGAGTTTTTACTTGACGACAAATTTGTATACTCGTCGAAGGGAGATTTGTTGAGAGACAAGTTTTCGTGCATCAATTTCCATTGTTATCTCTACCTCCTCTGTTATGATTGTCCCTCTAACCCTGGTTGGAATTATCTCTCCAACCTTGGTTGGGGTTATCCTGCCATCCATGGTTGTAGCTGCCACCTTGATTGTACCCTTGATTAGGGCGGTCATAGAAGTTATGGGTGGCTGCCATAGTGTGGTCTTCTGATTGGAGTTGCAGACACTCATCAGTATAATGACTGTAATCGGCACAGATCCCGCATACTCTTTGTGGAACCAACTGTTGGCCGTGCTATGGTGGAGAAGGCTGAACTTGCTGAGCTTGTTGTTGACTTAGTTGCATCTGCTTTAGTAAGTTGGTCATTTCACATAAGCTCTGAGTTATAGTAGCAGTCTCCTTGCTAGAGGATACCTCTGTAACAGCTTTTGACTGACTTTGTTTCTGCCTGTGATTCATAGTAGATTCAGCTATGTCGCTGATCAATTGCCATGCCTCTTCCGTAGTCTTGTACTTCTTCATAGATCCATTGCTAGCACCTTCCAATGTAGTCTTATCTTGAGATTTCATGCCATGTGTAAAGTAGCTGAGCAACATTATCTTCTCAATCATATGGTGGGGACATGCTTCCAGAAGATTATTGAAGCGCTCCTAATATTCGTGGAGAGTCTCAGATTCGTCTTGAACGATTATGGAAATTTCTTTTGTCAGTTTATCGGCAACCTCAGCTGGAAAGAATTTCTCCAAAAATTCTCTTCTAAGCGTATCTCAGTTAGAAACAGTTGCTCCGGGTTGAGTGTAGTACCACTCTTTTGCCTTTCCCTCAAGAGAGAATGGGAAAGCCTTTAGCAGAATAGAAGTTTCGTCAGTACCATCACGCTTAACAGTAGAACAAGCTGTCTGGAAATCCCTAAGGTTCTTGATAGGCTATTGAGCATGTAAGCCATGAAACTTGGGCATCAAGTTGAGTAGTGCAGTCTTTATTTCAAAACTCACAGCCACTGCTGGGTGGCGTGCCTGGAATGGTTGTAGTGTAAAATCAGGGGCTGCAGCCTCTTGGATAGTGACTCTACTAGGTGCTGCCATGTCACCTGCACGTGAATCAACTGGATCAGTAGAGGGGGAGCTTGTTTCTCCCTTAGATGACATTTCAGATTCGTCCTCGGAGAGGACTAGCCGATGCCGAACTTGCGTTATACGTGAAATAATTCTTTCAATCTCAGGGTCAAATACTGGCAAGCTTGGATCAGGAAGTGAATGCGTCATTTAATGAAAGAAACGTGCAGCTCATAGTAACAAAAATAAAAAAGAAAAATGCAATTAAATAAATTCCAATCAATAAATTAGCACGCTCTTGTAACTCCCCGGCAACGGCGCCAAAAATTGGTGTGAGCGGAAATTGGCAGATTAAAAATTAATTAGAGAAATGGCGTTGTGAGTACAGTTCTTGACCGGCAAAAATCCACTCGTCAATTTAGAAAAGGCTTGTCACAAATTTAATAAAATACTGGGAGTATGAGTCCCAGGTCATCTCCCAACGAGTTGTAGGAAGATGTGCTATTTTATCAATCAGAGGTTTTCAAAAGGGGTTTTGAATTTGATGAACAGAAAATTAAATTAGAGAATTTATATGATTTGAATAAAATCTTGACCGGGAGAAGATTAATTGGAAGTTCTATCCTTGTTAGAATTTTATCAAGAGTAATTAATAATTAGTCATTGTTTACATTTAGTTAACCCTCAACGAATGAAGGAAAGCCAAATTAAAAGTCAACTTCTATTCACAAGTCCTAATCATCTCCCTTGGGAAGGATTAGAGTTAGTGACTAACAAGCCAACGAACAATGAACCAATTACAATTGAACTCTTGAGTATTCTAACTCAAGGTTCTCCTTTTAACCATCTCCCAATCAAGTTGGGGAATTACTCCATCATCATAATTGTAGACTTCACAAAATCAACAGAAGAAATAGGAGAAGACATGATAAATAATAATAAAAGAGATTAATTAAAAGTAAAAATAGTCTTGTGTTAATAAACTATGAAAAATAATCCAATATCAACTCTGGATAAATTAGGAATATGGAAGAGTAAATGAAAAGTAAAATAACAAGCTATAATGACTAGTACCGGAGGTAGACTCTTCTCAAAAAGCTAAAGCCAAAATTTTTCAAAATCCTAATTTAGGAATGTTCAAGTGAGAAACCTAGGGGAGGAGTAAATTCAGATCTAAAAACTAGAAATTATGTGGAATGAATTGTTGTTCTTGTCTCTGTATGTTCCCTGGCTCTAATCTGTATTTTTGGTCAAAAAACTGGGTTAAAATGCGGCCCAGAATTTGTGCCGGCGACTTTTGTAATTCTGCAGAACGTGCACGTCACACGGCTGCGTCGTCCACACGTTCGCGTCACTCAGCATTTCTCGCACCACGCGTGCGCGTCGTCCACGCATTCGCGTCGTTCGTGCAGCTTCCAATCCCCGCGGTCGCGTTAGGCACGTGAGTGCGTCACTCTGATTTCTTCCATTTCGCGCGGTCACATGAGCCATGCGACCGCGTGACTTCTCGCTGGTCATCTCCTCAATTCCTTGTGTTCCTTCCATTTTTGCACGCTTCCTCTTCATTCCTTATGCCATCCTTTCCCTATAAAGCCTGAAATACTTAACACACAGATCACGGCATCAAAATATGGTATGAAGGAAGATAAAAATATACAACAAAAAGGTCTTTAGGAAGCAAGTTATCAATCATAGAATATTTTTAGGAAGGAATTGTAAATACATGCAAATCATATGAATAAGCGGGTGAAGGCTTGATAAAATCACACAATTAAACACAATATGAATCATAAAATAGTGGTTTATCAATTGTACAGCGGGACTTGTTTGTCGCCTCATTTAGAAGTTTTCAACTTCTCTCCTTGATGGCTATCATGAAAGAAGAGAAAAAGGAAGAAGAATAACCCACAAACAGAGATATACAAACGAATAAAATATGAGTGGGCTAATGCCAAATAATAATGAGGTTCTGAACTACATGGTAGCTATAATATGTACGTGAGAAAACAACATAGGCAAATGGCATATCAATAGTGCAAGAATTACAACAATAAGGAAGAGAGGGTGGGTCATGAAAGACAATATAAGTTCATGTCAATGCAAAAGGAATACAAGTGTCACACAAGATTAGCATTAAGCTATAAATAATATCACCCAACAATACAAAACAAGTCACTAAGCACCATAACAATGGAAGAAATATTCAACAGGTGGGTAAGAAAATTTAACACCAATAGAGAAATAGCAAACTTAGAAAAGAAAATAAAAACATACACAAAATTAAAATGCAATGAATGAAAGTGTGCAAATGCAATAAGTAAAATAGAATGAAAGAGAATAAGGATGAGAAGTTAAAGAAATAAAGAAGAACAAAGTAAGAAAGGAAGGAGAAAAGAGATGAGAAAGCAAAGAAGAAAGAATAAGAAAAGGGAGAAGAAAGGAGAAAAAATGGAAAATAGGAAGAGATGCGTAAGCGTCGCCCACGCATACGCGTGGGTTGCAAAATATACTGGTGACGCTTACGCGTCGGTCATACATACGCATGGATGTGAATTGTTCTACGCATAAAACACTCATACAGAGGCATCCCAACTTTCGAGAAAATTTACTGGACCATCAAAATTATTGCATCAACGCGTACGCGCGTGGACAAAAAATGAAAATGACGCGTACGCGTCAAGGACGTGCACGCGTGGGTTGCATTGTGCATCTAGCACCCTACCAACGAGATTCTAGTGCAACTCGCTATTCAATATGCTAGATAGAGAAATTGGCATCGACGCGTACGCGTTGATCACATGCACGCGTGGCAGGCCCCCCTTTTTTTCAAGCTATCAAATTAATGTCAAGCATGATTAAACCAGTGAAACCACAATTTGAAATAAACATGACTAAAAATGAAAATTTAACTTATTACCACTATAAATAAAAGATAAAATAGGAGGAATTTACCATGGTAGGGTGTCTCCCACCTAGCACTTTTAGTTAAAGTCCTTAAGTTGACTTTCGGTGAGCTCCTTGTCATGGTGGCTTGTGCATGAATTCATCTTGAAACTTCCACCAATGCTTGGACTTCCAATAAGCTCTAACATTTCTAATTGAATTCACCAAGCCTTGATGGAGTCCTTCACAAGCTTCGAGCTCCCAAAGTTGATCCTCTTGTATGTCAGGATTCCAAATCTTGATTCTACACCCGTCTTTAAGTGTATCATCATTGTTCCAACTGGGTGGCAAGCAATCCAAATTCTCAATGAAGTACCAAACTCTTCTCTTAGATCCAACCAATTGATCACTAGCCTGACCCTTGCATCTAGCTCTTGAAATTTCAACCTTGATGAGTCTTGATTTGCAACTCTAACCACTAAACATCCTTCACTTATGCTTAATTCCACAAAGCAGCCTAAGTTGGCCATCTGTTTTGAGAATATCATACTCAAGTGGGACAGTAAAGCTAATAGAGATAAGTTTTTCCCACTCAAATAAAGGAGTAGATGGAAACTTAGGTAGAAAAGTCTCCAACGACGTTGACAAAGCATATTCAACTCCCTTCCATCCTTGCCGAAGGACTTCCACCTTTTTAGGAGATTCTTCACTTTCAGGCTCTTCCTCACGGATTCATCCAACTCTTCTCCGTTACTCAAATCATAAATATGAGGTTGAGAGAAATCTACCTCAATGTTGCTTTCAATTTCATCGGGAGAAGGCTCTTCTAACTCACTTGTGGATGCAAATTCATTACCAAAGGGGATTCACTAATGATTATCATCACCAAGTGAACTTTTTTCTTGATCTATTTCATCCAATTCTTCATAGGAAATATGCCTTGGAGGTTGTGCACTAGCCTCCTCAACATCAATTTCAATCTTCTTGGAGGAATACACTATAACTCTAGATTCCCATGGAGGTTCAGCATCTCCTAGGTCTTCAACCACTTATTCCTCTTCAACAATTACGGCTTCCTCCAATTGTTCCAATACAAAGTCACATTCCTCACGTTCCACCGGAGTTCCTAATCTCTCCTTCATGCTATGCTCTTCATTAGATTCTCCATATGTAGCCATGGGGGTACTTTGAGTGTTGAAGCGCAGTGAAGCTAAATTATCTACTACATCAGTCAAGGTAGCAATGAACTCTAGTATTGTACTTTACATCTCTCTTTGCTCTTGAAGAAGAACATCAAGTGTTTCATCCATTGGAGATTGGGGTGGATATGAGGGTTCATTACTTGGAAGGAAGGGTTCATGATAAGAGAGTGGTTCATCATGATAAAGATGTGGTAGTTCAACACTCTCGATCTTTTCTACTTGTTGCACAACACACTTTGATCCCTTATTCTCAAGTTGAGATTCGTTAGCCATGAGAGCTTCATGTGCTTTTCGGCTTTCCTCTCGCTCTATATGATGGATGGTTGCTTGAAGTCGATCCATTGCTTCCTTAAAATGATCCCGTGGCTCTTGTTCCACTTGGCAAACATATTTAGGATCATAGTGCTCTTGGATTGATGGATATGGACATTCTTATATAGAGGGTTGTGGTGGAAAAGAGCATTCATCTTGTGGTTGAAAGTTTTCATACATTGGAGGTGGTGTATATTGAAGTAGTGGTTCTTGGGAGAAATTGGATTGAAATTGTGGTGGTTCTATGTATGGCTCGTATGGCTCATAAGGCTCTTGGTATGGTGGGTAAGGATTAGGGTCATATGGGGTGTTTGGAAACATGGGGCTTGTGAGTACGGTGGTTCAAAATTATGTTGAGGAAGGGGTTCATAGGCATATGGTGGGGCTTGTTGGTAACTACAAGGAGGCCCACCATAGGTATTATCTTCATATGCGTCATGGAATGGCTCTTGCTCATAGTACGTTGATGGAGGTTGTTGCCAAAATGGTTGATCATAAGCTTGAGGTTCCTCCCACCTTTGATTGTCCCATCCTTGATGCAAGCCTTCATTGTAATCTTCACTTCCTACAACATAATTGTAACCAAACTCATAGCCAAAGGGGTGAGAATTCATGATAGCAAATAAAAACAAAAACTAATAAAAATAAGCAACAAAGTCCTAAAACTAACAAAAACTAACAAACAAGCAAAAAGCAAATATGCACAATAACCAATAATAAGGTACACATTTGCAATTCCGCACCAACGGCGTCAAAAATTGACGGGCGAAAAATGTCGGTAAATATTTTTACAAAAATAACCGCGTTGTAAGTATAGTTCTAAACCGACAATTAAACCTCAATCAAATTTAAATTGTTTGTCACTTAAGCATACCATATAAAATTAACCGAAGTATTTAAATCTCGAGTCATCTCTCAAGGAATTGCAGGGAAGTGTAGTTTATTATTGATTATGAATATGTATCTTTCTGGGTTTTGAGCTTAATAAACAAGGAATGTAAATAACAAGAAAATAAATTAATAACTAAGAAAGTTCTTAGCAAGGGTTGATAATTAGAAGTTCTATCCTCATTATCATTGTCAATTGTGATGTCAAATACAAGTTGCCTTCACTTAGTTAACCTCTAACCAATGAAGGAAGGTCAAGTGCATACAATTAACTTGAGTTCACAAGTCCTAGTCAACTCAAAGTGGGAGACTAGCTATGGTGAAGTTAAAGTTAACCGACAATCTTCAATTACCAATCAACAAATGAGTTTTAATAACTCAAGAGTGTCTAATCGATTAATCCAAGTTAAGAACATAAAAATCTAATTTAAAATCCAACCAAGCATTTTATCAAACACTTGGAAGGCATAAAATAAAAGCATAGAAAAGCAATAAGAGAATGTAACATCTAAGGCCAACAATTGCAAGGAATCAATAACAACAATTAAAGAAAGAAACAATAAACATGAAATACCTCAAATTGCATTAATAAGAAAATTGAATCTAACATGAAGAATTCATAAATTAAATGGGGCAAAAAAATACATCAACAAGAGAGAATAAACTAAGATGCTAGAATAATAGAATGTATAAGAGAAACTAAATTAAAACAAGATGGAAATCTAAATTGAAGGAGAAATAAAACTAAAAACACTAAAAAGCTAGAGAGGGGAGAGAGGCTCCTCTCTCTCTCTCTAGAAAACAACATCTAAACCTAAAATTGGAAGAATGAAAGTGTGAATGAATGAGTGATTCTCCCACTCTGTAGCCTCTAATCTTCATTTTTAGGCTTGAAACTGGGCCAAAAATAGCCCAGAAATCGCCCCCAGCAATTTCTGATATCCACAGCACGTGACCCTTTGTCATGCGTATGCGTCGCTGTGCAAATTCCTGGTCACGCATACGCGTCATACCACGCGTGTGCGTCACCTAAATGCAAGGCAACTATGGCAAACTGCATATTATTTTGAAGCCCCGGATGTTAGCTTTCCAGCGCAACTAGAACCGCCTCATTCGGACCTCTGTAGCTCAAGTTATGATCGATTTAGTACGAAGAGGTCAGGATTGACAGCTTAGCAATTCCTTCAATTTCTTGTATTCCTTCCACTTTTGCATGCTTCATTTCCATCCTCTAAGCCATTCCTGCCCTATAAACCCTGAAAACACTTAACAAACATATCACGGCATCAAAGGGTAATAAGAGAGGATTAAAATTAGCAAATTTATGGCCGAAGAAGCATGTTTTCAATCATAGCACAAACCTAGGAAGGAAAATGTAAAACATGCGAATTCTATAAATAAGTGTGAGAATAAGGGATAAAATCCACTCAATTCAGTACAAAATAAATCGTAAAATAGTGGTTTATCAGCTGGCTAGTCATATACAGACTGATGAACCACTATTTTATGGTTTATACTATGCTAACTTGAGTGGTTTTTATCAGGTTTTCACCCACTTAGTCATGTGCTTAGCATGATATTACAATTCCTTCTTGGATTTATTCCATGATTGAAAACTTGCTTCCTAAAGCTTTAAAATTGTGTATTTTTATCCCCCTTTATACCATTCAATGCCGTGATCCGTGCGTTAAGTGTTTCAGGCTTTATAGGGCAGGAATGGCTTAGAGAATGGAAAGGAAGCTTGCAAAGAGGGAAGGAGCACAAGAAATAAAGGAGACAACTAGTGAACAACGACACGCACGCATGGCTGACGCGTGCGCACGATTTGGACAAAATCATTAAGACGCGTGCTCGTGCTTGACGTATACGCATGGATTGGAGTTCGCGCAAACGACGCAAGCGCGTGCCTGACGCGCACGCGTGGAAAGGAAAATTGTCAAACGATGCGTATGTGTGACATGCGCGATCTGCAGAAAATTTAGAAAACACTGGGGGCAATTTCAGGCTGTGTTTTGACCCAGTTTTCATCCCAGAAACACAGAATAAAGTCAGGGAGCTGATGCGTAAAAATGAGATTTCACGTAATTACCGGCAAGTATACCGGGTCGTATCAAGTAATAAAACTCACTAAGAGTGAGGTCGATCCCACGGAGATTGGTAGATTAAGCAACTTTAGCTAATGGTAAATTTAGTCAAGCAAACATAGTTTTAATTTCATGAGCATTTTGATTTTTGAACATAATTGCAAGAATTTAAATGGCAAGAATGTAAAGAACTAAAATTAAGAAATAAAGTGCAAGTAAATGACGGAAACTTAAATTGCAAGAAACTTAAATAACATCAAAGATAAATGGCAAGGAATTAAAGGGTGCAGAAATTTAAAGAACATAAGAGTAAATGGCAAGAAGTAGATGAACAGAATGTAAATAACAAGAGTAGTAAATAGACAGAATGTAGAAAGGGATTGGGAAATGGGTAATTAAATAACTAGAGCAAGAGAAATGAGAATTAATGATAGAGAGGATCATTAGGGATCAGAGATGTTAGTTTTCATGAATTGATGTTAGTCAAATCCCTCCTCAATCATGGGTATAGATCCATGGCAAGTGGGT
>NC_029781.3:38017714-38019458 GCF_000817695.3 Arachis duranensis
TTTGAGTTTTTGTTTCTTTCTTTCTTTTTCTGCCTAGTAATTGATGCTCAGAGCCTTGGGCCATGTTCTTTTTGTTTTTGCACTTTCTTTTCTTCCTTTTGCTTTGTTTGCTGCTTCTTGGATCAATAGATTTTTGAGAATCTCTACAATACTTCTTTGAACTTTATGTCCTGCCTATGAGCTCCCATGCAAGTTTTCACAAGCATGCAACCTCAATACATGATCATACTACTAGAACCACCACTTCTCCTAATCTTTTGCTTGCCTCAAAAACTGATTTTTATTCCTCAATCCTTCTTTTCAAAGAACTTTCTTGTGATGCATTCTTGCAACTTGAGTGCAAACATGTTTTGAAGATAAGAATGTTGTGAATGATCAGCCATCTTGCTTATTGAATTATAAAGGAAGATTATGCTATGCAGGCAGGCATGAATATAAAAAGAAAACTATATGATGCAGACAAACAGGGCAATTAAGGATACAATCCAACTTTCAATCACAGCAACATTTGATGTAAAATATTACTTAACAATACAACCTGTTGGAGTTCACTTGCTTTTCTTCTCATCATCATCATTGCTAGCCTTTATGTTCATCTTTTGCTTCTTTGATTGATGATGCTTAATCCCTCCAAAGGCTTGTATGACATTCTACAATGATATTAAGAGTTTCTTGTTCCCCAAGCACTTAGAAACAGTGGTTAGTCTGCATGATTTATTTGTGGGCTTTTTGAACTTACTTTGGTGTGGGAACACCAAACTTAGTACCTTGCCAATGCATCAAATTAACCATGTGTGAAACTCTTTCTTCTTTTTCTAAGGTAATAGACTAAAAACTGGAAAACAGCAAGATAATTAACTAGTCCGTCTAAATGCATGAAGCTAGCCTTATGGCAGAAAGTGAGAATGTGTTTTATGATGGGATTTTTGGTGGAACACCAAACTTAGAATCCTTCATTCTCCCTTAGATTGTTTTGGTGTGCAACACCAAACTTAGCTTCTTGCAATCTAGATGAAACTAATTAACAGTTTTATTGAATTAGATATGAAAAGATGGTTACCTCTGGTTGGGTTGCCTCCCAACAAGCGCTCTTTTATTGTCACTAGCTTGACATTTGTCCCTCTTTAGGGCGGATGATGATCATAGTGTCTTAATCCTTCCCCTCTCACCGTGAGCTTCCTTCCAGTATCATTCTTGATGATTTCCACATGTTCAAGTGAGAGGATTTTGTTCACTGTGTAGTATCCAGAAAAGTGTGGAGATGTCTCTTTTGGTTGGTAAGTTAGCATCACTTTATCCCCTGGTGAGAAGTCTTCAGTGGAGATTTTCTTGTTTCTCCATCCTCTTGGCATTTTCTTCTTGGGACTCTCTTCTTTTCCAGGAGATAGTTCAGGTTTTGGAATCTCAATTTTTGGACAGTCCTTGCTATGAATCTTAAATGCTGACTTTTATTGCAGCTTCTCCTCTATTCTTTGAGCTTGTTGCAGCACCTCCACCTCTTCATTTTCTTTCCTGCATGAGCTTGGAAGTGCCTCATCAGGTGCCTCTTTCAAGTTTGGATTTATGGAATAAATCTTCATACACTCTTCCTCTTGGGTGGAGTCTTGCAAATTCTTGAAGACATGGAACACTATATGCTCATCATGCACCCTTAGCATTAATTCTCCTTTTTCGACATCTATCAATGCCCTGGCAGTAGCTAAAAAGGGCCTCCCTAGAATAATGGGAGTGTTGTCATCTTCCT
>NC_029781.3:38022021-38023954 GCF_000817695.3 Arachis duranensis
CGAACTCTTATTGATGTACAAAAAGGGGAAGTAACCCTGAGAGTCAATGAGGATGAGTTCAAGTTGAATGCTGTAAAAGCTATGCAGCATCCAGACACACCAAATGACTGCATGGGCGCTGACATTATTGACTCCTTGGTAGAAGAGATCAATATGGCTGAAAGCCTAGAATCAGAGCTTGAGGACATCTTCAAAGATGCTCAACCTGATCAAGAAGAACTAGGGGAGGCAAAGGAATTTTCGAAAATTCCTCTTTAGATCAACCACTAAAATTGAGAAAGAGAAGATGGGTTCACCAATTCATTCCAACCAACAGAGCTCCTCCCCCTAATGAAAGGGGTTTAGTGAATCATAGCTCCAATTTCAACAACAATTGCCATCAATCAAAGTTAAACTAAATTGCAAAGAAAGATGAAGAAGAAGAGGTAAATGCTTGAAGATTAAGAAAATGAAGAAGAGAAGTTCCAAGATGAACCAAGAGTAGCTCTCTGGGTCTTTCATCTTCTTTGGCAACTTTTTCTGGATGATGGCACTACATTCCCTGGTCATCACAACCGTTTGTCCCTCTTTTAAGGATCTTTTCTTTGTCAACAATTCCTTCATGAACTTAGCATATAGGGGCATCTGTTCAAGTGCTTCAATGAAGGGTATGTTGATGTGTAGTGTCTTGAATATTTCCAAGAATTTGGAATATTGCTTCTCTTTGTTCTCTTCTTTAAACCTTTGAGGGTATGGGAGCATTGGTTGGTATGCTTTCACTGCCTCCTTCTTAGCTAATTTATCACTTTGTGTATAGGTTTCTTGCTCCTGCTTTTGTTCCTTCACCTCTTCTTTTAAGCCTTCTTTGATGTGCTCTTCCTGAGTAATGGCTTCTGTCTCCACTTTCTTCCCACTTCTCAGGGTGATTGCTTTACACTCCTCCCATTTTATGGCTTTTTCTGTGTCTCTTGGGTTGGGTATCGTATCACTTGGAAGAACATTGGTTGGTCGCTCGGCTTGTTTGGCTAATTGTCCCACTTGTCGCTCAATACTCTTCATGGTGGCCTCATGTTCCTTTTGTCCCTTAGCTAAGGCTTGAGTGGTTTGAGCAAGTCTTGTAAGGTTGCTTCAAGACTTGAAATTCTATTCTCATAATGGTCAATTGGGGATATGATGGGGGTGGATTGTTGTTGAAAGTTGTTGGGTGGATTAGTGTGGTAATTCTGTGTGTTGGATGTTTGTGCAGGGAAGTTGTTTTGGTGAGTTTGTGAGTTATTATGAGGGTGTTGATATGTGTTTTGTGTTTTTCTATATTGGTTAGTGTTGTTGGCATGGTGGCTTTGGTTATTTGTGTTACGGTTGTGGTTGTGGTTGTTGTTCTTTTGCCAATGGTTTTCACCCCACTTTAGATTGGGATGATTTCTCCAAGATGAATTGTATGTATCACCATGAAATTCATCCTGAGAATTTGAAGTGTTCTGCATGTATTGAACTTGTTCTTGTGGTTGTTCAACCGTGATCCCTTCACCTTGGCTCCATTCAAGTGAGGGTTGATTTGTTGTGTTCACTAATGCTAGCTGGAAACCATCCATTCTCTTTGTCATCATCTCCATTTGTTGTTGGATTTGTTGGTGCATTAACTTGTTTTGTGCTAAGATAGCATCAACACCTTCAAGCTCCATTACACCTTTCTTTGGGGGTGGATTATGCTGCCTCTCTGATGAGTAATAATATTGATTGTTTGCCACAATCTCAATGAGGTCTTGGGCCTCCTCGGCAGTTTTCATCATGTTGAGTGATCCTCCTGATGAGTAATCTAGTCCCTTCCTTGCTTCAAAGCTTAAGCCTTCATAGAAGTTTTGGAGCTTAACCCAATCACTAAACATGTCAGGGGGGCATCTTCTCATTAGTGCTTTATACCTTTCCCAGGCTTCATACAATGACTCCCCTTCCA
>NC_029781.3:38024673-38036657 GCF_000817695.3 Arachis duranensis
AACTTTAGTTAAATGGTAAGTTTAGTCAAGCTAACATGATTTTTGATTTTATGAGCAATGTGACTTTTTAACATAATTACAGGAATTTAAATGGCAATTAAGAACAAGAATATAGAAATAAAATGGAAGTAAATAACTGAAACTTAAATTGCAAGAAACTTAAATAACATCAAAGGTAAATGGCAAGAAGTAGATGAGCAGAATGTAAATAACAAGAGTAGTAACTAGACAGAATGTAGAAAGGGATTGGGAATTGGGTAATCAAATAGCTAGAGCAAGAGAAATGAGAGTTAATGATAGAGAGGATCATTAGGGATTAGAGATGTTAGTTTTCATGAATTGATGTTAGTCAAATCTTCCTCAATCATGGGTATAGATCCGTGGCAAGTGGGTGATTGAATCCCAATCTCTTGGTGATTCAATCTCTCTCAACATAGTCAATTGCCACTCTCGTGATCTAATTGTTCATGAGAAGAGATGAAGATCAATTTTAATCCAGCCACACAATTTCCAAAATCTCAACCAAGGAGAGTTACATCTCACATACTAACCAAGGTATGTTGATTGAGGAAATCATGAGAGGATGAACTCTAAACTGAATTATGTGGCTCATTCATCAAATTCACCACATAATTCATATAGATTAACCCCTCTCTCGATGGTGGTTGAATCTTTGAAGAACAAGAGTTCCCTCTTTAGATCAACCACTAAAATTGAGAAAGAGAAGATGGGTTCACCAATTCATTCCAACCAACAGAGCTCCTCCCCCTATGAAAGGGGTTTAGTGAATCATAGCTCCAATTTCAACAACAATTGCCATCAATCAAAGTTAAACTAAATTGCAAAGAAAGATGAAGAAGAAGAGGTAAATGCTTGAAGATTAAGAAAATGAAGAAGAGAAGTTCCAAGATGAACCAAGAGTAGCTCTCTGGGTCTCCTCTCGGAAGTACCAAAAGAGTTTTCAGATACCAGTGCTAAAAAGTGTAAAAATGACTAAGTGTAAAAAGTAGAGTAAAAGTGTAAAAGTCCTCTACAAGTACATCAATCTCTTCTATTTATACTACTCCTAAAACTCTTTCAAAGATCTTGAATTGGTTTAGCAATATGGGCTTCTCTTTGTTGAATTCTTGGCTCAATTGAAGAAGTTGTTGGCCTTTGTGATGAATAGGGGAAGCAAAGCAAGTTGGCACCAATTCTGGCCCATTGAGGGGCGTTATTGGCAATAACTCAGGCCTTAGTGCACGTTGGCAACGTGCATGCCAATTTCCTGGAAGTGAGTTTGAGACTTGGGCGTTGTTGGCCCAAGTTGTTGCTAACAACTTGCTCTTCTTCTTATTGACTCTTCTCTCATGCCTAATGTTGCCCAGAATTTGAGTATCTATCCTTTGCTTCAATATGAACTATCATACATCATTGGAAAGCTCTTGATGTCTTCTTTCCAATGCCACTGGAATCACCTCATTTGGATCTCTGTAGCTCAAGTTATGCTCTATTGAAGGGGACATGGTCAGGCTGCTAAAATCGCAGGCGTTTTTGGCAAAAACGCCTTTGTATTTCCACGTTGCCAACGCCCTCAGATTCTGAACCTCTAAATGAAGCACGATTTTGAAGCTTTAAACGAATGTCAACCCCATACTATGATATATGGTTGGAAAGCTCTGGATGTCTACTTTTCAATGCCGTTGAGAGTGCATCATTTGAAGCTCTACAACTCAAGATATACTCCATGGAAGAGAGCAAGGTCAGGCTGCCAGGTTTGTTGGAGTTGTTGATGAACACGCCAAGGAACGTGGTTGGTGCCCAAGATTGGCGTTGGCAACGTTGTTGGCACCCAAGATCTTGTCCCTGGCGTTATTGAAGAACACGCCAGTTCATTTCCAAGTTAGCAACGCCCTCGTGTGCCCATATTCCTAGCTTGCATGCGTTGCCAAGGAACACGCCCATGGTTCCTAGCTCAACAACGTGCTCGAGCTCCCCATTTGATGCCAAAGTTGCTTGCTACGTTGCCAAGGAACACGCCTTCATAACTTGGCATTGGCAACGCCAGCTTCTCCTCCTCTTGGGCCAAGTTTGCTTGTGTGCGTTGCCTTGAATAACGCCTCTTCATTCCCGCGTTGGCAACGCCCTCGAGCTCTCCTTGGCTCAGCTCTTTGCTTGCCTGGGCGTTGCCAACTTGGTGTTGGCGTTGGCAACGTGGTGACATCCTCCCCTGGTGGCTCTGGCGTTGCCAACTTGGTCTTCAAGTTGGCAACTTGCAATGCTTCATTTCCTTGCATTTGGGGCTTAAGTTTCCCTCTGATTTGAGCTTCCATTCCTTGCCACATTATGGACTATTGTATATCGTTGGAAAGCTCTTGATGTCAGCTTCTCAACGCAATTGGAATCATGCCAATTGGATCCTTGTGGTTCAAGATATTCATCCTTGAAGAGGGGAAGGTCAGGCTGCAATTTCCGCTGATTGTGCACTAGCACGTTGCCAACTTGGTTTCCAAGTTGCCAACGTGCTACACCTCCTGGCAGCACCACTTTGGGCGTTGGCAACTTGGAAACCAAGTTGCCAACGTGCTCTCTCATCCTGGTTGCATCAATTGGGCGTTGCCAACTTGAGGATCAAGTTGGCAACATACATCTCCTTCTTGCTCCAAGATTTCCTTGCATCATTGTCTTCTTGCTTCATCACCTATCATAAACAAAGGAAATAGCTTCAAAGTCTTACCAATTCATGCAATAAATTTCATGAGATTCATTCATACTCATTCATAGCATACAGAGACTCAATACATACAGAGAACATTCATAATTCACAATTTTAGGTTTTAGATGTAGTTTTCTAGAGAGAGAGGCTCTCTCCTGTCTCTTATGATTTAGGATTTAGGATTTCTATTAGTTTTAGGCTATTTCTTCCCAATTCTAGGTTTAATATTCCTTTACTTTACTTTATGTTTTCTTCTACTTTTATTTATTCTATTACTTTAGTTGATTACTTGATGTTGCCAATTTGGTTTATGGATTCCTATGTTCAATCTAACTTTATATTTAATATAATTTGAGGTATTTCAGATATATGATTTTTATTTAGCTTTCTATATTCTTGGCTTTCGTTGAGTAATTAGAAACTCTTGAGTTATCAAACTCTTGTGTTGATTGATAATTGGATGTTGCTAATTGACTTGAATTTCACTAACTCTAGTCTTTCTTTGGGAATTGACTAGGACTTGAGGATTCATATTGATTTATCCACTTGACTTACCTTCATAGTTAGAGGTTGACTAAGTGGGAGCAACGAGCAATTCTCATCACAATTGATAAGGATAACTAGGATAGGACTTCTAATTTTCATATCTTGCCAAGAGTTTTCTTAGCTATTGATTTATTAATTCCTGCAATTTATTTCTCTTGTTCAAACCTTTCAAAAACCCAAAAATATTGTTTTCCATAACCAATAATAAAACACACCTCCCTGCAATTCCTTGAGAAGACGATCGAAGGTTTGAATACTTCGGTTATAAATTTTATTGGGTTTGCTTTAGTGACAAACAAGTTTTTGTACGAAAGGATTCTCTGTCGGTTTAGGAACTATACTTACAACGTAATTATTCTGATGAATTTCTTTACTAGCAGAAGTCCATTCGTCAAAATGGCGCCGTTGCCGGGGGATTGCAAACGTGTGCCTTATTATTGGTTATTTTAAATATTTTATTTTGCTTGTTTATTTGTTTTTGTTTTTAATTTTTATTAGCTAATTCGAGTTCTCACCCCCATCGCTTTGAGTTTAGTTCTAATATTGTTGAAAGGAATAGAAGTTGTAACAGGAATATGCATCAAGGTCAAAACAATCAGAGATGGATGGAGCCACGAGGATCTGATCAACCCTTTCGGCAACAACACCTTCCAGGATACCATAGACAACGACCATTCTACAATGCATGCCAAGACAATAGTTATGGTGGAACTCTTCGTGACAACCAACCACCCCTAAATTACTATGGTCAAGAGCCATTCCAGGGAGCGTACCAAGATGATGAATATGGTGGACCCCCTTGTAATTACCAGCAAGCCCCACCATATGCTTATGAATCACCTCCCCAACACACATTTGAACCACCATACTCATAAACCCCCTACTACCAAACACCCTCATCTGATCCTAACCCTTATCTACCATATCAACCACCCTATGAGCCATATGAGCCATACATAGATCCACCCCAATTCCAACCCAATTACTCGCAAGAATCACCACCTCCATATACACCCATCCATATCCATCAATCCAAGAGCCTTATTATGATCCTACTTATGATATCCAAGCAGAACAATAGTCAAGGGATCGTATCAAGGAAATAATGGATCAATTTCAAGCAACCCTGTGTCAATTGGACCGAGCGGTAAACCAAATAGCACCCGAAGCTTTCATGGATAAAGAATCTCAAATTGAGAACAAGGAATTGAAGCGTGCTGTGCAACAAGTGGAAAAGATGGAGAGTGATGAAACAGGGAGTACTAGAATTCGCGAATTCCTTGACCAAGGTAGTAAATCAATTAGCTTCCCAACATCTGATCACTCAAAGTATTCCCATGGCTATATGTGGAGAATCAAAAGAAAAGCGTAGCATGAAGGAGACACTAGAAACTCCGGTGGACAATGAGAAACATGGCTTTGTACTGGAACAAGTGGAGGAAGCTATAATAGTTGCAGAGGAAAAAGTGATTGAAGATTTAGGAGATGCTGAACCTCCATGGGAATCTAGAATTGTAGAGTACTCCTCCAATAAGATTGAAATTGATGTCAATAAGGCCAGTGCACAACCTCCATGGCATATTCCTTATGAAGACTTGGATGGGATAGATCAAGAAGTAAGTTACCTTGGTCATAAAGATCATGCATCAAGTCCTCCTAGTGATAAATCTACATCCACAAATGAACTCCTTGAATATGAAGACTCTTCTCTGATTGAGTCTGAGAATAATGTGGAAGCGGAAATCCTTAGAAAAGGGCGGGCGGGAGTAGAGTACGCTTTGTCAAGAACGTTGGAGACTTCTCCACCTAGGTTGTCGTCTACTCCTTCACTTGAGTGGGTAAAACTTATCTCTGTTCGTCTTCCTATCCCACTTGAGTACGGTATCCTTGAAACGGACGGCCAACTCAGGAAGCTTTGTAGCATAAAGCATAAGAGGAGACTGTTTAGTGGCTGGAGTTGCAAATCAAGGCTTATCAAAGTTGATATTTCAGGGGCTAGATGTAAGGGCTCAACTGGTGATAATTTGGTTAGATCTAAAAGAAGAATTTGGTACTCCATATAGAATTTAGAGTGCTTGCCACCCGGATGGAACCATGATGATCAACTTGAAGACGGGTGTGGAATCAAGATTTGGGATCCCGGTATACAAGAAGATCAAATTTGGAAGCTCAAAGCTTGTGAAGAACTCCATCAAAGCATGAGAAATTTACTTGGAATAGACAGAGATTATTGGAAGTCCAAGCATTAGTGGCAGTTTCAGGATGAGTTCAGCACAAGTCGCCATAACAGGGAGCTCACCAAATGTCCAACTTAAGGACTTTAACTAAAAGTGCTAGGTGGGAGACAACCCACCATGTTATGATCGTTCCTTTTTCAATTTCAATTTTTATTTCGTTTTGTTTGTTTTTAAGTTTTATTTTATTTTATTCTATTTATTGAACCTGGAATTATTCATATCATCCATATCAGCATTGCATTCTACATACTACAAAACAAAATTCACACACGACGCGTCAGCGTTGCTGACGCATCCGCGTCAAAGGAGAATTAGTGAAAAAGTGGATTTGAACAGAAAGTCACGCGAGAGCGTGGCTGGAAGTGCGCCTTTGGCACCAACACATGCACACGAGCGCGTCCTTGACGCGTCCGCGTCGTATGCAAATCCAGCCCTCCACGCGTGGGTGTCACGCGCACGCGTGACCTCGCGAAGTCGCCGTAAAGGGGTGCATGGCAGCAAGTTATGATGGAGTAGGGTTGGAATGGTGCTAGAAGCACAAAGCCCCATCACGCGAACACGTACCTCATGTGTCTGCGTCATTTTAAAAGTAAGGTCACCCACGCGAACGCGCCACCCTAAATTTTGGCAAAATGAGTTCGAAACAGAAAGTTGCGCGATCGCGAGGCTGCTCTCGTGCCAATAGCACAATTCATATCACGGGACCGCGTGACCCACGCGTCCGCGTCACTTAGAAATTGCGCCAACCGCGCGACCGCATGCCACACGTGTCCGCATCGCCTGCGCCGCACAGCTTATCCAGATCAGCGCCAAAAAATCTTATCTTTTATCCCCCAATGCTAATTCTTTCTTCTTTCTTTTTTCTTCTCTCCTTTCTCCTTCTTCCCTCCTCTTTTCTTACTTTCTTCTTCTTCATTATTTCTCATCCTTATTCTCTTTCATTCTATTTTTCCTATTGCATTTACATACTTTCATTCATTGTATTTTAATTGTGTGCATATTTTTATTTTCTTTTCTAAATTTATTATTTTTCCATTGGTGTTAAATGATCTTATTCAATTGTTGTATCTTTTCTAGTATTATTTCGGTACTTAGTAACCTGTTTTACACTGTTGGGTAATATTATTTAAGTCAATGCTAATCCTTCATAATACTTGTAATCCTTTTGCATTGACATGCACCTATATTGTCTTTCATTACCTACACTTTCTCCCCCATTGTTGCACTTTTTGCACTATTGATATGCCATTTGCTTCTACTGTTTTCTCACTTGCATGTTGTAGCTACTATGTATTTGAGACCCTCATTATTCGGCATAAACCCACCCATATTTTATTTGTTTTTATCTTTGCTTCTGGGTTACTTTTCCTCCTTTTTCTCTTCTTTCAGGGTGGCCACCGAGACGGGAAAGGAAAAGATTTTCAATGGGGCAACAAACAAGTCAATCCGCACATTCTTTAGAGAAAAGCATCAGTTGGAGCCACCCATCCACTTACACGTCCCTGCATGCACCGAGGACGATGCAATCTTTAAGTGTGGGGAGGTTGATACCAACTTTCGGTGGTTAGCTACTTCCTTTTCAACACTAATTTCTTACTCTTCTTTGTAGTTAGTTGTTGCATTTGCATCTTTGATTGCATGCTTGTTACATTGTGTGCATATTTTACCACTACTTGGTTGAAGTAATATTTTCTTTTTCAAGAAACCTTTTATAGCATTTCACTAATTTGAATTAAAATTTTTGAGAAATTTGTTTAAAGAAATATTATTTTGGAACATGGTTTAGAGCTCGAACACACAAAACCTGTGAGATTTTGAGCCTATTTGATTGGTTGCATCTTATCAACCAATATTTTATTTTTTTGGTGTGTGTTGTTCTCTCTAAAATTGTGATCTTTGTCTTGGTTAATTCTATATTTCCATTGTTTAATGTATGCATGCACTTATATGATTGAGGCCTTGTTTCATTGAGCTTACATACCCATATAGCCTTACCTTTCATTATCCTTTGCAAACCAAAGTTGAGCCTATTTTACCCCTTTATTCTTTACTTTATCTCATCACTAACTCTAAGCAAAAAACAATAATGTCCTTAATTTGAATCCTTGATTAGCTTAGACTAGTAAAAGTACTCATGAATTAAGTGTGGTAAAAGTGGGTTTGGAAACGTTTGGCTTGGGAATTGAGTATGTTAGACTTTGTGTGAAAATTTAAAAAATGTTAAGAACATGTTTATGTACTCAATATCTTAATTATATGCATTGAAAAAGGAAAAAAATAGATTAAGGAAAGAAAAATAGAAAAAGAAAAAAATAAAATAAAAAGAGAAAAAGAAAAGAAAAAGAGCAAATAAACAAAAAGGGGACAAAATGCCCCAAGTTAAAGTAATAATATCAATGCATATGAGTTGTACTTAAATTTGGGATGCATGAATATGTGGTAAACATAGTTAATGGGCAGTTAGATCTTGTATTGTGATTATATGGATTGTCTTAAGTTAGGTGGAAAAAATTTAGGTTAATTAAGGATTTAGATTTTAGTCCACTTGGCCAAATACAATCCTACCTTGACCCTAACCCCATTACAACCCTTAAAAGACCTCTTGATATGGGTATCTGTGCATTAATTTTTTGTTGATTGTTAGATAAAGAGCAAGTCTTAGAAAGCAAGATTAGTAGAGAATTGAGAGATCGAACCTTAAACACCAGAGCGATTAGAGTGCATACACTTCTAGTGAGGGTTCGATGCTCGATTCTTTGTTCCCGGCTTTCATGAGCTATTTTCTTCTGCAAGTTTACTTGTACTTATTTTGTGATTTGAATTAGTGAAATCCATTTCATATTTGTTCTTGAAAGATTAATTTACTTTTTCACCAAGTAGGCAGAATCATTTTAGCATATAGCTACATTCACATATAGGTTGCATTTCATGAGTCTTACTGTCCCTTATTCATTTTCTTTGTCTCCTTGAGCTTAGCACGAGGACATGCTAATGTTTAAGTGTAGGGAGGTTGATAAACCACTATTTTATGGTTTATACTGTGCTAACTTGAGTGGTTTTTATCAGCTTTTCAGCCACTTATTCATGTGATTAGCATGACATTACAATTCCTTCCTGGATTTATTCTACGATTGAAAACTTGCTTCCTAAAGCTTTAAAATTGTGTATTTTTATCCCCATTTATACCATTCGATGCCGTGATCCGTGTGTTAAGTGTTTCAGGCTTTATAGGGCAGGAATGGCTTAAAGGATGGAAAGGAAGCTTGCAAAAAGGGAAGGAGCACAAGAAATAAAGGAGACAACAAGCGAACAGCGATGTGCACGCATGGCTGATGTGTGCGCGCGATTTGGACAAAATCACAGCGACGCGTGCGCATGCTTGACGCATACGCGTCAATTGGAGTTCGCGCAAATGATGCGAGCGCGTGCCAGACGCGCACAGGTGGAAAAGAAAATAGTCAAACGACGCGTACGCGTGACCAACGCGTACGCGTGACATGCGCGATCTGCAGAAAATTCAGAAAACGCTGGGGGCGATTTTGGGCCGCATTTTGACCCAGTTTTCGGCCCAGAAACAAAGAATAAAGCCAGGGAGCATGCAGAGACTCAATAAATATAGAGAACATTCATAATTCACAATTTCAGGTTTTAGATGTATTTTTCTAGAGAGAGAGGCTCTCTCCTCTCTCTTAGGATTTAGGATTTAGGATTTCTATTAGTTTTAGGCTATTTCTTCCCAATTTCAAGTTTAATATTCCTTTACTTTACTTTATGTTTTCTTCTAATTTCATTTATTCTATCACTTTAGTTCATTACTTGATGTTGCCAATTTGGTTTATGGATTCCTATGTTCAATCTAACTTTCTATTTAATATAATTTGAGGTATTTCAGATATATGATTTTTATTTAGCTTTCTATATTCTTGGCTTTGGTTGAGTAATTAAAGACTCTTGAGTTATCAAACTCTTGTCTTGATTGATAATTGGAAGTTGCTAATTGACTTGAATTCCACTAACTCTAGGCTTTCTTTGGGAATTGACTAGGACTTGAGGATTCATATTGATTTATCCATTTGACTTACCTTCATAGTCAGAGGTTGACTAAGTGGGAGCAACGAGCAATTCTCATCACAATTGATAAGGATAACTAGGATAGGACTTCTAATTTTCGTACATTGCCAAGAGTTTTCTTAGCTATTGATTTATTAATTCTTGCAAATTATTTCTCTTGTTCAAACCATTCAAAAACCCAAAAATACTGTTTTCTATAACCAATAATAAAACACACCTCCCTGCAATTCCTTGAGAAGACGACCCGAGGTTTGAATACTTCAGTTATAAATTTTATTGGGTTTGCTTTAGTGAGAAACAAGTTTTTGTACGAAAGGATTCTCTGTTGGTTTAGGAACTATACTTACAATGTGATTATTCTGATAAAATTCTTTACTAGCAGAAGTCCGTTTGTCACAGACCATATAGAAGTTTGGAAGTTAAAATAGCTTATACAAGTTTTTCTCTTAAAATAAGCCTCTAGGCAAAAGTAAATACAAAAGATGAGAGATATAAACAAAATAAACAAAAGACTCCAAAGTATATCCAAGATCCACCGCTCTATCACCACCAAAACAACCCACTGAGGTGGGTTGCGACTAGCATCTGAAAAACAACAATAGAATATGGTATGAAAACCGGAGGTTCCCAGTATGGTAACAGTGCCCAGTGATGTAAGATATAAGACCCCGGGATGCCAAAGGCAATCCTAGAACTTCATATCCATCACAAGATTTATCTTAAGGCATAACTAAAATAGTAAAGCATATCTTAAAACCATAACATAATAAAATGGTAATCTAACTTAGGGAATTTTCTAGGCTAACAGTTCTCCGCTATCTCACAACCTTCACCAACATATCCTCCATCCGATCTCATTGCCACCGCCTTCCGAGCCTCCTCAATCCCAGCAAAAAAACATAGATAATTTCCATGCAATTAAAACACAAGTATAGGCATATATGGCAAGTAATTCAAGTAAGCAATTAGGCTTGTTATACAATTAGGCAAGTAATTACAAGTCGACAAAGCAGATAAACAGATAGAAGATGCACATGATGAATGCCTGTCCTACTGGCTATGATATCACATTGTTGGTTCAACTGCCAACCCGACACATCTCCATGGAGATGTCGCCCTTCGGAATCATAATTGGAAACCCCCGAGATATGGTGCTCAGAACACCGTCCAGGATTTTGTGCCTGCATACTCTAGTGATCCGAAGGGATGCGAGCGGGATACTCTTGTCACGGATCTCACATCTCAACGCAAGCGGAACGAACCACCGCTGATGCCAGGGCATCTTGCCTAGTTTTACTAGCCATTTTTTGTATGCTTTAGGTTGGTTTCATGCATTTTCTTAGGAAATAAGCAAGTATTTGGTTGAAAATGCAATCATACCATGATTCAAACAAACATTGTGAATTTTGAAAGATTTCATGAGAATTATGCATAAATTGAATGATAAATTGGATGATGCATGATCCCATGATTAAGAGCAAGACTTTGATGCACTTTCTTTGATTGACTTCAGGCTAAAAGAAGAAGAGAAGAGCCACGTTAGTGGCTATGTTAGTTACACTAACGTGGGCACTAACGTGGAAGGAAGGAAGTGGCATTAACTTTGAAGAAAGGAAATGGAGCCAACGTTAGTGACACTTAACATTATCACTAACGTTGGACAAAGCTCATAAGTGGCAACGTTAGTTGCCACGTTAACTTAGTTAACGTGGCCTCTAACGTTAAGAAGAAAAGGGGACACCAACGTTAGTGACATTCAACTTTATCACTAACATTGGCTAAGTCACAAGAAGCCACGTTAACTCCCACGTTAACCTAGTTAACGTGGAAGCTAACGCGAAGAAACAAGGTTGTCGACAACGTTAGTGACACCAAACATTGTCACTAACTTTGTAAGCAACCCACATCCCCAATGCGCCACGTTAACTTCCACGTTAACTTAGTTAACGTGGAAGCTAACGTGGATGAAAGAAGGTGATGGCCAACGTTAGTGACACTCAACATTGTCACTAACGTTGGAAGGAGCCCACACAAGCCACAAGTGGGCATGAAATTGGAGCACAAACAAGAGGCATCTTTTAAGCCCCTCAAAAGTCCCACCTGGCAGCCTGACCATGCCTTCTTCAAACACGCATAACTTAAGCCACAAAGCTTCAAATGAGGTGATTCCAGTGGAATTGGAAAGTAGGATTCCAGAGCTTTCCAAGCATATATGGCGCTACATGGATGACTGGTGGACGAAATTGTGATTCATTCTCTTTGTATTTGCATGAGATTTATTTAATGGCTCTATAAAAAATACCCCAAAGAGATCATGGTGTGATGAATTGGGATCTTAATAATCCCTGGTAATGGCACGTGTGATCACAACTCCGTTCAACTTAACCAGCAAGTGTACTGGGTCATCCAAGTAATACCTTACGTGAGTAAGGGTC
>NC_029781.3:38036790-38037042 GCF_000817695.3 Arachis duranensis
GAAAATAAATAATAAACAGAAAATAAAATAGGATAGAAATACTTATGTAAATCAATAGTGGAAATTTCAGATAAGCGTATGGAGATGCTGTGCTCCTCTTGAATCTCTACTTTCTTATTACATTCATCCAATCCTTCTTACTCCTTTCCATGGCAAGCTGTATGTAGGGCGTCACCGTCGTCAATGGCTACTTTTCATCCTCTCTGGAAAATGGTCCTATGCGCTGTCACTGCATGGCTAATCGTCTGGAGG
>NC_029781.3:38037133-38050166 GCF_000817695.3 Arachis duranensis
TCACAGCACGGCTAATCATCTGTCGGTTCTCAATCAGGTTGGAATAGAATCCCTTGATTCTTTTGCGTCTGTCACTAACGCCCAGCCTTCAGGAGTTTGAAGCCTGTCACAGTCATTCAATTCCGGAATCCTACTCGGAATACCACAGACAAGGTTAGACTTTCCGGATTCCCATGAATGCCGCCATCTATCTGGCTTATACCACGAAGATTCTGTTGGGGAATCTAAGAGATATGCACCCGGCCTAGAGTAAAACAGAAGTGGTTGTCAGTCACGCGCGTTTATATGTGAGAATGATGATGAGTGTCACGGATCATCACATTCATCAAGTTGAAGTGCAACGTATATCTTGGAATAAGAATAAAAGAGAATTGAATAGAAAGTAATGGTAATTGTATTGAAACTTGAGGTACAGCAAAGCTCCACACCTTTAATCTATGGTGTGCAGAAACTCCACCATTGAAAATACATGAGTGAAAGGTTCAGGCATGGCTGAATGGCCAGCCCCCTAAAACGTGATCAATAGCCTCTTAAGATGAAGAATAAAACAAAACTGAGACCAAAGATGTCTAATACAATAGTAACTTATCCTATTTATACTAGACTAGCTACTAGGGTTTACATGAGTAAGTAATTGATGCAAAAATCCACTTCCAGGGCCCACTTGGTGTATGCTTGGGCTGAGCTTGATCTATCCACGAGCTGAGACTTTTCTTGGAGTTGAACTCCAAGTTATAACGTGTTTTGGGCGTTCAACTCCGGATCGTGACGTGTTTCTGGCGTTTAACTCCAGACAGCAACATGTAATTGGCGTTGAGCGCCAATTTACGTCGTCAATTCCCGAATATAGTATAGACTATTATATATTTCTGGAAAGCTCTGGATGTCTACTTTCCAACGCGGTTTAGAGCGCGCCATTTGGAGTTATGTAGCTCCAAAAAATCTATTTCGAGTGCAGGGAGGTCAAATTCCAACAGCATCAGCAGTCCTTTGTCAGCCTCCTTCTCAGAGTTTTGCTCAAGTCCCTCAATTTCAGCCAGAAATTACATGAAATTATAGAAAAACACACAAACTCATAGTAAAGTCCAGAAATGTGAATTTAACATAAAAACTAATGAAAACATCCCTAAAAGTAGCTTGAACTTACTAAAAACTACCTAAAAACAATGCCAAAAAGCGTATAAATTATCCGCTCATCAATGACACTAAATTTGAGGGAGAAAACCTGCCCCGAAAGTGCAATGATGAACATGGTATCAACCTGTATTAAGGCCAACTAACCTCTTCACCTTCCAAGAAGTGTAACTCAAGTTGTAGGGCTCCAAATGATGCGCTTTCAAAGGCGTTGGAAAGTAGACATCCAGAGCTTTCCAACAATATATAATAGTATGGGGTGGACACTAAGTTTGAGCTTCAGAAACTGGCAATAATGAAGCCCTGGTCGCTAGCGTTATTGGCACTCAACTTTTTCATTAACGCTAGCGACGATGCCAGCACCATGTCCACTTCAAAGGAGCATAACTTGAGCTACAGAGGTCCAATTGAGGTGATTCTAGTTGCGTTAGAAAGCTGACATTCAGAGCTTTCCAACGATATTAATACTTTATAGTGGGCATGAAATTGAAGCACGAACCAGAGGCATCTTTTAAGCCCCAAAAATACCAACTGGTAGCAAGTGTGACGTTAGCCACACTAACTTCAGCACTAACGCCACACTTGTAGCGTTAGTGTAGCTAACGGTAGCACTAACATTGGCACCTGAACCTCAACTTTACTCACTTCTCTCTCAAGTCCACTTCAAAGCCCAAGCAAGCAAGCCCACAATTGTCAACCAATCAAGACCACAAGAAGCATCTAGAATAGGAATTTCATTTAATTGTAATTTGCTTTGTAATATAGGAGAGCCTATATAAAGGCCTTAGTTTTTACTTTGAGAGGAGGACGGGACGGGACTGATTCTGGAATGGGGGATTGACGAGGGGTCTTCGGACTCCCTCCCCTCACACACTTTTCTTTCTCTTTCTTTTCTTTGTATCTTTCATTTATGAATTTTGAAGTTTCAATTTTAGTTTTAATCTTCATCTTTACTTTTATGCATTTTCTTTCTTTTCTATTTTGTTAGAGCAATGACCAACTAACTCTTTTCATTGGGTTAGAGAGCTCTATTATGATTCAATGGATTAAGTGTAGTTCTTATTCTTCTTCTTCTATATTTTCTCTTGATTTTGCTTGAAAGCTTTCAATCTTCATCCAATTGGGTAGTTATCTTGGAAAGGAAACTATTCATACTTGGATCTCTTCTGAACCTTGGAAGAGGAATGAAGATATCATGCTAGAAATGCTTTCTCATGTTGTACCAAATTAGGTTTGGAAGGATATGTGACTGTAATCCTCCAACACTTGATTTGGGAATGCATGTGGTATAATCAGTGACCATACTTCATCTCTTCTCATGAGCAATTGACCAAGGAATTGGCTATTGATCAAGATTTGAGAGATTGAATTACAAGTAATTGAAATTCAATCACTTAAGATTGCCAAGGAGATCAATGAATGATTGAGGAAGATAAGAGAATGAACTTGATCCCGAGGATTGCAATATCTCTTGATCCCAATGTTCATTTTATTTTTAGTTCTTACATTTACTTTTCTTGCCATTTTACTTCCCTGCACTCTATTGCTTTCTTTGTTTTTATGCCATTTACACTTCCTGCTACTCATCATCCAAATCTGAACCATCTAACTAGGATAATCAATTAACCATTGATTGCTTAATCCGTTAATCTCTGTGGGATTCGACCTCACTCTATTGTGAGCTTTTACTTGACGACAAATTCGGTACACTTGCCGAAGGAAATTTGTTGAGAGACAATTTACACCTACATCAAGTTTATGGCGCCATTGCTGGGGATTAACTGTGATTAACAAACTGCCGGTTGATTGGTTTACTAGATTAGACACTTTTCTTTTATTTTTGTCTTTCTTTTGTTTCTTTATTTTCTTTTGCTAACCAACTGTTTGTGATATTGCCTCACTGGGAATTTCCTCATCTGTGACAAGGGGAATTCCAAATCTCTTTTATCTTGGTAATTGTTGTTGATACATAATATTTTGTAGAAAAATAGAGTATAGATCATCCTTTGGTCAATCAAATTTCAGGGGAAACTCTCCACCACCACAGAATGATTCACTTTGCTATGCTCATGGTGGATGGGAGTATCAAGAACATGAAATGGGGTGCTTCCCAGGGTCACAAAATAGTCCATATTCTGATGACTTTGATCACTACTCAAGCTGTGCTTGGGAAGATCAAAACCAAAGAAATTTCACTTATTCACAGCCCATTCATCAAGAGCCATCATCCTTTAATTATTCAACCTCACCTCCTAGCTTTTCGCATCAAAACCCTTCACCACTTGGATATGCCTCAACACAAAATTCCTTCCCACATCCATATAATTCATCTCACCACTCACATAATTCATGCCGTTACACACAAAATTCTTCTCACCACTCACATAATTCATGCCATTACACACAAAATTCTTCTCACAATCCACAAGACCCATATCATTACCCACAAAAGTCATACCACTCTCAGAACATAAAACCACAAAATAACCAATTCTATTCACAAAGTAGCCACCCTCAACCTCCAAATTTCACCCCAGCTGCACACCCTCCCCTAGAGAATAAGCTATCAAGGATAGAGAACCTACTGGCAATGCTCTTGGAAGAATCTAAGGACACAAGGACTTTCCAAGAGGAAGTAAAAACTATTATGCAGAACCGGTGGGTTGCCATTAAGAAGCTTGAGGCACAAGTTGGATATCTATCAAAGCAAATCACTACCCACAATTCTCTCAGTGATACCATGGCAAACCCAAGGGAGGAATCAAAAGAACAAGAAAAAGAAGAAACCATACCAAGTGAGATTCATATGAAGGAAGAGGAAGTTGTGAGAATATATAAGCCTAAGGCTCCATACCCACAGAGGTTACTAGTGGGGACAAAGGAACATGCAAACTCACTCCCAAAAGACTCAATGCAACATCATGTAGAAGAAAGGGAGGAAGTCAATCAAGGGAGCCCACACTCCAATGAAACAGAGAGTTGCATAAAGGGTGAGTTCATTGAACCACCAATTTAGGAAGCTCTTGATGAAGAGGATGCTCCGACCATCATACAACACCCAAGTACTGAAATTAAGGTGGTGAAGGCAATCAACATGAGCACTAAAAAGAGGATGGTGACCAAGAAAAGAAGGACAATATCCATGAAGAAGAAAAGGTCAACCAAAAGGCATCCCACCCCTACCCCAACAAGCAAGTTTACACAAGCTAACAACAAAAGAATGCTTGCTGGGGAAAGGCACTCAAAACAAGGGGCAGTAACTGGCTCCTCTTTCATCTTGAGGTCATTCCTCTTAACAAACTGGAAGAAGAGGAAGAAATTCATGAACAACATGTCAAGCTAATGACATTAAAATAGCGCTTGTTGGGAGGCAACCCAACCGTAGGTAACATTTCCTTGCTTTGCTTAGTTTACTTTCAATAATTTGGCATATGATTGCATTCTAAGTTTGGTGTTGCTATGCAACAATTTGATTTTCAATCTTCACTGGGTACTTGCAACATTCTAAATTGATAGTGGCACACTAAGTTTGGTGTTGCCACTTAACTTTCATGTAAGTACCATTCCAACACCACTTATTAATGCAATCAAAATGTCTCTATTTGTATCTCTTGTGTCTTTATTGTATCCTTAACCTTGCTTGCTGAAACACATGCATACTCACACTTCATTCTAAGACATTCATGATCCATCATGGACCCCATCACCACTATTTTAATTGTTGCTTTAGTATAAGCAAGCATTCTAAGTTTGGTGTGGGAAGGGAAAGAATAGGAGGAAAAGGGCAACAACGATGAATATAAACTACAAGGTGGTAAAGTTCCTTTCTCCTCTTACTTATTTCCAGAACTTTAAATTGCATGATTGTCTTCTATTTTCTTTGTATGCATGTGTGATTACTCCTTGTGAATAAGCATAATTTGATATTGATTTGTGATATGTTGCTATGATATCATGATTATCATCTTGAGTTTTACTTGTACCCAATATCTTTAAGAATGCAACAAAGAAATCATTCTTTTGAAAGGAAAATGTTGAAGAATTTTATAAATCATGGGGCAAGCAAAAGATTAAGAGGAGTGGAGGTTCTGATTGTATGATTATGTATTGAAGTTGCATGTTTGTGAAAACTTGCATGGGAGCTCATAGACAGGAAATGAAGTTTAGAGAAGTATTATGGAATTTCTCAAACATCTATTGATCCAAGAAGCAGTAACAAAAGAAAACAAAAGAAAAAGAAAAACAAAGAACAAGCCCAAGGCTCTGAGCATCAATTACTAGGAAGAAAAAGAAAGAAACAATAACTCAAAGAGTTTTTGTCCTAGTTAAATGCTTGTGGTAGATTTGTATCAAGGAGAGAGGCTTGAGCAAGTAAATCCTAAGGGGTGCTTCAACACCTAATAACTTAGACCAACTGGTTTGGGAGTATTGATTGAAAGCTTACCTTAAAAAGCCACTTTGATACATGACACCTAGAGTCGAGGCCAAATTCCACAAAGAAAGAAAAATGCTAGAAAATAAGTGTTGCTTCAAGGTGACAATCTATAAAGAGATTTTCATAATATCATTTGAATGAGAGTCGTAAGATCTAAGACTTCCAAAATGTGAGGACTAATGAGCACTGGAATCCTTGCATAAGCATACAAATTAGAGTTCACCCCACTATCACTTATTCACTTAACCCACTAAGGCATCATAAGCAATTCTTCAATATATTCTAATTAAAGAGAATTCTTTGTGCATAGTTGTTTTCTTGCTTGGGGACAAGCAAGCTTTAAGTTTGGTGTTGTGATGCCAGGGCATCTTGGCTAGTTTTACTAGCCATTTTTTGTATGCTTTAGGTTGGTTTCATGCATTTTCTTAGGAAATAAGCAAGTATTTGGTTGAAAATGCAATCATACCATGATTCAAACAAACATTGTGAATTTTGAATGATTTTATGAGAATTATGCATAAATTGAATGATAAATTGGATGATGCATGATCCCATGATTAAGTGCAAGACTTTGATGCACTTTGTTTGATTGACTTCAGGCCAAATGAAGAAGAGAAGAGCCACGTTAGTGGCTATGTTAGTTACAATAATGTGGGCACTAACGTGGAAGGAAGTGGCATTAACTTTGAAGAAAGGAAATGGAGCCAACGTTAGTGACACTTAACATTATCACTAAAATTGGACAAAGCTCATAAGTGGCCACGTTAGTTGCCACGTTAACTTAGTTAACGTGGCCTCTAACGTTAAGAAGAAAAGGGGACGCCAACGTTAGTGACATTCAACTTTAACACTAACGTTGGCTAAGTCACAAGAAGCCACGTTAACTCCCACGTTAACCTAGTTAACGTGGAAGCTAACATGAAGAAACAAGGTTGTCGACAACGTTAGTGACACCAAACATTGTCACTAACGTTGTAAGCAACCCACAATCCCCAAGCAAGCAAGCCCACAATTGTCAACCAATCAAGACCACAAGAAGCATCTAGAATAGGAATTTCATTTAATTGTAATTTGCTTTGTAATTTAGGAGAGCTTATATAAAGGCCTTAGTTTTTACTTTGAGAGGAGGACGGGACGGGACTGATTCTGGAATGGGGGATTGACAAGGGGTCTTCGGACTCCCTCCCCTCACACACTTTTCTTTCTCTTTCTTTTCTTTGTATCTTTCATTTATGAATTTTGAAGTTTCAATTTCAGTTTTAATCTTCATCTTTACTTTTATGCATTTTCTTTCTTTTCTATTTTGTTAGAGCAATGACCAACTAACTCTTTTCATTGGGTTAGAGAGCTCTATTGTGATTCAATGGATTAAGTGTAGTTCTTATTCTTCTTCTTCTATATTTTCTCTTGATTTTGCTTGAAAGCTTTCGATCTTCATCCAATTGGGTAGTTATCTTGGAAAGGAAGCTATTCATACTTGGATCTCTTCTGAACCTTGGAAGAGGAATGAAGAGATCATGCTAGAAATGCTTTCTCATGTTGTACCAAAATAGGTTTGGAAGGATATGTGACTATAATCCTCCAACATTTGATTTGGGAATGCATGTGGTATAATCAGTGACCATACTTCATCTCTTCTCATGAGCAATTGACCAAGGAATTGGCTATTGATCAAGATTTGAGAGATTGAATTACAAGTAATTGAAATTCAATCACTTAAGATTGCCAAGGAGATGAATGAATGATTGAGGAAGATATGAGAATGAACTTGATCCGGAGGATTGCAATATCTCTTGATCCCAATGTTCATTTTATTTTTACTTCTTACATTTACTTTTCTTGCCATTTTACTTCCCTGCACTCTATTGCTTTCTTTGTTTTTATGCCATTTACACTTCCTGCTACTCATCATCCAAATCTGAACCGTCAAACTAGGATAATCAATTAACCATTGATTGCTTAATCCGTTAATCTCTGTGGGATTCGACCTCACTCTATTGTGAGCTTTTACTTGACGACAAATTCGGTACACTTGCCGAAGGAAATTTGTTAAGAGACAATTTCCACCTGCATCAACCGCCTTTACTTCGCCGCCACTACCTCAACAGGCGGGATCCAACCGCCATCTCTGCCGGGCGCATAGCGTCTCAACCATCTCAGTATAAAAACAATAGTTCAGTGATTTTCAGAAAACATTTTTTCAGTATATCATGGATCCATCATTTCATTCCGAGTCCTCGCCTCATCTCAACCACTGTCAATTTAACATTTCCATTCTGAACTCATTAGTTCATCAATTTCTTAATTCATATATCTTTCTCTCTTCTCATTCCACCAGACCCATCCTCAGTACACTAGAAACTTAAGCCTCCATTCTCTAACTTTTCAAACTAATAGCAAATTAATTTCCTAGGACCTTCCCCATGCTTTGATACCCAAAATTAAGTCAAAGAGTATTAAATAGGTGTCACAGAAGTTTTCAAGCTTGTTGGGAAGGTGAAATAGTTAAAAAGCAAAGTTTTAGTTGAAAAACAGGGTATGTGTGTACGCACAAGGGTGTGCGTGTGCACGCCCAAGGGATTTTCAAAAAGTGCGTGTACGCATAGAGGTGTGCGTATGATGAGGGAAAATCGATTCCACACAAACTCATCGGTAGGTGTACCAAGTCGTATCAAGTAGTAAAACTCACAGAAGTGAGGTTGATCCCACAGCGATTGATGGATTAAGCAACCTTAGTATGGTGACGAACTTATTAAGCTAACAAGTAATGATTTGAGTACTTTATGATTAACAGAAGGTAAATTGCAGGAAATTGAAATGCTGGAAGTAAAATAATAGAAACTTAAATGGTAAGAAAGGTAAATTGCTGAAACTTATAGTGCAAGAAATTGAAAGAACTGAATCTTAAATTGCAAGAAATGAAAAAGTGCAAGGAATTAAAATTGCAGAATCTAAAATTCAAGAGAAGTTAAATTGCATGAATGTTAAAAGGAATTGGGTGCTGGGTTTAAAACCGAACTTAGCAATGCAGAATGCAGTAAAATTAGAGAAATCTAAGTTAGAGAAATTCAAAGAAAATGATTCATCAGGGATTGGAGATGTTGCAATCCTTCACGAATCAATTAATTCTCAACTTCTTTCTCAATCATTTTGACAGATCTATGGCAGATTGAAAGTGATTGGATCCTAATTCCTTGGTGACTCAATCTCTCTAATCATAATCAACCTGCCAATTCCTTGATCTAGTGATCATGAGAAGATGTTAGATGCATATCTCTCATCTATAAGCCACACTACTTCTTAGAATCTCAATTCCTCCCAAATGGTGTTGATCCAGAGAGTAGTGATGGATAGAGCTTCAGTCCTAATGAAGGTGATTCCCCTTTCGAGGCTCACACCCACATTCATTGAATTAAACTCCCTTCCGGAGTGAATAATTCACAATCAAAATAGAAGATACCCAATAGCTACCAAATTGGATTGAGAAGAAGAAGAATTTCATTGATTCATTGGAATTACAATAGAGCTCCCCGCCCTAATGAAGTTGGGGTTTAGTTCATCATTGCTCAAGTACAAAAATAGAAAAGAAAAAGTGTAGAAGATGAAGAACGAAAAATAGGAATGGAAAAAAAAGTTCAGAGCCACTCTCCGATCTATTTTCTAACAAAAGGAAAGGAAAAGAACATAAAAGAAGAAGTAAAAGAAGGTCCCCCCCAAATAAAGATCCTGATGAAATCAAATTTTCTTCAATTTATACACTTTCTAATTCAGTCATCCAAGTACTTAGAGTGGGCTTCTTTTCACTTCGAATTCAGTCACTGACGCGTGCGCGTCTTTTGTGCTTGCGCATCCCTTGCATTGTTGCACCATCGACGCGTGAGCGTAACACATGCATGCGCGTCGATACTATTTTTAGTCTCAGCCGTGCTTGCGCGTAGCCTGCACGTGTGCGCATCCCTTGGAAGCGTTTATTAATTGAACGCTAGTTCGCGCCATGAACGCTCTTCACACGTGCGCGTCCTTCGCGCATGCACGTGGATGGTAAAATATCGCTTCTGCGCTCCAGCATAATGTACGTGTTTGTGCCAACCACCACTTTTGTCATATCGATGCATGCGTGTCATGCACGCGTGTGCGTCGGTGACCAAATTCAAATTCCAATTCTAAAAGTATCGCAGGCGTTCATTAAGAGTGAACGTAGTGTTCATTGCTGGTGAACGCCGATCCTCCTTCCATGCGTGCGCGCCATGCATGCATACGCGTGGATCTCCAAAAGTGTCATCCTGCGTGTAAGCGCCTTGTACGCGTGCGCGTCACTTGTAAACGCAGCGTTAATCAAATGAACGTAACGTTCTCCTGCACCTTTCTTCTTTGCTTTTTTTTCTTCTTTTCATCATTTCACCTGCCATCAATCAAACATGCAATCAAAGTCTCATAAAAATCTTAAGGTTTTGTATCTTTCATAATAATTAACTGAATTGTGCATATATCTCATGAGTTTGTATAAAATCAACAATGTTTAATTGAGTCAAGATAAACATGAAATTTCACTCCAATTACTTACTTATTGTGCAAGAAAGTGCATAAAACCTAATAGAAACAAGCAAAAAATGCTGGTAAAACTAGTATAAGATGACTTGTCATCACAACACTAAACTTAAACCTTGCTTGTCCCCAAGGAAGCAGTAGAATATGAGAAAAATGAAAGAAAAAAGAAAGATATAATCATCTTTATTTGAAAGCATTCAAACTAAGTTCATGGGGTTTCATGCAAACTGGAATTGAAGCTATACTTTTATTAGTTTCTAGGTTTGAGATATCCTTTAAGTGATAACCAGAGTGCTGTTGTGAAACATTTATTTATTCATCCTTGGTTTTTGATTTTTTTCTATTTGTTTTTCTTCTCTTGAGAACCTTATTCTCAATTGCAGCTTAGTGTCACATGTTGCAACTGCTTTTTAGATTTGTTTCTTTTAGTCAACACATATTCACCACATACACTTGGCTCACAATTCTTCTTAAAACTTTGATGCCCAGCACCTCTTTGGGTTACTAAATGCTGTGTGACTAGGTTACTCTTGATAGTGGACTTTCGGTTGATAATTGATGCGTGAACATCTTTCCTATCTTTTCCTAGTGAATTTGCATTTAAATTGTTGAGTTTAATTAAGAATTAATTATCTTTTAGCCACTATGGATGCTACTTTGAATCTTATGCAATTCTGTTTATTTTAGGTAGCATTTGACTGGATTCGGAGCACAAGAATTAAAGGAGATGACCAGCGAAGAGCAACACGTGCACGTACCTGACGCGTGTGGATACCTGACGCGTGTGGATACCTGACGCGTGTGCGTATCTGATGCGTGCGCGTGATTTGGAGATTTGCACAGTGACGCATGCGCGTACCTGATGTGTATGCGTGACACGCGAAGAAGACCATCGACGCGTACGCGTCACTGGCGCGTACGCGTGACATGTGCCACGTGCAGAGAACACAGAAAACACTGAGTGCTTTATTTAAATTTTGATTAAACTTTAATTGTTAGTTTAAAATAGGAAAAGATATTATTTAGTTTTAAAATTTATAATTTAAATTTTAGGATTATGTATAAAAGAGAAAAGAAACTTCTCTTGTGGGGACTATTGATGCGTGAGCATCTTTCCTATCTTTTCCTAGTGAATTTGCATCTAATTTCTTAAGTTTAATAAAGAATTAATTATCTTTTAGCCAATATGGATGCTACTTTGAGTCTTTTGCAATTTTGTTTATTTTAGGTAGTATTCGGCTGGATTTGATGGTGTTTCTGCAGCACAAGAATCAAAGGAGATGGCAGCGAGGAGCGACATGTACGCGTGACTGACGCATGCGCGTGATTTAGAGCTTTCCATAGCAACGCGTGTGCATGACTGACGCATACATGTGATTTGATGATTTGCTCAGCGACGCGTGTGCATGACCTACGCGTTCGCATGACTTGCGAAAAAGGACCATCGACGTGTACGCGTGACTGACGCGTACGCGTGACATGCGCCACGTGTAGAAAATACAGAAAATACTGGGGGTGATTTCTGGGCTACTTTTGACCCAGTTTTCAGCCCAGAAAGTACAGATCAAATTGAAGGAATCAAGTGGTCCCCACGTTACAAGACGCAGAGTAGTTAGTTAATTCTGATTTAAATTCAGATTTTAAAATAGAAAAAGATATTATTTTAATTTTAGAAATTAGATTTTAAATTAATTAGGATTAATTATAAAAAGGGGATTCCATTAGGGAATTATATACCAATTTACATGCCATCAGATTGGAACTCTGTACATTTTATCACAATCCTAGTTTTTCTCTGAACCAAGAGCAACTAATCTTCCATTGTTAAGGTTAGGAGCTCTGTCTATTTGTATGGATTGATTTTATTTCTTTTTCTATTTTAATTTATGTATGGGTTTATAATATAAGAATTGTTTTTCGCTCTTTATTTTATGAATTTGGGTGGAACGGAAGTTTGACCCTCTTTCTATTTGAGTTCATGCAAAACTTTGAAAAGCTCTTTACTTGAACAACAGCTTGAAAACATATTCTCCTAAATTTAATTATCTGGATTTAACGGGATACGTGACATATAATCCTTTTATTTTTAGGTAATTAGAGTTTTTGTGGCATATAAACTGAAATTTGATCATGTAGCTTCTGATTGGAATTAATTGACCAAGGAATTGGCAGTTAATAAATTTTAGAGGAGACTAGAAAGGTCTAAGGAATTAGGGTCTAGTCAAATATAGTTTGTAGTGCACGAAATTGCAATCACACTTTTGCAACCCCGCACAACTAACCAGCAAGTGCACTGGGTCGTCCAAGTAATACCTTTTGTGAGCAAGGGTCGATCCCACGGAGATTGTCGGCTTGAAGCAAGCTATGGTTATCTTGTAAATCTTAGTCAGGATATCAGAAATTATCAGGATTGATTGTGAAAGACAAAAGAACATGAAACGATTACTTGTTTTGCAGTAATGGAGAATAGGTTGAGGTTTTGGAGATGCTCCATCTTATGAATCTCTGCTTTCCTACTGTCTTCTTCATCAAACACGCAAGGCTCCTTCCATGGCCTTTTGCGTCTGTCACTAACGCCCCGCCTGCTAGGAGTTTGAAGCACGTCACGGTCATTCATTCATTGAATCCTACTCAGAATACCACAGACAAGGTTTAGACCTTCCGGATTCTCTTGAATGCCGCCATCAGTTCTAGCTTATACCACGAAGATTCCGATTAAAGAATCCAAGAGATAACTACTTAATCTAATGTAGAACGGAGGTGGTTGTCAGGCACACGTTCGTAGTTGAGAATGATGATGATTGTCACGGATCATCATATTCATCCGGATTAAGAACAAGTATTATCTTAGAATGGAAGCAAGCATGATTGAATGAGAAACAGTAGTAATTGCATTAATCCATCAAGACACAGCAG
>NC_029781.3:38050599-38051308 GCF_000817695.3 Arachis duranensis
AGGATAAAAAGAAGAGAATATACTATAGACTCCAAAATATCAAGGAAACATAGCTCCAATTAGATGAGCGGGACTAGTAGCTTTTTGCCTCCGAACAGTTTTGGCATCTCACTCTATCCTTTGAGGTTCAGAATGATTGGCATCTATAAGAACTCAGAACTCTGATAGTGTTATTGATTCTCTTAGTTAAGCATAATGATTCTTGAACATAGCTAGTGTATGAGTCTTGGTTGTGGCCCAAAGCATTCTGTCTTCCAGTATTACCACCGGATACATACATGCCACAGACACATAATTGGGTGAACCCTTTCAGATTGTGACTCAGCTTTGCTAAAGTCCCCAATTAGAGGTGTCCAGGGTTCTTAAGCACACTCTTGTTGCCTTGGATCACAACTTTTATTTCTTTCTTTTTCTGTTTCTTTTCTCTCTTTTTTTTTCGAATTTTTTTTTTGTATCCATTGCTTTTTCTTGCTTCAAGAATCAATCTAGTAATTTTTAGATCCTCAATAACAATTCTCTTTTTCCTCATTCTTTCAAGAGCCAACAATTTTAACATTCTCAAAACAACAAATTCAAGAGACATATGCACTGTTCAAGCATTCATTCAGAAAGCAAAAAGTATTGTCACCACATCAAACTAATTAAGCTAGTTTTAAAGATGAATTTGAAATCCTGTACTTCTTGTTCTTTTGTGATTAAAGCATTTTTC
>NC_029781.3:38057862-38059574 GCF_000817695.3 Arachis duranensis
CTGTGTCATCCTTTTTGGAGGGTAAAAATGATTCAGGAATTTGTCTGACAACTGTTTCCATGTCTTTATGCTTGCTGTAGGTTGGTTATTCAACCACCTTTTAGCTTGATCTTTTACAGCAAATGGAAACAGTAATAGTCTGTAGACATCCTGATCTACCTCTTTATCATGTACTGTGTCAGCAATTTGTAAGAACTGTGCCAAAAACTCAGTAGGCTCTTCCTGTGGAAGACCGGAATACTGGCAATTTTGCTGCACTATGATAATGAGTTGAGGATTTAGTTCAAAGCTGCTTGCTTTGATGGGAGGTGTACAGATGCTACTCCCATATGCAGCTGTAATGGGGTTAGCATATGACCCCAGAGTCCTTTTGGACTGATTAATCCCACTTAAGTCCATAATGGACAAAAGGGAAATGATAATGATTGTAAAGAGATAAATTTTGTTTTTTTCTTTTTTTTGAATTAACGAAAAAAATAAAATAAAATAGAAGAAAATTAAAATAAAAATTCGAAAATCAAAAAGAAAATAAGATCAAAGCAAATTGAGAACTGAATCAATTAGTTAATTAAAAAGATTTTGAAAAAAGCAATTAAAAAGATATGATTGAAAAAAATTTTATGAAAAAGATTTGATTTTTAAAAAAAGAGGAAAGAGAAAAACAACAAAAAGACACCAAACTTAAAATTTTTAGAAAATCAAACACTAATTTTCGAAAATTTTTAAGGGAAAAACACAAGAGGACACCAAACTTAGAATTTTTATGAATCAAAAAGGGACTAAGAACATGCAAGAATTGAAAATTAAAAGAAAAGCAAAAGCATGCAATTGACACCAAACTTAAAATATGAAACTAGACTCAACTAAAAGACTCTAAACCTACAAAAATAAACAGTCCTAATCTATGCAACAAGATAAACCGTCAGTTGTCCAAACTCGAACAATCCCCGGCAACGGCGCCAAAAACTTGGTGCACGAAATTGCAATCACACTTTTGCAACCCCGCATAACTAACCAGCAAGTGCACTGGGTCGTCCAAGTAATACCTTTTGTGAGCAAGGGTCGATCCCACGGAGATTGTCGGCTTGAAGCAAGCTATGGTTATCTTGTAAATCTTAGTCAGGATATCAGAAATTATCAGGATTGATTGTGAAAGACAAAAGAACATGAAACGATTACTTGTTTTGCAGTAATGGAGAATAGGTTGAGGTTTTGGAGATGCTCCATCTTATGAATCTCTGCTTTCCTACTGTCTTCTTCATCAAACACGCAAGGCTCCTTCCATGGCAAGCTGTATGCAAGGGTTTCACCGTTGTCAGTGGCTACCTCCCATCCTCTCAGTGGAAATGTTCATTAGTGAAAATGTTCCTATGCTCTGTCACAGCATGGCTAATCATCTGTCGGTTCTCAGTCAGGCCGGAATAGAATCCAGTGATCCTTTTGCGTCTGTCACTAACGCCCCGCCTGCTAGGAGTTTGAAGCACGTCATGGTCATTCATTCATTGAATCCTACTCAGAATACCACAGACAAGGTTTAGACCTTCCGGATTCTCTTGAATGCCGCCATCAGTTCTAGCTTATACCACGAAGATTCCGATTAAAGAATCCAAGAGATAACTACTTAATCTAATGTAGAATGGAGGTGGTTGTCAGGCACACGTTCATAGTTGAGAATGATGATGATTGTCACGGATCATCACATTCATCCGGAT
>NC_029781.3:38059667-38061554 GCF_000817695.3 Arachis duranensis
GGCAAAGTATGGACTATCATATATTGCTGGAAAGCCCAGGAAGTCTACTTTCCAATGCCGTTGAGAGCGCGCCAATTGGGCTTCTGTAGCTCCAGAAAATCCGCTTCGAGTGCAGGAAGGTCAGAATTCAACAGCATCTGCAGTCCTTTTTGGTCTCTGAATCAGATTTTTGCTCAGGACCCTAAATTTCAGCCAGAAAATACCTGAAATCACAGAAAAACACACAAACTCATAGTAAAGTCCAGAAAAGTGAATTTTAGCTAAAAACTAATAAAAATATACTAAAAGCTAACTAAATCATACTAAAAACATACTAAAAACAATGCCAAAAAGCATACAAATTATCCGCTCATCAGTTTGCCATAAATTAAATCCTACATAATTAAAATAGTTAGTAAGAAAAGTAAATCTGGAAAAATAGATTACTCTGAAACCTTAACTATCTTCTCCATATTTTATTCCCAACTAATTTACTTTACTATTTTAATTTCTGCACAATTGTTTAATGCTCTTTGAACACTTAACATACTATTCTGTTTATCTAACTAAGTAATTTAATCAACCATTGTTGCTTGATCCATCAATCCTCGTGGGATCGACCTTGCTCACGTAAGGAATTATTTGGTACGACCCGGTGCACTTGCCGGTTAGTTTGTGGGTTGTAAAATCCCACACTTATTATCCAATTCTGCACTTTACTTTCACCTGAATCCTAGTTTTTCTCTCTGAATCATGAGCAACTAAACCTTAACTTTAAGGTTAGAAGCTCAGTCTATTGTATGGATTGGTACTATTATTTTTCTATTTTAATTCATGTTTTGATTTATATTTCAAGAATTGTTTTCGTTCTTTATCTTATGAATTTGGGTGGAACGGAAGTATGACCCTCTTTCTAATTGAGTTCTTGTATAACTTGGAAAAGCTCTTTACTTGAAAAATAGCTTGAAAATAATTTCTCCTAAATTCTAATTATCTGGACTTAACATGATACGTGACATATAATCCTCTTATATTTGGATAATTAGGATTTTTGTGGCATAATAACTAGAATTAAACTTCAACCTCTAATTGGAATTAATTGACCAAGGAATTGGCGGTTGATGAAAGTTAGAAGAGACTAGAAAGTTCTAAGGAATTAGGGTCTAGTCACATATAGTTTGCCATGAATTAAATCTTGCATGTTTAAAATAAATTAATAAGAAAAGTCAATCCGGAAAATAGATAACTCTGAAGCCTTAACTGCCTTCCTCATATTGTTTTCACCTGAATTTATTGCTTGCTTTCTGATTCTCTGAATTAATGTTTAATGCTTTTGAACACTCAAACACTATTTTCTGCTTGTCTAACTAAGTAAATCACTTAGCCATTGTTGATTAATCCATCAATCCTCGTCGAATCGACCCTCACTATCCTGAGGTATTACTTGGTACAACTCGGTACACTTGCCGGTTAGTTTGTGGGTTATAAATTCCGCACCAAATTTTTGGCACCATTGCCAGGGATTGATAGTGATTAACAACTATTAGTTGTTTGATTACTTAGATTAGGCATTTTAGTTTTAATTTTATTTAAATTTTTGCTTTAGTATTTTCGAAATGAAAAAATAATTAATTAAATAGTAGTAATATTTTTCTTAATTTCTGAAATTAAGTTTGGTGTTTCCTAGTTAGTCTTCTTTTAATTTTTCTTAATTTCTTATTTAATTTTTTAGTCTTAATTTCTCTAGTAATTTTCAAATTTTTAGTGGTTGTTTGTTTTATTTAATATTTTTATCTCTTTACTCAGGTTACCTCACTAGGAATTCTCTGCACTCTGACGTAGAGAGTTCCATCTTTTCTTGTCTTCTGTTTGTTTATGCGCAGGAACAGAGACAAAGAACATCTCTTA
>NC_029781.3:38061654-38061985 GCF_000817695.3 Arachis duranensis
TTTCCTCCTCAAAAGCTGAGCAAGCTGAGAGTGGATGTTCAAACCTTCAAACAAAAAGATGGTGAATCCCTCTATGAAGCTGGGAAAGATACAAGCAGCTGACCAAAAGATGTCCATCTGACATGTTTTCAGAATGGACCATATTAGATATATTCTATTATGGCCTATCTGAATTTTTGAAAATGTCATTGGACCATTCTGCAGGTGGATCTATTCACCTAAAGAAAACGCCTGAAGAGGCTCAAGAACCCATTGACATGGTTGCAAACAACCAATTCATGTACACTTCTGAGAGGAATTCCGTGAATAATGGGATACCTCAGAAGAAAGG
>NC_029781.3:38062245-38064600 GCF_000817695.3 Arachis duranensis
CAGCTGAGTAAGAAAGTCATTGAAACTCTTCCCAGAATTCTCCCAAGCAATACAAAAGAGAATCCAAAAGGAGAGTGCAAGGCCATTGATGTGATCAATATGGCCAAATGCACAAGGGAGGAAGAGGACGAAAATCCTAGTGAGGAAAACCTCCTGGGACGTCCTTCAAGCAAGAAGGAGTTTCCTATTAATGATCCAAAAGAATATGAGGCTCATACAGAGACCATAGAGATTCCATTAAATCTCCTTCTGCCATTCATGAGCTCTGAAGACTATTCTTCCTCTGAAGAGGATGAAGATGTGACAGAAGAGCAAGTTGCTCAATATTTAGGAGCTATCATGAAGCTGAATGCCAAGTTGTTTGGTAATGAGACTTGGGAAAGTGAACCTCCCTTGCTCATTAATGGGCTAGATACCTGGATTCAGCAAACTCTACCTCAAAAGAAATAAGATCCTGGCAAATTCTTAATACCTTATACCATAGGCACCATGACCTTTGAAAAGGCTCTATGTGATCTGGGGTCAGGGATAAATCTTATGCCACTATCTGTAATGGAGAAGCTGGGTATCATTGAGGTACAACCTGCCTTGTTCTCATTACAATTGGCAGACAAGTCATTGAGACAAGCTTATGGAATAGCGGAGGACGTGTTAGTAAAGGTTGAAGGCCTTTACATCCCTACTGATTTCATAATCTTAGACACTAGGAAGGAAGAGGATGAATGCATCATCCTTGGAAGGCCTTTCCTAGCCACAGCAGAAGCTGTGATAGATGTCAACTGAGGTGAATTAGTCCTTCAATTGAATGGGGACTACCTTGTGTTTAAGGCAAAAGGCCATCCATCTGTGACAAAAGAGAGTAAGCATGAAGAGCTTCTTTCAGTTCAGAGTCAAGAAGAGCCCCCACAGTCAAACTCTAAGTTTGGTGTTGTGAGGCCACAACTAAACTCTAAGTTTGGTGTTAAGATCCCATATCCAAACTCTAAGTTTGGTGTTGGGACTATACAACATTGACCTGATCACCCTTGTGGCTCCATGAGAGCAACTGTCAAGCTATTGACATTAAAGAAGCGCTTGTTGGGAGTCAACCCAATTTTATTTATCTAATTCTTATTTTATATTATTTTATTTTTATTTTGTGTCTTATTAGGTACATGATCATGAGGAGTCACGAAAAAATCATAAAAATTAAAAATAGAATCAAAAACAGCAGAAGAAAAAATCACACCCTGGAGGAAGCACAGGCTGGCATTCAACGCCAGTAAGATGCATCTGGCCGGCGTTCAATGCCAGAACAGAGCATCATTCTGGCGCTGAACGCCAGAAACAAGCAACATTCTGGCGCTGAACGCCAAGAATGTGCCTAGAGAAGAAAAGCTGGCGTTGAACGCCAGTAACAAGCATGAAACTGGCGTTCAACGCCAGAAACATGCTTTACATGGGCGTTGAACGCCCAGAACGTGCACCAATGGGCGTTTAAACGCCAGAATGGTGTGCAAAGGCAATTTACATGCCTATTTGGTGCAGGGATGAAATTTCTTGACACCTCAGGATCTGTGGACCCCACAGGATCACCTCAGGATCTGTGGACCCCACAGGATCCCCACCTACTATATTCCCACCTTACCTCCTAAACCTATTTTTGTTATTTGTATTCCCCATGTCACACTTCCCAACACTCTTCACCAATCACCTCAATTCCTCTTCCCAATCACCCCCTTCACCACTCAAATCCATCCACTCTTCCCCATAAACCCCACCTACTTCCAAAATTCAAAACCATTCTCCCACCCATTCCCACCCTAAATGGCCGAACACACATTACCCCCTTTCCCTATATATACCCTTCCATTCTACTTCCTTTTCACACAACACAACCCCCTCTTCTTCCCCTTGGCCGAACCTACATCTCTCCCTCTCTACCATATTCTCTTCTTCTTCTTCTTCTCTTCTTTCTTCTATTGCTCGAGGACGAGCAATATTTTAAGTTTGGTGTGTGGTCAAAGCACAATCTTTTTTGTTTTCCACTACCATCAATGGCACCTAAGGCCGGAGAATCCTCTAGAAAAGGAAAAGGGAAGACAAAAGCTTCCACCTCCGAGTCATGGGAGATGGAAAGATTCATCTCCAAGAGCCATCAAGACCACTTCTATGATGTTGTGGCAAAGAAGAAGGTGATCCCTGAGGTCCCTTTCAAGCTCAAGAAAAATGAGTATCCGGAGATCCGACATGAGATCCGAAGAAGAGGTTGGAAAGTCTTAACCAACCCCATGCAACAAGTCAGAATCTTAATGGTACAAGAGTTCTATGCCAATGCATGGATCACTAGGAACCATGATCAAAGTATGAACCCGA
>NC_029781.3:38065086-38073474 GCF_000817695.3 Arachis duranensis
TCCATCATTCTCCATGAAATAAGAGAAGATCATAGAGCAATGAGGGAGGAGCAACAAAGGCAAGGAAGGGACATAGAAGAGCTTAAGGACATTGTTGGACCTTCAAGAAGAAGACGCCACTAAAGGTGGATTCATTCCTATGTTTTTATTTCTTTCTGTTTTCGGTTTTTAATGTTGTGTTTATCTATGTTTTGTGTCTCTACTTCATGATCATTAATATGTAGTAACCATGTCTTAAAACTATGAATAAATTCCATTAATCCTTCACCTCTCTTAAATGAAAAATGTTTTAAATCAAAAGAACAAGAAGTACATGAATTTCGAATTTATCCTTGAAATTAGTTTAATTATATTGATGTGGTGACAATACTTTTTGTTTTCTGAATGAATGCTTGAACAGTGCATATTTTTGATCTTGTTGTTTATGAGTATTAAAATTGTTGGCTCTTGAAAGAATGATGAACAAAGAGAAATGTTATTGATGATCTGAAAAATCATGAAATTGATTCTTGAAGCAAGAAAAAGCAGTGAAAAAAATGGCAAAAAAAATAGAAAGAAAAAGAAAAAGCAAGCAGAAAAAGTCAATAGCCCTTAAAACTAAAAGGCAAGGGTAAAAAGGATCCAAGGCTTTGAGCATCAATGGATAGGAGGGCCCAAGGAAATCAAATCCAGGCCTAAGCAGCTAAATCAAGCTGTCCCTAACCATGTGCTTGTGTCATGAAGGTCCAAGTGAAAAGCTTGAGACTGAGTGGTTAAAGTCATGATCCAAAGCAAAAAAGAGTGTGCTTAAGAGCTCTGGACACCTCTAACTAGGGACTCTAGCAAAGCTGAGTCACAATCTGAAAAGGTTCACCCAGTTATGTGTCTGTGGCATTTATGTATCCGCTGAGTCATAAGTAGCTGTGTTCAAGAATCAACATGCTTAACTAGGAAAGTCAATAACACTATCCAAAATTCTAAGTTCCTAGAGAAGCCAATCATTCTAAACTTCAAAGGAAAAAGTGAGATGCCAAAGCTGTTCAGAAGCAAAAAGCTACAAGTCCCGCTCATCTAATTAGAATTAATATTCATTGATATTCTGAAATTTATAGTATATTCTCTTCTTTTTATCCTATTTGATTTTCAGTTGCTTGGGGACAAGCAACAATTTAAGTTTGGTGTTGTGATGAGCGGATAATTTATACACTTTTTGGTATTGTTTTTAGGTAGTTTTTAGTAAGTTCAAGCTACTTTTAGGGATTTTTTCATTAGTTTTTATGTTAAAATTCACATTTCTGGACTTTACTATGAGTTTGTGTGTTTTTCTGTGATTTCTGGCTGAAATTGAGGGATTTGAGCAAAACTCTGAAAAAGGCTGACAAAAGGACTGCTAATGCTGTTGGAATCTGACCTCCCTGCACTCGAAATGGATTTTTTGGAGCTACCGAACTCCAATTGGCGCGCTCTCAACGGTTTTGGAAAGTAGACATCCAGAGCTTTCCAGCAATATATAATAGTTCATACTTTATTCGGAAATTGATGACATAACTTGGCGTTGAACGCCAAGTACATGCTGCTGTTTGGAGTTAAACGCCAGAAAAACGTCATGATTCGGAGTTGAACGCCCAAAACACGTTATAACTTGGAGTTCAACTCCAAGTAAAGCCTCAGGTCGTGAATAGATCAAGATCAGCCCAGACATACACCAAGTAGGCCCCGGAAGTGAATTTATGCATCAAATACTTACTCATGTAAACCCTAGTAGCTAGTCTAGTATAAATAGGATAAGTTACTATTGTATTAGACATCTTTGGTCTCAGTTTTGTTTTATTCTTCATCTTAGGAGGCTATTGATCACATTCAGGGGGCTGGCCATTCGGCCATGCCTGAACCATTCACTTATGTATTTTCAACGGTAGAGTTTCTACACACCATAGATCAAGGGTGTGGAGCTCTGCTGTACCTCAAGTTTCAATACAATTATTATTACTTTCTATTCAATTCTCTTCTATTCTTATTCCAAGATATACATTATACTTAACTTTGATGAAATAGAATGCAAATAATTAAAATAGAATGCAAATAATTAATATACTCAAGGAAACTATATTTTTGTCAAACTCTTTTTGAAAATACTATTCTTTTGGTTTTACTTTACTAATTATTTACCTCTTTCAAAAATCTAAGCTCAAAACAAATTCCAAAATATAAAACTGGTCACTTTAAGCATTTTTCAACCATATAGTTAATTTTCAATCACAACGTCAATTCTTAATTATCATCATACATTCACCAACTAATAGCACCAACAAAAGATTCAATTCAGCACACAAACAAGTCACAGCAAGGCAAACAGCACAATCACAGGGAAGTACAACGAGCAAACCCAATCAAATGCAAATGCACACACAAGGATGATGCATGTCTAGCCCTAGTGCAGGTAATGAGCTCATCTGTCGGTTACTAACCCGCTCCCGACGTTATCCAGCAACCTCTGTCTGGATAAGGCTTTCCTATTGGCTATACCCCTGTGTACAAGAAATAACCCCTCTGCCACCACAGGGTCCACTGCATACAGGAAATAACACATCTGCCACTGCAGGGATGTATGCCGACACACCTTCTGTATACAGGAAATAACCCCTCTGCCACTACAGAAATGGAACAGGTGGTCACGGTACCTCTGTAGCAAGAAATAACCCCTCTGCCTTACAGAATTAAAACATGGATCTGTACTGCAGGAAAGCGTTCTCAGTGGTCGCACCACCATCTATCTGACTGCCCTCACGCAGCAGATCATCACACAAATATCTCAGTAGTTGCCATAATGCAACAAATGAATAAACACATCTCTTGGGTTGCCTCAAGCAACAAATGACCTTTCTACAGGTCCTCTACTTTTTATTCTCTTTTATAATCATAAATATGCAAGTGGGACAAAACCCACGTCCTTGCCAACAATTTCATAAACTAAATACCTTTCCTCAAAAGAATCAGTGTAATTATCATCATAAGTTATCATTCTCGTTATTCATCTCCAGTTACATATTCTTATACAATATCTCTCTTTCTTTGTTCAATTATGTTGTACAAACCTTACGACTTCCACTTTTGCAACCTCTTAACTCAAACCAATTTTAAAACCATTTTCTAGTCTAATTTTCTTTCAAGAGACTCAAGAAAATCATTTGTTTCAAATTCGTTAAATACTTTCCAAAACATCACCCTCTTACTAAAAGTAACCAAATAAAACTCTTTTTCAAGTTTACCAACTTCTCAAGGACTCAAAAGAAACCATCTTTCTTTACCATTAAAGTTCAAATATTATATATTCATTAAATTTCTAAAAAGTAATCCTTTATTTCAAACCCCAAGCATAACTCTTTTCATGTTGAATAAATCTCAAAACATAACTTCTTTTCATATTAAATCAATCTTAAAATATAGTTTCTTTCCTAGATAATTTAATTTTGAAACATAAACCTTTCTTTAGTAAATCGAAATTAAAATAGAATAATTCTTTTCTTTACTAAATAAAACTCAAATAATATCATTTTTTTCAAATTCAAAGCTTCTAAAATGACTTTTCAAATAAAACTTTAGATTTTATAAAATTTCGGCAGCACCTCCCCTAAAACTCGGACTTAACCACCCTTACGGGTTCCCTCTTTCTCCACAAATCACCAGCCCTTTTCTTAACAAGTTTCAAACGGGCAATTCTCAATCAACCAGACATTCACAATTCAAAATAATTAGCAAGTCAATCATACTCCACAATTCCAACTAATCCATCAATTCAACTCCAATCTCATCAATTCACAACTAAATTCATAAGTCATAAAATCCTTTCAAATTAAACTCAATCAATTCTCCATCCGTTCATTAGCAATTATCATAACAGATTCTCAATAATTATCTCATCATAATTCAGTTTAAGAACTAACATCCTTTCATCAATTAAATTCAGAATTTCACCCAGTCATCATTTATTTTAAAAGTAAACCAATCTAACTTTAGAAACTCATAACTAATTTTTCCAAAACCATTCTTCAATCAGTCACCAACCAAATCCACTACCGTTACAATATATCAAATAACCAACATATCATTAAATTTAATATAAATTCGTCAAAGATCAGAATTTCAGTCAAATTGCAACCATCAAGCAAACCAGCCTATGGCAACCAGCTCAACATAATCAAATAACAGGATTCTCAGTAATTCTAAATAATCAGAAAATCGAAAATAGTTACAGCCTCAAATCAAAATCAGAATCACCAGTTAATCATTCACCGCAATAAAACCAATCACAATTCAAACTCAATTCATCAATCATCAACATGTTAGTTTTTTCTTTATAATTAACTCAACATATTTTAATTTAGTAAATAGCACCAGTTTAATCACCGTTCACAACCACATTTAATTCAAATCATAACTCAGAAAAATCACCACTTACAGCCACATTTCAACCAATTCCAACCCATCACAAGTTCATTTTACAGCCATTCCAATATGTTAAAATTCCAATCCAATATCAAATAATTCAAAATAACTTATTCAAGATCAGAATCTCAGCCAACTCATCATAAAAATCAGTAATTCAAAATACAATTCACAACCAGATTTCAACCAATTCAGCAATATCACATAAGATCAGAATTTCCAACAAATCCATCAAAATTAGCAAACCAATATCAGTCACAACATTAACCAAAATTAATCTTGTCAAGTTAATTACTCACGATAACAAAAACCTAGTAACATTCACAGCCATAAACTAAACTCAATAAACCAATTTAGAATATTATCTCAATACCAAACTTAATCTAAATTTTACAACTTCAAACCACGCTTATTCCTATCAATTAATCATATTTATGAATTATTTGCAATTACTCACTAAACCTCTTTGGCATCCATAAGTTAAAAGCTGTTAATTTCAAATAAAATCCCCTACCTCGACTAGCCGAAATTCGATAATCAAACGCAACAAAGCCTTCTTTTATTTTTAATTCGCAGTGGCAACAACAACCTTGAACCGAACTAACAGCAGTGGCTTTTCTGATCACTTCTCAGCAGCAGCAGTAGGAGCATTAATCGGAATAACAACAGTCTCACTTTCCTAAGGCAGCGCGATGGTTGCAACAGGACAGGATTTGAATCGAATAGGAAGCAAGAGCAAACACAACTCTGGAAAATTCAGGACAAGGAATGTACTAAAAATCAAATCGTTAACAAGGATAGCAGTGACAAAGGAAATATGTAAATGGAACAGAATCAAATAAAGTAATAGACCAGAGCCAGAACAGCAACTCAACTCCGGTGGTCTTCTCCAGCAACAAGGACGACGGTATGGCTTACCATCTTCAGCAGCAGCGTCGATTGGCGGCGATGGACCTTCAGTGGCAACAGTCACACGGCAGCGGTGGAACCTTCTTCCCTTTGTTGATCACGTCTTCTTCCTCTCGCATAGGTCACAGCGGAGATTTACAAGCTCAACGACAGTGACTGTGACAGCGACGAGCGGCTTCTTCCTCGCGGTGTCTGGCTCTCTCTCCGCGCTTGACGGCGTTCGGTGGGAATGGAGGCATGGCGGCGACGCAGCAAAGGTTCCCTCCCCTGGTTCCTTCCGCGACGGCATGGCTTCGACGGCGTGGCTTCGACGGTGATGCTCTCCACAGTTCCACAAACGGCTGACAGGAGGCGCTGCAGTGCGGGCAAGGCTGGGCGACGCTGGCGATGGTGGCGTGGGATCCTTGCGTGCGACAGTCCGGCGGTCACGGCGGCGGTGGGGCAACAGCTCTTCCCTCTCTCTTTCCTCTCTGTTTCGCTGCTATGTGTGAGTGTTACGCTAAAGGAAGGTGAGGGTGAGGTTGCGGCTGAGTGTGGTGAGGGAGTGAGGGTTAGGGTTTCCAATATGGGAAATTAGGGTTTTTTGAGTTTGATTTGGGAATTTAGGAATTAGGGATTTTATAAAGTAATATGGATAGATATGAATAGATATTTTGATAAAATTGGAGGATAGGATAATTTTAAAATCAAATGTACTCTATTAAAAATATTTAGAAACATTATTTATCAACATATTGCTAAGTTTAATCAATTAGTTCTAATTTATATTATAAAATGAACAAGTTAATTATATTTTGTAAAGTACAATTTAAATTCAAATATCAATTTTCTAGATTAAATCAATTACCAAAATTATAACTTCAATTATACCAAATATCTAATAAAATTTATATAAAAATTCTAATTAATTTAAACTTCAATTATCATGAAACTCCATTTAATTACCTTTAGCAAAATAATTTTCTTAAAATAAAATTATCAATAAATAAAATAAATCACAAACAACTAATTATTTGATTTTCAAAAACTAGGGTTGTTACACAAGGTTACCATAGCTTGCTTCATACCAACAATCTCTGTGGGATCGACCCTTACTCACGTAAGGTATTACTTGGATGACCCAGTACACTTGCTGGTTAAGTTGAACGTAGTTGTGATCACATATGCCAAAGAGCCATTAAATAAATCTCATGCAAATACAAAGAGGGCAATCACAATTTCGTCCACCAGTTGTCAAGCTCTCCTTTGGAAAAGACTCCAACCACTTGGTTGCCTTGTCTCTGAGAGAGAATGGGAACAACAACAGTCTATAGGCGTCAGGTTGAATGCCATTGGACTTCACTGTGTCACATATTCTCAGGAAGGTGTTTAAGTGTTGGTTGGGGTCTTCTTGGACACCTCCTCCAAACGAGCAATTGTTCTGAACAAGGGTGATGAGCTGTGGCTTTAGTTCAAAGTTGTTGGCATGGATGGTTGGTTTTTGGATGCTACTTCCACAGTTCCCTGGGTTTGGGTTAATGTAAGAGCCCAAGACTCTTCTATCTTCCCCACCAGGATTTGCTCTACCTCCTCCACCATGGTTGTGCACCTCTTCCTCACGATGGTCTTCCATGGTTGTTTCAAAGTATTCTTCACAGTATTCCTCCTCTTCTTCAGCACCCACTACACGTTTTTCTCTTGCCTTCCTTCTTAATCTTAAGAAGGTTCTCTCAGGTTCAGAATCAAAGGAAGTTGAAGCTCCGCTTCTTCTCCCTGTCATACAACCAACAGAGTGCAAGCATAGAAAAGTAATGCAGAAAGTATCTTGTTAGAATTACTCGTTAGTGTCAGTGATGCAATATATCAAACAGTTAGTGGGGTTAGTGAACTGAATTGTAAATAGCAAGGAAAAACTAAGAAACAGGGGAGGGGAAGAATTAAACTACGATGGAAAGCAAATTAAACAAACAGAAAATTAAATCAAACAAAATAAAAATGCTCAATCTAGTGATCCTCTAATGTAATCATTGTCGATGCACAATCAATCCCCGGCAACGGCGCCATAAACTTGATCGGGGTAAAACTTGTCTCTCAACGAATTCCCATTCGGCAAGTATACCGAATTTGTCGTCAAGTAAAAACTCATAATAGAGTGAGGTCGAATCCCACAGGGATTGATTGATCAAGCAACTTTAATTAGAGGAATGACCTAGTTGAGCGAATCCATGAATAGAGTTGATAATTGTAGAAATTAAAATGGCGAGAAAGTAAATGACTGAAAGTAAATAGCAGAATTGAAAATGGGAATGGGGGAATTGTTCATAAAAGTAAATTGCAGAAAATAAAGAGAATGGGTAAGATCAGAAATGGGGAGTTCATTGGGTTTAGGAGATGTTGCATTCTCCGGATCAATTTCATTTTCATCTCTTCCTCAATCAATGCATTCATTAATCTCCTTGGCAATCTTAAGCGATTGAGTGAATCACAATTTCTTGCAATTCAATCTCTCAAATCTTGATCAATAGCCAATTCCTTGTTCAATTGCTCTTGAGAAGAGATGAAGTGTGGTCACTGATTATACCACATGCACTTCCCAAATCAAATGCTTAGAGGGTTATAGCCACATACCCATCCACACTCAATTTGGTCCAGCATGAGAAAGCATTTCCACACTCAATTTGGTCCAGCATGAGAAAGAATTTCTAGCTAATCTCTTCATTCCTCTTTCAAGGATCCGAAGAGATCCATGTTTGAATAGCTTCTTTTCCAAGATCACTATCCAATTGGATGAAGATCGAAGGCTTTCAAGTAAAATCAAAAGGAAAGATAGAAGAAGAATAAGAAAATTAGTATTGATCCATCAAATTACAACAGAGCTCCCTAACCCAATGAAAGGGATTTAGTTGTTCATAGCTCTAGAAATCAAAAGCAAAGATGGAGAATACATGATAAAGCTATAAGTGCCTAGAAAGTAAATACAAAGAGTAGTTCTCTTTTCTAGCTCCTCCAAAAAGCTCCTCTCTATTTCAAAACTACTCCTATATATACTACTCTTCTCAGCTTCTAGTTAGCTCT
>NC_029781.3:38073567-38151599 GCF_000817695.3 Arachis duranensis
GGCTTGGCTTACTTGCAGAGAGAAAGTGTGAAGTGGGCAGAGACTTTAGCTCAAGACGTTAGGGGTGTTTAACATTTAGTGAAAATACAAGTTCGAGAACGTTAGTGACACTTAACATTGTCACTAACGTTGCCATGCACCCCCTTGCCTCACGTTAAAGCCCACGTTAACTGGGTTAACGTGGCTTTTAACTTTGCCTTGCTAGCCTTCAAGAACGTTAGTGACACTCAACATTGTCACTAACGTTCAAGTGTGCCCCTTCTTGCTTCACGTTAAAGCTCACGTTAACTAGGTTAATGTGGCTTCTAACGTGGCCATTTGTGAGCAATTGCCAACGTTAGTGACAATGTTAAGTGTCACTAATGTTGGCTCAACTTCTCTTCTCCACGTAATAGTTCACGTTAACTTAGTTAACGTGACTCCTTAACGTGGCATTCATGGCTTTTGAGAGTGTTATTGGCAATCACTTTTCTCCTTAGCGCCCAACGTTAGTGACAATGTTGAGTGTCACTAACGTTGGCTCATTCTTCACTCCTCATCGTTAGCTTCCAAGTTAACCAAGTTAACGTGGAGGTTAACGTGGCTCTTGGGGGTTGTGTGGTTGCTCCAACGTTAGTGACAATGTTGAGTGTCACTAACGTTGTCGACAACTCTCCATCTCTTACGTTAGCTCTAACGTTAACCAAGTTAACGTGGGAGTTAACGTGGCTATTTGCACTTAGGCCAACGTTAGTGACAATGTTGAGTGTCACTAACGTTGGTTTCTCTTCCCCCTTTAACGTTAGAGGCCACGTTAACTAGGTTAACGTGGCTTCTAACGTGGCCATTTGTGAGCAATTGCCAACGTTAGTGACAATGTTAAGTGTCACTAACGTTTGCTCAACTTCTCTTCTCTACGTTAGAGTTCACGTTAACTTAGTTAACGTGACTCTTTAACGTGGGTATTGATGGCTTTTGAGAGTGTTTTTGGCAATCACTTTTCTCCTTAACTTTGCAAGTTACCTCCCATTCCATGCTTCCTTTGGTCCTGAAATCAAGCAATAGAGTGCATCAAAGTTCTAATCCACGTCATGGGTAATGCAATATACAATTTTGTCATTAAAATCATGCAAAATCCTCATGAAATAATGTAAAATACACAATGTATGCTCGAATCAAGGTCTGAGTGAATATCTGCCCAAAACTAACTTATTTCCTAAGAAAATGCATGAAATTACCTAAAAACAGTAAAGAAAAGGTCAGTGAAACTGGCCAAAATGCCCTGGCATCACACAATCACTTTTGATCCTACTAAATAAGATCTGAACTTGTCAATGGCATAAACCACTGCAAGTAACTCCTTTTGTGTGGTTGTGTAGTTCTTCTGTGCATCATTTTGAATACGGCTGCCATAATAAATGACGTGCAGAAGCTTGTTATGCCTTTGTCCCAATACTGCACCAATGGCATGGTCACTGGCATCACACATTAGTTCGAATGGCAGTGTCCATTCTGGTGCAGAGATAACTGGTGCTGTGACCAGCTTAGCTTTTAGAAGGTCAAACGCCTGCAGACACTCCTTATCAAAGATAAATGGCATGTCTGCAGCTAACAGATTACTCAGAGGTTTTGCAATTTTTGAAAAATCCATTATAAACCTTCTGTAGAATCCTGCATGCACCAGAAAGCTTCTGATTGCCTTAAGATTGGCAGGTGGTGGTAATTTTTCAGTTACCTCCACCTTAGCTTGATCAACCTTTATTTCTTTGTTCGAAATTTTGTGCCCAAGGACAATTCCTTCAGTCACCATAAAGTGACATTTTTCCCAGTTTAAGACCAGGTTAGTCTCTTGGCACCTTTTCAGGACAAGTGCTAAATGATCAAGACAAGAGCTGAATGAGTCTCCAAATACTGAGAAGTCATCCATGAAGACTTCCAGGAACTTTTCTACCATATCAGAGAAGATAGAAAGCATGCACCTCTGAAAGGTTGCAGGTGCATTGCACAGACCAAAAGGCATCCTTCTGTAGGCAAATACTCCAGAAGGACATATGAATGCTGTTTTCTCTTGGTCCTGAGGATCTACTGCAATTTGGTTGTAACCTGAATAGCCATCCAAAAAGCAGTAGTATTCATGACCTGCTAGTCTCTCTAGCATCTGGTATATGAATGGTAAAGGAAAATGATCCTTTCTGGTGACTGTATTGAGCCTTCTGTAGTCAATACACATGCGCCATCCTGTAACTGTTCTTTTAGGAACCAGTTCATTCTTTTCATTATGAACCACTGTCATGCCTCCCTTCTTGGGGACAATGTGGACACGGCTCACCCAGGGGCTATCTGAAATAGGATAAATAATCCCAGCCTCTAGTAACTTAGTGACCTCTTTCTGCACCACCTCCTTCATGGTTGGATTTAGCCACCTCTGTGGTGGAACCATTGGTTTGGCATTATCTTCCAAAAGGATCTTGTGCATGCATCTTGCTGGGCTAATGCCCTTAAGATCATTTATGGACCACCCAAGAGCTGTCTTGTGTGTCTTTAGCACTTGAATTAGGAGCTATCTTGTGTGTCCTCAGCACCTGAATTAGTGCTTTCTCTTCCTGTGGATTTAAAGCAGAGCTTATGATCACTGGAAAAGTGTCACCTTCTCCCAGAAATGCATATTTCAGGGATGGTGGTAGTGGTTTGAGCTCGGGTTTAGGAGGTTTATCCTCTTCCAAAGGAATTTTCAAAGGTTCTTTTATTTCCTCTGGTTCCTTCAAATCAGGCTGAACATCTTTAAAGATGTCCTCTAGTTCTGATTCGAGACTCTCAGCCATATTGATCTCTTCCACCAAGGAGTTAATAATATCAACGCTCATGCAGTCATTTGATGTGTCTGGATGCTGCATAGCTTTGACAACATTTAACTTGAACTCATCCTCATTGACTCTCATGGTTACTTCCCCTTTTTGGACATCAATGAGAGTTCGTCCAGTTGCTAGGAAGGGTCTTACTAGAATGAGGGTTGCACTCTTGTGTTCCTCCATTTCCAGCACTACAAAGTCAGTGGGAAAGGCGAATGGCCCAACCTTGACAATCATGTCCTCAATTATGCCTGATGGGTATTTAATGGAGCCATCAGCAAGTTGAAGACATATCCGGGTTGGTTTGACCTCTTCAGTCAAGCCGAGCTTTCTGATAGTGGATGTAGGGATTAGGTTGATACTTGTCCCAAGGTCATATAGAGCTGTCTTAGTACAAGTACCCTCTAATGTGCATGGTATCATAAAGCTTCCTGGATCTTGAAGCTTCTCTGGTAAGCTTTTCAGAATGACTGCAATGCATTCTTCAGTGAGAAACACTTTTTCAGTTTCTCTCCAATCCTTCTTATGACTTAAGATCTCTTTCATGAACTTAGCATAAGAAGGTATTTGCTTAAGTGCCTCTGCAAACGGAATCTTTATTTCAAGAGTCCTAAGATAATCTGCAAAGCAGGCAAATTGTTTATCCTGTTCCGCTTGGCGGAGTTTCTGAGGATAAGGCATCTTGGCTTTATATTCTTCAACCTTAGTTGCTGCAGGTTTATTTCCTACAGAAGTGGTTGGAGAAGCCTGCTTATAGGGGTTGTTATCAGCACTTGTATGTGTCTGACCCCTTTGTGGCATTTGAACGCCAGACTTGGCTACCCATTTGGCGTTTAACGCCACTTTCTTACCCTTTTCTGGCGTTTGATCGCCAGAATCATTCCTCTCTGGGCTCTTACTGTCCTTAGAGGGATTTTGGGTAGTGGTTTGGTTATCCTCTGTCAGTTGTTCCTTTCTTGGCTTTTTGCCACTTTGAGCTGAATTATTCAATGTCTTCCTACTCCTTAGTTGAAATGCTTGACATTCTTCTATTATCCATTTAGATAGCTGCTGTTTTGTCTGATTCAACTGTGATTCTATATTCTTGTTAGCAATTTTGGTTTCTTGGAGCATCTCTTTAAATTCTGCTAATTGTTTTGTCATCAGGAGTAATTGCTGATTAAGCTCAACAATATGTTCTTGAGGATTAGGATCAGTAGTTACTGCCATAGCTTCTTCTTTTGTAGAGGACTCATTGCTTGAGTATAGATGTTGATTTCTAGCAACAGTATCTATGAGCTCTTAAGCCTCTTCAATCATCTTCCTCATATGTATAGATCCACCAGCTGAGTGGTCTAGGGACATCTGAGCTTTTTCTGTAAGCCCATAGTAGAAGATGTCTAACTATACCCACTCTGAAAACATTTCAGAGGGGCATTTTCTTAGCATACCTCTGTACCTCTCCCAGGCATTATAAAGGGATTCATTATCCTCTTGTTTAAAGCCTTGGATGTCCAGCCTTAGCTGTGTCATCCTTTTTGGAGGGTAAAATTGATTCAGGAATTTTTATGATAACTGTCTCCATGTTTTATGCTTGCTGTGGGTTGGTAATTCAACCACCTCTTAGCTTGATCTTTTACAGCAAATGGAAACAGTAATAATTTGTAGACATCCTGATCCACCTCTTTATCACGTACTATGTCAGCAATTTGTAAGAAATGTGCCAGAAACTCAGTAGGTTCTTCCTGTGGAAGACCGGAATACTGGCAATTTTGCTGCACCATGATAATGAGTTGAGGATTTAGCTCAAAGCTGCTTGCTTTAATGGGAGGTATACAGATGCTACTCCAATATGCAGCTGTAATGGGGTTAGCATGTGACTCCAAAGTCCTTCTGGACTGCTCAATTCCACTTAGGTCCATGATGGAGAAAGGGAGATGATGCGGATATTATTTTATTTTTATTATTTTTTTATTTTAATTAAAAGTGACCGAAAATAATAAAATAAAATAAATTGAAAATAAAATAAAATTTCGAAAAATAAAATTAAATCAAATTGAAAACTAAATAAAATAATTAATTAAAAAGATTTTGGAATTAGCAATTAAAAAGATATGATTGAAAAGATATGATTGCAAAAAAAAATAATTGAAAAGATATGATTTTGAAAATCTTTGACTAATTTAATGCAAAATTTCGAAAAATATGAGTAAAATAGGGAAATGATATTTTTTTATTTTTAAATTTTAATGAGGAAAGAGAAAAACAACAAAAAGACACTAAACTTAGGAATTTTAGATCAAAACAAAGAGAACAAACAAGAAAACTTTGAATGTCAAGATGAACACCAAGAACACTTTGAAGATCAAGATGAACACCAAGAACAATTTTTAGAAAATCAAACACAAATTTTCGAAAATTTAAAAGAAAACACAAAGAAGACACCAAACTTAAAATATGAAACTAAACTCAAATAAAAGACTCTAAACCAACAAAAATAAAATATTCCTAATCTAAGCAACAAGATAAACCGTCAGTTGTCCAAACTCGGTTTTACAGTAATGGAGAACAGGTTGAGGTTTTGGAGATGCTCTATCTTCTGAATCTCTGCTTTCCTACTGTCTTCTTCTTCATACACACAAGGCTCCTTCCATGGCTAGCTGTATGTAGGGTTTCACCGTTGTCAATGGCTACCTCCTATCCTCTCAGTGAAAATGTTCAACGTGCTCTGTCACATCACGGCTAATCATCTGTCGGTTCTCAATCAGGTTGGAATAGAATCCAGTGATTCTTTTGTGTATGTCACTAACGCCCAGCCCTCAGGAGTTTGAAGCTCGTCACAGTCATTCAATCCTTGAATCCTACTTAGAATACCACAGACAAGGTTTAGACCTTCCAGATTCTCTTGAATGCCGCCATCAATTCTAGCTTATACCACGAAGATTCTAATTAAGGAATCCAAGAGATATTCACTCAATCTAAGGTAGAACGGAGGTGGTTGTCAGGCACACGTTCATAGGTGAGAATGATGATGAGTGTCACGGATCATCACATTCATCAAGTTGAGAAACAAGTGATATCTTAGAATGGAAGCAAGCGTGATTGAATGAAAAATAGTAGTAATTGCATTAGTCCATCAAGACACAGCAGAGCTCCTCACCCCCAACCATGGGGTTTAGAGACTCATGCCGTAGAAGATACAATAAGAAACGTGTAATGTGTCATGAGGTCCAGATACAATGTCGAAATATCCTATTTATAGTGAACTAGTAACCTAGGATATACAGAAATGAGTAAATGATGTAAAAATCCACTTCCGGGGTCCACTTGGTGTGTGCTTGGGCTGAGCATTGAAGCTTTCATGTGTAGAGACTTTTTCTGGAGTTAAACGTCAGCTTTTGTGCCAGTTTGGGCGTTTAACTCCCATTTTTGTGCCAGTTCCGGTGTTTAACGCTGGAAATTTTGAAGCTGATTTGAAACGCCGGTTTGGGCCATCAATTCTTGGGCGAATTATAGACTATTATATATTGCTGAAAAGCCCAAGATGTCTACTTTCCAACGCAATTGAGAGCGCGCCAATTGCTCTTCTGTAGCTCCAGAAAATCCACTTCGAGTGCAGGGAGGTCAGAATCCAACAGCATATGCAGTCCTTTTTCAGCCTCTGAATCAGATTTCTGCTCAGGTCCCTCAATTTCAGCCAGAAAATACCTGAAATCACAGAAAAACACACAAACTCATAGTAAAGTCCAGAAAAGTGAATTTTAAATAAAAACTAATAAAAATATAATAAAAACTAACTAAAATATACTAAAAATATACTAAAAACAGTGCCAAAAAGCATATAAATTATCCGCTTATCACAAGTCTAATCCACAATTGAATTGAGTTATTAAATATTTTTACAAACTTGCATGAAAATGAACACTTATGGGTGGAAACATGAAAAACACACAAACTCATAGTAAAGCCCAGAAAAGTGAATTTTAACTAAAAACTAATAAAAATATAATAAAAACTAACTAAAATATACTAAAAATATACTAAAAACAGTGCCAAAAAGCATATAAATTATCCGCTTATCACAAGTCTAATCCACAATTGAATTGAGTTATTAAATATTTTTACAAACTTGCATGAAAATGAACACTTATGGGTGGAAACATGTAATTGAGCAATCGAACCCTCACCGGTAGTGTTTGCACTCTGTTCGCTCAAGTGTTTTGGGTTGATTCACTCAATTCTCCCCTAATCATGCTTTCTAAGATTTGTTTTTCATCTCACAATCAACATATATTTCATGCATGCACACATCTATCATGAGGTCTTTTCTTTAGGTTGTAATGGGGTTAGGGTCAAGGTAGGATGCATATTTGGTCAAGTGAGCTTAAAATTTGAATCTTGGATAAACTTAGACTTCCCACCTAACCTATGACATCCTATACAATTTCAAAGCTAGCCTAACTACCCATTTTTCACTTTTTCACATACTCATGCATTTTTTTTTTCATTTCACAACACTTATGCATTGATCTTATTGAGCTTCACTTTGGGGCATTTTGTCCCCTTTTTATTATTTTTCTTCTTTTTCTTTCTTTTTCTATTTTTTCTTTTCCATATTATTTTTCTTTTCTTTTTCTTTTTCTCATTTTCCTCTTTTTTTTTTCTATATACAAGAACATCAATGCATAAGGTTTTACATTTGATGAATATATGAGTATGTACCAAATTCCCAATATTTACACTAATAATACAAAACTACCCTTTTATTCACCCAATGTCCCAAGGTTTCCACACTTGAATGATACTCACATACACTAGCCTAAGCTAATCAAAGATCCAAATTAAGGACTTTTATTGTTTTCGGCTTTAAGGCTTGTAATGTGCTAAATTAAAGAACAAGTGGGTTAAGCGTAGGCTCAAAGTTGGCTAACAATGGAAGATAAAAGGTAAGGCTATTTGGGTAAGTGAGTTAAATAAAACAATGGCCTCAATCATATAAATGCATAAATACATAAAATAATGGAAATAAAGAATCAAACAAAGCAAAGATTACAATCATAGAAAGAGAATAATGCACACAAGAAGGGAAAAATAAGCGGTTATAAGATGTAACCACACCATTAGGCTCAAATCTCACTTGCTTATGTTCTTAGCTCAAAAACATGATCCACAATATATATAATTCAAGCAAGTTTTATGAAAAAGTTTTCACTCAAATCAATTGAGGTGCCCTATAGATAGAAATCCTTGAAAAATTTCATTATTTTGACTAAGCTTATTTTGTATATATATGCAAAATTAAGAAAATGCAAGTAAAAATCCTAAAAACCTAAAATGAAATGCAAAAGTGTTGGGATTAGAAATTTGTCACCCAAAATCGCCGATCGGTCGGACGACCTCCCCACACTTAAAAGTTTGCACCGTCCTCGGTGCACTCAAAGATGAGCAAGGGGGTACGGCGAATCTCAGGATTGCTACGTGTTCTTAGACTTGCTTCCGTTATTGCTTGTGGTGCATTCATCACGAAAAAGAAAAATATAACACCATAAGATGAGACAATACAAAAGCAAGGAAGCATACATTGTTGGAATGAGGTAAATAACTAGAATTGAGTGAGTGAATAAGTTGTGACATGTATGACAGATAAGTGTGTAAACTCTAAATTGCGCAGTTTAGAACACACATTAGCATAAAAGATATGTCACAAAAGAAGCATGCACTTCACTTATCCTAGTGTGCTTGAGATGCTTTAAGTGAACTTGTAAGGTAAAACAAGCATTAAAGAAGCATGAAAGCATTCAAGCTAAGCCTATGGATGCATATGATCATGAAATACAATGCATTAAGGTATATGCTCAACATCATCCATCAAGAGGTTGCCTAATCGAGGAAAAAGATTCAAATTACATGGTGGCCAAATCATGCAATTCACGAAGAGTTACAAACTCGAAGGCAATTCTCATCACTTGGTATTTTCAAAAGGTAAGCATGAAAAACTCAAAACCAAGTAGTAAAGTATAACCTCAATCATAGAATCCAACAAAGATTATCTAAAAATATTCATGCTAAAATAGCTTTAGGCAATAAGGGGCAGCAACGTATAATAAACAAAGTCAGTAATCCAACACTTATAATAAAAAAAAAGAAAATGAAATGAAAACTAAACTAAAACTAACTAATTGACTAACCAACTAACTAATTAACTAACTGAAATAAATGGTTATCAATGGTGTTTGGAAGTGTTGGATGATGGGTAGAAGAAGGGAAGAAGAGATGAGAAGGAAAGAAATGGAAAGAGGAGAAGAAAAGAAATGTGGTGAAGGAAGAAAATCCGTGCGTACGCACGCATGGCGTGCGCGCGGATGGTGGTGTAATGGATGCGTACGCGTACAGAGTGTGTCCGCGTCGATGGCTTATTCCGAGAGTGGCGCGTACGGGTCGTGTGTGCGAGCGCGCAAATAGGTTTGTGCCAAAGGCACAACGTTGACGCGACGCAGGCACAATTCTCTGGAAAATGCATGGAGGGTGGAACTTCTCAATCCACACGTACGCACGCATGACGCGCTCACGTGGATGGTCCAAAATGCTTGATGCACGCGTACGCACACAGTGCGCGTACACGTGGATGGTGCTCTGTTTTTCAAAAATTTTTGCTATGTTTTTACACCAATCCAAGCATTCCAAACCTCCAAACAGCTACTAAAATACCATAAAACTTTATTTAACATACTAAAATACCAATTAAACTCATATGTACAAAAAGAGAAAATGAAAAGAAGTTACTATGGTGGGGTGTCTCCCACCTATCACTTTTGTTTATTGTCCTTAAGTTGGACTTATGGGGAGCTTCTTATCAAGGTGGCTTGTGCTTGTACTCATCTTGGAACATCCACCAATGCTTGGTCTTCCAATAAGCTCCATCATTCAAGATTAATAACTTTAAGCATGGATGGAGTTCCTCACAAGCTATGAGCTCCCAAAGGCAATTCTCATGTATTCCGGGATCCCATATCTTGTTTCTACACCCATCTTTGAGTTGATTATCATTATTCCACTTGGGTGGCATAATCTTGGAATTCTCATTTAAGCAACCAAACATCATCCTAGACCCAAGTAATCTAGCTCTATACCAAACCTTGCAATTGAGCTTTGAACATGTAACCATAATGAACCTAGAATGATGTTTCCAACCACTAACCATCTCCTTTTTACTCTTAAAGCCACAAACATGTCTAAGTTGACCATCCATTTCAATCAAACCATATTCAAGGGGAATAATAAAGCTTAAGTATAAAGAATTTACCCACTTGTGGTTCCTTGTATGGTTCATATGGTTCAAAAGGTGGTTGGTGTGGTGGATAAGGATTAGAGTCATATGGAGGTATTTGGTGAAAAGAGGCTTGTAAGTATGGTTGAGGGTCATGTTGAGGATATGACTCATAGGCATATGATGGTGGTTCTTGAAAATCACAAGGAGATCCACCATAGCCATTGGATGGATATGCATCATAGAATGGCTCTTCTTCATAGTGCATTGGTGGAGGTTGTTGCCAAGAGGATTGATCATAAGCATAAGGCTTTTCCCACCTTTGATTATCCCATTCTTGATACACATTCTCATCAAAGTTCCCATCACCTACAACATAGTTGTAACTACACTCATAGTCAAAGTGAGAATTCATGGTAGCAAGAGAAAATAAGAAACAAAAAACTAATAAGAAATAATGAAACAAAATACTAAGACTAGCAAAAACTAGCAAGCAATCCAAAAATCAAGCTATTCACAATATTCACATATATACAATAACCAATAACACAACACCATTGCAATTCCCCGGCAACGGCGCCATTTTGATGATTGGATTTTTGACGGTTTAGAATTCACAAATGAATTCTCGTTGCAAGTATAGTTTCTAAACCAATCACTAATCCTTTCATAGAAAAAGTTATTTGTCACTAAAACAAACCCCTAAATTTATAAACCGAAGTACTCGAACCTCGGCTCGTTCTCCCTAGGAATTACAATAAAGTGTCTTGTTATTGGTTATGAGTTATTTTGGGGTTTTGGATAAGAAGCATGAAAAGTAAATGGCAATGAAAATAAACTAACAACTATAAAAGGCTCTTGGCTAGGTATGAAAATTAGAAGTCCTATCCTAGTTATCCTTCTCAATTGTGATGAGAATTGTTCATTGCTACCACTTAGTTAACCCTTACTAAATAAAGGAAAGTCAAGTGGATGAATTGACTTGAGCCACAAGTTCTAGCAAACTCCCAAGGAAAGACTAGCTTTGGTGCACTCCAAACCAATTAGGAATCTCTCCAACTATCAATCAACAAAGGAATTAGATAACTCAAGTGTCACTAATTACTCCACCTGGCCAAGAGGAACAAAATCTATACTATATCTAGAAGAGGCATTTCAACAAACACATAAAAGGCAATAAAAGTAAACAACATAAATTGCAATAATTAAAGAGAGATCTAACTACAAAGGCAAGAGATCAATAATAGAAAAGCAAAGAAGAACAATTATTATGAATTACCTCTTATTGAATTGAAAGGAAATGGAAGGAACAATACTAGATCTACAACAAAACACAAGAACAACATAAAGGAAATTACACCAAAAGAATAGAAGAAGATGAATGTAGCAACAAGGAATTAAAAGGTAGAAGTAGAAGAAAGCAAAGATTAAAACCTAGATCTAAGAACTAAACCTAATCCTAATCCTAATTCTAGAGAGAAGAGAGAGCTTCTCTCTCTAGAAACTACTTCTAACTACTAAACTATGATAATGGTAACTAACCTCCTCATCCCTCTTCAATCCTTGGCTTAAATAGCATCAGAAATGAGTTGGATTGGGCCCACAAGGCTTGTAAATTCGCTAGCCACGAGTTTGCATGAAGTGATCACGTGCACCAACATCGCGTGCGCGTACAGTGCACATACGCGTCTTTATACGTATAGAAACTATGGAAAATCTTATATTGTTTCGAAGCCCCGGATGTTAGCTTTCCAACCCAACTGAAACCGCATCATTTGGACATTTGTAGCTCAAGTTATGATCAATTAAGTGCGTAGAGGTCGGCTTGACAGCTTTTGCGTTTCCTTTATTTCTCCATGAGTTCTCTATTTCTACATGCTTTTCCTTCATTCCCTTGGTCCAATCCTTGCCTCCTAAATCTGAAATCACTTAGCAAACATATCAAGGCATCTAATGGAATCAAGGAGAATTAGATTTAGCTATTTTTAGTCATAAAAAGCATGTTTTCACTCTTAAGCACAATTAAGGGAGAAGTTATAAAACCATGCTATTTCATTGAATAAATGTGGGTAAAAGGTCATAAAATCCCTTAAATGAAGCATAAGATAAACCCTACAAATGGGGTTTATCACCTGCCATATTCTCATTACAGATGGCAGACGGATCACAAAGACAAGCTTATGGATTAGTAAAGGACATGTTAGTGAAGGTTAAAGACCTTTACATCCCTGCTGATTTCATAATCTTAGACACTAGAAAGGAGGAGGATGAATGCATCATCCTTGGAAGACCTTTCCTAGCCACAGCAGGAGCTGTGATAGATGTTAACAGAGGAGAATTAGTCCTTCAATTGAATGGGGACTACCTTGTGTTTAAGACCCAAGGGTGTTCTTCTGTATACATGGAGAGGAAGCATGAAAAGCTTCTCTAAGTACAGAGTCAAACAAAGCCCCCACAATCAAACTCTAAGTTTGGTGTTGGGAGGCCACAGCCAAACAATAAGTTTGGTGTTGAATCTCCACATCCAAACTCTAAGTTTGGTGTTGGGAGTCTACAACATTGACCTGATCACCTGTGAGGCTCCACGAGAGCCCACTATCAAGCTAGTGACATTAAAGGAGCACTTATTGGGAGGCAATCCAATTTTTATTTATTTAATCTTATTTTTATTTTATTTTTCCTTTGTGTTTTATTAGGTTCATGATCATGTGGAGTCACAAAATAAATACTAAAATTAAAAACAGAATAAAAAACAGCAGAAGAAAAAGCACACCCTGGAGGAAGGGTTTACTGGCGTTTAAACGCCAGTAAGGAGCATCTGGCTGGCGTTCAACGCCAGAACAGAGTATGGATTTGGCGTTGAATGCCAGAAACAAGCAGCATCCTGGCATTTAAACGCCAGAAATACACCCTAAGGAGAGCTGGCGCTGAACGCCAGAAACAAGCATGGAATTGGCGTTCAACGCGAGAAACATGCTGCAAATGGGCGTTGAACACCCAAAACAAGCATAAAGCTGGCGTTCATGCCAGAAATAGGCATCAATCTGGTGTTGAACACCAGGATTGCATGCAGAGGGCATTTTACATGCCTCATTGGTGCAGGGATAATAATCCTTGACACCTCAGGATCTGTGGATCCCATAGGATCATCTCAGGATCTGTGGACCCCACAGGATCCCTACCTACCTCAACTCACCTTTTTACCTCTTCACACAATCCAATAACACTCTTCCCCAATAAAACCCTTCACCAATCACCTCAATCTCTCTTCCCCATCACCTCTTCACCACTCACATCTATCCACTCTTCCCCATAAACCCCACATACCTTCAAAATTCAAAATCCCTTTTTCCCACCCAACCTACCCAATATAGCTGAACCTTAACCCCTCTCCCTCCACTATATAAACCCCTCCATTCTTATTCATTTTCACACAACACAACTTTCTCTTCTCCTCCTTGGCCGAAACACAACCCTCTCTTCCTCTCCTCCATATCTTCTACTTCTTCATCTATTCTTTCTTCTTTTGCTCGAGGGCGAGCAATATTCTAAGTTTGGTGTGGTAAAAGCATAGCTTTTTTGTTTTTCCATAACCACCTATGGCACCTAAGGCCGGAGAAATATCTAGAAATGGGGAAGGGAAGACAAAAGCTTCCACCTCTGAGTCATGGAAGATGGAGAGATTCATCTCCAAAGCTCATCAAGACCACTTCTATGAAGTTGTGGCCAAGAAGAAGGTGATCCCCAAGGTCCCTTTCAAACTCAAGAAAAATGAGTACCCGAAGATCCGACATGAGATCCAAAGAAGAGGTAGGGAAGTTCTGACCAACCCCATTCAACAAGTTGGAATCTTAATAGTTCAAGAGTTCTATGCCAAATGCATAGATCACTAGGAACCATGATCAAAGTGTGAACCCAAATCCAAAGAATTATCTTACAATGGTTCGGGGGAAATACTCAGATTTTAGTCCGGAAAATGTGAGGTTGGCAGTCAATTTGCCCATGATGCAAGGAGATGCATGCCCCTACACTAGAAGGGTCAACTTTGATCAAAGGTTGGACCAAGTACTTATGGACATATGTGTGGAAGGAGCTCAATGGAAAAGAGACTCCAAAGGCAAGCCGGTTCAATTAAGAAGACTGGACCTCAAGCCTGTGGCTAGAGGATGGTTGGAGTTCATCCAACGCTCCATCATCCCCACTAGCAACCAATCTGAAGTTACTGTAGATCGGGCCATCATGATTCATAGAATCATGAATGGAGAGGAAGTAGAAGTTCATGAAGTCATCTCCCTTGAATCCTCCACCATGGCAAGGCTAGCTTTTCCTCTTCTTATTTGCCATCTATGTTACTCAGCTGGAGTTATCATAGAAGGAGACATCCCCATTGAGGAGGATAAGCCCATCACTAAAAAAAGGATGGAGCAAACAAGAGAGCCCACTCATGGATCCCGAGAGACGCATGAGGAAGCTCATCACCAAGAAATCCCGGAGATGCCTCAAGGGATGCACTTTCCTTCCAACAACTATTGGGAACAGCTCAATAATTCTCTATAAGACTTGAGTTACAATATGGATCAATTAAGGGTGGAACATCAAGAGCACTCTATCATTCTCCATGAAATTAGAGAAGATCAAAGAGCAATGAGGGAGGAGCAACAAAGACAAGGAAGAGACATAGAAGAGCTCAAGGACATCATTGGTTCTTCAAGAAGAAAGAGCCACCATCACTGAGGTGGACTCATTCCTTATTCTTATTTCTCTATTTTTCGGTTTTTATGTTTAATGTATATCTATGTTGTCTCTTTCCTACATGATCATTAGTATTTAGTAACTATGTCTTAAGGTTATGAATAATTCCATAAATCTTTCATCTCTCTTAAATGAAAAATGTTTTAATACAAAAATAACAAGAAGTACATGAGTTTCGAATTTATCCTTGAATTCAGTTTAATTATATTGATGTGGTGACAATACTTTTTGTTTTCAGAATGAATGCTTGAACAGTGCATATTTTTTATCTTGTTGTTTATGAATGTTAAAATTGTTGGTTCTTAAAGGAATGATGAAGAAAGAGAAATGTTACTGATAATCTGAAAAATCATAAAATTGATTCTTGAAGCAAGAAAAAGCAGGGAGTAGCAAAAGCTTGCGAAAAAATATATAAATAAAAAAAACGAAAAAGCAAGCAGAAAAAGCCAATAGCACTTAAAACCAAAAGGAAAGGATAAAAAGGATCCATGGCTTTGAGCATCAATGGATAGGAGGGCCCAAGGAAATAAAATCCAGGTCTAAGCGGCTAAATCAAGCTGTCCCTAACCATGTGCTTGTGGCAAGCAGGTCCAAGTGAAAAGCTTGAGATTAAGTGGTTAAAGTCATGATCCAAAGCAAAAAGAGTGTGCTTAAGAACTCTGGACACCTCTAACTGGGGACTTTAGCAAAGCTGAGTCACAATCTGAAAAGGTTCACCCAGTTATGTGTCTGTGGCATTTATGTATATGGTGGTAATACTGAAAAACAAAATGCTTAGGGCCACGGCCAAGACTCATAAAAGTAGTTGTGTTCAAGAATCAACATACTTAACTAGGAGAATCAATAACACTATCTGAAATTCTAAGTTCCCATATATGCCAATCATTCTAAACTTAAAAGGAAAAAGTGAGATGCCAAAACGGTTCAGAAACAAAAAGCTACAAGTCCCGCTCATCTAATTAGAACTAATATTCATTGATATTTTAGGATTTATAGTATATTCTCTTCTTGTTATCCTAATTGATTTTCAGTTGCTTGGGGACAAGCAACAATTTAAGTTTGGTGTTGTGATGAGCGGATAATTTATACGCTTTTTGGCATTGTTTTTAGGTAGTTTTAAGTAGGATCTAGCTACTTTTAGGGATGTTTTCATTAGTTTTTATGCTAAATTCATTAGTTTTTATGCTAAATTCACATTTCTGGACTTTACTATGAGTTTGTGTGTTTTTCTGTGATTTCAGATATTTTATGGCTGAAATTGAGGGACCTGTGCAAAACTCTGATAAAAGGCTGTCAAAGGACTGCTGATGCTATTGGATTATGACCTTCCTGCACTCGAAATGAATTTTCTTGGAAAGTAGACATCCAGAGCTTTCCAGCAATATATAATAGTTCATACTTTATTCGAGATTAGACGACACAAACTGGCGCTCAACGCCAGTTTCATGTTGCATTTTGGAGTCAAACGCCAGAAACACGTCACGACCCAGAGTTGAATGCCAAAAACACGTTACAACATGGCATTCAACTCCAAGAGAAGCCTCTACATGTGTAAAGCTCAAGCTCAGCCCAAGCACACACCAAGTGGGCCCCGAAAGTGGATTTCTGCATCAATTACTTACTTCTGTAAACCTTAGTAGCTAGTCTAGTATAAATAGGACATTTTACTATTGTATTAGACATCTTTGGATTATTTTTGGATTACCTTATGATCCTTTGATCACGTTTTAGGGCTGGCCATTCGGCCATGCCTGGACCATCACTTATGTATTTTCAACGGTGGAGTTTTTACACACCATAGATTAAGGGTGTGGAGCTCTGTTGTACCTCGAGTTTTAATGCAATTACTACTATTTTCTATTCAATTAATTTTATTCCTGTTCTAAGATATTCGTTTTACTTCAACATGACAAATGTGATGATCCGTGACACTCATCATCATTCTCGCCTATGAATGCGTGACTGACAACCACTTCCGTTCTACCTTAGACCGGGCGCATATCTCTTGGATTCCTTAATCAGAATCATCGTGGTATAAGCTAGAATTGATGGCGGCATTCACGAGAATCCGAAAAGTCTAAACCTTGTCTGTGGTATTCCGAGTAGGATTCAGGGATTGAATGACTGTGACGAGCTTCAAACTCGTGATTGTTCGGCGTGATGATAAATGCAAAAGAATCAATGGATTCTATTCCGACATGATCGAGAACCGACAGATGATTAGTCGTGTTGTGACAGAGCATTTGGACCATTTTCACTGAGAGGATGGGATGTAGCTATTGACAACGGTGATGCCCTACATACAGCTTACCACAGAAAGGAGTAAGAAGGATTGAAGGAAGGCAGTAGGAAAGCAGAGATCCAACAGGGACAAAGCTTCTCCATACACTTATCTGAAATTCTCACCAATGATTTACATAAGTATTTCTATCTTTATTTTCTGTTTATTTATTATTATTTTTGAAAACCAATATAATCATTTAAATCTGCCTAACTGAGATTTACAAGATGACCATAGCTTGCTTCATACCAACAATCTCCGTGGGATCGACCCTTACTCACGTAAGGTTTATTACTTGGACGACCCAATGCACTTGCTGGTTAGTTGTGCGAATTTGTGAAGAAAGTGCTGAGTTATAGACGCGCATACCAAGTTGAATGCCATTATTAGAGATCACAATTTTGTGCACCAGTGACCATACTTCATCTCTTCCCATGAGCAATTAAATCAAAGAATTGGGTAATTTTTCAAGCTTAGGGAGATTGGATTGCCAAGGAATTAGGATCCAATCACTTAAGATTGCCAAGGAGATCAATGAATGCATTGATTGAGGAAGAGATGAGAATGAACTTGATCCGGAGAATGCAACATCTCCTAAGCCCAATGAATCCCACATCTCTGATCTTACCCATTCTCTTTACTTTCTACCATTTATTTCCATGTTCATCTCCCTAAATCCCCATTTAAGATTCTGCAATTTAATTTTTGCACTTTACTTTCCCGCCATTTAATTTTCTGCAATTCTCAACTCAATTTCTATTTGGCTCAACTAGCACATTCTTCCAATTAAATTTGCTTGACCAATCAATCCCTCTGGGATTCGACCTCGCTCTATTGTGAGTTTTTACTTGACAATAATTCGGTATACTTGCCAAAGGGAAATTTGTTGAGAGACAAGTTTTCATGCATCAGAGGTCTACAAACTTATGCTTTTCCCCTTTGCTGTAAAAGACAGAGCTAGGACATGGTTGGACTCACAACCTAGAGAAAGCCTGAACACTTAGGACAAGCTGGTCAGTGCTTTCTTGACCAAATTCTTTCTACTTCAAAAGATGAGCAAGCTTAGAGTGGAAGTCAAAACCTTCAGAAAGAAGGAAGGTGAATCCCTTTATAAAGCTTTGGAAAGATACAAACAATTAACCAAAAGGTGTCCTTCTAACATGCTTCCAGAATGGAGCATCATATGTATATTCTATGATGGTCTGTCTGAGTTGTCTAAAATGTCATTGGACCATTCTGCAGGAGGATTTCTTCATCTAAAAACACCTGCAGAAGCCCAGGAACTCATTAAGATGGTTGCAAATAACCAATTCATGTACACTTCTGAAAGAAATCCTGTGAATAATGGGACAACTCATAAGAAAGGAGTTCTTGATATTGATACTCTGAATGCCATATTGGCTCAGAACAAAATATTGACTCATCAAGTCAATATGATTTCTCAGAATTTGACAGGATTGTAAGATGCATCCGGCAGTGCTAAAGAAGCTTCCTCTGAAGGAGAAGCTTATGACTCTGAGAATCCTGCAATGGAAGAGGTGAATTACATGGGAGGATCCTATGGAAACACCTATAATCCTTCATGGAGGAATCATCCAAATTTCTCATGGAAGGATCAACAGCAACCTCAACAAGGCTTCAACAACAATAATGGTGGGAGAAATAGGTTTGGCAATAGCAAACCTTTTCCATCATCTTCTCAGCAACAAATAGAGAATTCTGAGCAGAGCCTCTCTAGCTTGGCAAATATAGTCTCTGATCTAACTAAGACCACTCTCAGTTTCATGAATGAAACAATGTCCTCCATCAGAAATTTGGAGGCACAAGTGGGTCAGCTGAGTAAGAGAGTTACTAAAACTCCTTCTAGTACTCTCCCAAGCAATACATAAGAGAATCCCAACAGAGAGTGCAAGGCCATAACCACAACCAAAATGGCCGAACCTATAGAGGAGGAGGAGGCCATGAATCTCAGTGAGGAAGACCTCAAGGGACGTCCATTGACCAATAAGGAGTTCCCTATTGAGGAACCAAAGGAATCAGAGGCTCACACAGAGACCATAGAGATTCCACTGAGCTTACTTTTACCATTCATGAGCTCTGATGAATATTCTTCTTTAGAAGAAGATGAAGTCATTGTTGAAGAGCAAGTTACTCAGTATTGAGGAGCAATCATGAAGTTGAATGCCAAGTTATTTGGTAATGAGACTTAGGAGGATGAACCTCTATTGCTCATTAATGAACTAAACGCCTTGGTTCAGCTGAAGATACCTCAAAAGAAACCGGACCTCGAAAAGTTCTTATTACCTTGCACCATAGGCACCATAACCTTTGAAAAAGTTATGTGTGACCTGGGGTCAGGTATCAACCTCATGCCACTATCTGTAATGGAGAAAATGGGGATCCTTGAGGTACAAACTGCAAGAATCTCACTAGAGATGGTAGACAAATCAATAAAACAGGCTTATAGACTTCTAGAGGATGTCTTAGTGAAGGTTGAAGGCCTTTACGTCCCTGCTAACTTCATAATCCTAGACACTGGGAAGGATGATGATGAATTCATCATCCTTGGAAGACCCTTCCTAGCCACATCAAGGTCTGTAATTGATGTGGACAGAGGAGAGTTAGTCCTTCAGTTGAATGAGGACTACCTTTTGTTTAAGGCTCAAGGAAATTCCTCTGTAAACATGGAGAAGAAGCATGAAAGGCTTCATCCAATTCTCTCCATACAGAGTCAAGCAGAGCCCCCACACTCAAACTCTAAGTTTGGTGTTGGGAGGCTACATCCATACTCTGAACAATTGTAAAGCTCTGAAAAGAGCTCACTGTCAAGCTAGTGACATTAAAGAAGCGCTTATTGGAAGGCAACCCAATTTTATTTATTTATCTATGTTAGTTTATGCTTTCTTTAGGATGATGATCATGTGGAGTCACAAAAACAACTGCAAAAATTAAAGAAAAATAAAAAACATCATCAAAAATAGCACACCCTGGAGGATGAGCTTACTGGCATTTAAATGCCAGTAAGGATACCAAAATGGGTGTTTAACGCCCAACCTGGCACTATTCTGGGAGTTAAACACCAGAACTGGCAGGCAAACTGGCGTTTAAACACCAGTAAGGGTAGAAAATGGGCGTTTAAACGCCCAGCCTGGCACCATTCTGGGCGTTAAATGCCAGAACTGGCAGGCAGACTGGCATTTAAAGCCAGAAAAGGGCAGCAGCCTGGCGTTTAAATGCCAGGAATGGCACATAGTGGGCGTTTAACACCAACGAGGTGTAGGGATGAAAAATCCTTGACACCTCAAGATCTGTGGACCCCACAAGATCCCTACTCAGCCTAACTCATTCTCACTCCTCTTCACACATTTCCATAACATCCTTTCCCAAATACTATTCACCTATCAAATCCTACCCTCTTCCTCATAACCTCTTCACCACTCACATCCATCCACTATTTCCCATCATAAAACCCCACCTACCTCGCCATTTAAATTCAAACCATTTCCCTCCCAAACCCAGCCAACTTCACACGGACCCACCCCTCCTTTTACCCTATATATAAACCCCACCTATTCCTCCATTTTCAGACATCACAAACACTTCTTTCCCCCTTGGCCAAAACCCTCTCATGCCTCCATTTCCCACTTCTCTTCTTCTTCTACCCTCTTCTTTCTTCTTTTGCTTGACGACGAGCAAACCTCTTAAGTTTAGTGTGGGAAAAAGCCTTGCTTTCTAATTTTTCATAACCATTAATGGCACTTAAGGCCGGAGAAACCTCAAGGAAGAGGAAAGGAAAGGCAATTGCTTCCACCTCCGAGTCATGGGAGATGGAAAGATTCATCTCAAAAGCCCATCAAGACCACTTCTATGAAGTTGTGGCCAAGAAAAAAGTGATCCCCGAGGTCCCCTTCAAGCTCAAAAGGAGCGAATATCCAGAGATCTGACATGAGATTAGGAGAAGAGGATAGGAAGCTCTCACCAATCCCATTCAACAAGTCAGAATCTTAATGGTTCAAGAGTTATATGCTAACGCATGGATCACTAAGAACCATGATCAAAGTATGAACCTGGACCCGAAGAATTGGCTCACAATGGTCCGGGGGAAATACTTAGATTTCAGTCCAGAAAATGTGAGGTTGGTGTTCAACTTGCCAATCATAAGAGAAGATTCTCATCCTTTCACTAGAAGATTCAACTTTTATCAAAGGTTGGACCAAGTCGTCAAGTATATTTGTGTGGAAGGAGATCAATGGAAGAGAGATTCCAAAGGCAAATCGGTTCAACTAAGAAGGCCAGACCTTAAGCCTGTGGCTAGAGGATGGTTGGTGTTCATCCAACGCTCTATCATTCCTACTAGCAACCAATCCGAAGTAACTGTGGATTGGGCTGTCATGATCAATAGAATCATGATTAGAAAGGGAGTGGAAGTTCATGAGATCATACCTCTAGAACTATACAAGGTGGCTAACAAGCCCTTCACTATGGCAAGGTTAGCCTTTCATCATCTCATCTATCACTTATGCAATTTAGCCGAAATTGTCATAGAGAAAGACATCCTCATTGAAGAGGACAAGCCCATCACTAAAAAGAGGATAGAGCAAACAAGAGAGCCCACTCATGGACCTCTACAAGAGCATGAGGAAGTCCCTCATCAAGAAATCCCTGAGATGCCTTAAGGGATGCATTTTTCTCCACATAACTATTGGGAACAACTCAACACCTCTTTAGGGGATTTGAGTTCCAATATGGAGCAACTAAGGGTGGAGCACCAAGATCACTCCATTATCCTTCATGAAATAAGAGAGGACCAAAGAGCCATGAAGGAAAAGCAACAAAGGCAAGGAAGAGACATTGAGGAGATCAAGCACTACATAGGATCTTCAAGAAGAAGAACTAGCCGCCATCACTAAGGTGGACCCGTTCTTTAATTTTCTTGTTCTTATTTTTATGTTTTTCTTTCCTTATGCTTTATGTTTTGTCTACGTTTGTGTCTTTATTACATGATCATTAGTGTCTAGTGTCTATGCCTTGAAGTTATGAATATCCCATAAATCCTTCACCTTTCTTAAATGAAAAATGTTTCTAATTGAAAAAGAGCAAGAAGTACATGAATTTCGAATTCTATCTTGAAATTAGTTTAATTATTTTGATGTGGTGGCAATACTCTTTGTTTTCTAAATGAATGCTTTAATAGTGCATATTTTTTATAGTGAAGTTTATGAATGTTAAAATTGTTGTCTCTTGAAAAAATAATGAAAAAAGAGAAATGTTATTGATAATCTAAAAAATCATAAAATTGATTCCTGAAGCAAGAAAAAGAACTGAAAAATACAAAGCTTGCGAAAAATAAAAAAGAAAGAGAAAATAGCCGAAAAAAAGAAAGAAAAAGAAAAAGCAAGCAGAAAAAGCCAATAGCCCTTTAAACCAAAAGGCAAGGGTAAAAAAGATCCAAGACTTTGAGCATTAATGGATAGGAGGGCCCAAAGGAATAAAATCCAGGCCTAAGCGGCTAAATCAAGCTGTCCCTAACCTGTGCTTATGTGATGAAGGTCCAAGTGAAAAGCTTTAGACTGAGTGGTTAAAGTCGTGATCCAAAGCAAAAAGAGTGTGGTTAAGAACTCTGGACATCTCTAATTGGGAACTCTAGCAAAGATGAGTCACAATCTGAAAAGGTTCACCCAGTTATGTGTCTGTGGCATTTATGTATCCGGTGGTAATACGGGAAAACAAGATGCTTAGGGTCATGGCCAAGACTCATAAGTAGCTGTGTTCAAGAATCAACATACTGAATTAGGAGAATCAATAACACTATCTTAATTCTGAGTTCCTATAGATGCCAATCATTCTGAATTTCAAATGATAAAGTGAGATGTCAAAACTGTTCAGAAGCAAAAAGCTACAAGCCTCGCTCATCTAATTAGAACTAAGCTTCATTGATATTTTGGGATTTATTGTATATTCTCTTCTTTTTTATCCTATTTTTTTTTCAGTTGCTTGGGGACAAGCAATAATTTAAGTTTGATGTTGTGATGAGCGGATAATTTATACACTTTTTGGCATTGTTTTTAGGTAGTTTTTAGTATGTTTTAGTTACTTTTTAGTATATTTTTATTAGTTTTTATGCAAAAATCACATTTTTGGTCTTTACTATGAGTTTGTGTATTTTTCTGTGATTTCAGGTATTTTCTGGCTGAAATTGAGGGACTTGAGCAAAAATCTGATTTAAAGGCTGAGAAAGGACTGCAGATGCTGTTGTATTCTGACCTCCCTGCACTCGAAATGGATAAGGACGCGGACGCGTGGGGCACACGGTCGCGTGATGGGGTTTGTGCTTCCAGTGTAACTCCAGCCCCATTCCATCATAACATTTTACCAGACACTGATTTACGTTGATATCGCAGGGTCACGCGTGCGCTTGAGTGACGCGCTCGCGTGGAATGTTGATTTTGCAACTGACGCGGACGCGTCAGGGATGCGTGGGCATGTTTGTGCCTATGGCACGCCTCCAACCAAGCTACCGCGTGGGTTTCTGTTCAATTCCCTTTTTTTGCTCATGCACCTATGATGCAGACGCGTCAGCGACGCTTGCGCGTTGCGTGCTTTTCCCCTTTTTTATTTTATGCAGAATGCGAATGCAGATGCAGACTAAGTGCAGAGGTTATGATAAAAGTCATTAAGAAAAATAAAGTAAAAAATAAAAAAATAAAACTAAGGCTGAAACAGAACGATCATACCATGGTGGGTTGTCTCCCACCTAGCACTTTGTTTTTACGTCCTTAAGTTGGACGGTCTTTAGGCTCATTCTGCTTCTATTGGTGGGTCTTCCAGGAGGAAGACCTCTAACTCCTTGTGATACTTCATCTTCTCACCATGATAAAGCTTTAGGCGATGTCCATTGACCTTAATGAATTTGGAGCTAGAAGGATGACGTAGGTGAAAAACTCTGTATGGCTCTGCCTTTTCTACTATGTAGGGGCCTTCCCATCTTGATCTCAGTTTGCCTGGCATAAGCCTCAGTCTGGAGTTGTAAAGAAGAACTAACTCCCCTTGTCTGAATTCTCTCCTTTTGATGTGCTTGACATGGACGGCCTTCATCTTTTCCTTGTATCGCCTGGAGTTGTCATATGCTTCTAGGCGAAGGTTCTCTAATTCTGCTAGTTGTAGCTTCCTTTCAGCATCAGCTTCCTTATAATTCATGTTGCATTCCTTTACAGCCTAAAAAGCCTTGTGTTCCACTTCTACTGGAAGGTGGCAAGCCTTACCGTACACTAAGCAGAAGGGGCTCATCCCAATGGGTGTCTTGTACGCTGTTCGATATGCCCAGAGCACATCTTGTATCCTGGCACTACAGTCCTTCCTATGAGGCTTTACTATCTTCTCCAGAATGCATTTAATCTCTCTGTTAGATACCTTTACTTGTCGATTGGTCTGGGGATGATAAGCTGTTTCTACTTTGTGAACAATCCCATGCTTCTTCAGTAATCCTGTTAGTCTCTTGTTACAAAAGTGAGTGCCTTGATCGCTCACGATTGCTCGTGGTGATCCAAAGCGACAGATAATATGGTTTCTAACAAAGGAAACAACAGTGTTAGCATCATCAGTATGGGTAGGAATTGCTTCCACCCATTTAGAGACATAATCTACGGCTAACAGTATATAAAGGTAACCACTAGAGATTGGAATTGGACCCATGAAGTCAATCCCCAAACATAAAAAATTTCACAGAAAAGCATAATCTGTTGAGGCATCTCATCCTTCTTGGATATATTACCAAACCTTTGGCATGGGGAACAAGATTTACAAAAATTAGCAGCATCTTTAAAAAGAGTAGGCCACCAGAATCTACAGTCTAAAATTTTTTTAGCTGTCCTTTGAGGGCCAAAATGTCCTCCACTCTCAGAAGAGTGGCAGGCCTCTAAAATGGACTGGAATTCTGATTGGGGTACACATTTTCTAATTACCTAGTCAGCCCCACACTTTCATAAATATGGATCATCCCATATATAATATTTGGACTCGCTTTTCAGCTTGTCTCTTTGATGCTTAGTAAAATCGGGAGGGAACGTATGGCTAACTAGATAATTAGCTACCGGTGCATACCAAGGAACTACTTCAGATACTGCATGCAAGCTATCAAATGGAAAAGCATCATTGATAGGAGTGGAGTCATCCTTAATGTGCTCAAGGCGACTCAAGTGGTTTGCCACTAAATTCTGGTTGCCACTCCTATCCTTAATTTCTAAGTCAAATTCTTGCAGCAACAGTATCCAATGTATCAACTTTGGTTTAGACTCTTTTTTAGCTAATAAATATTTTAGAGCTGCATGGTCCGAGTACACTACTACCTTACTACCAAGAAAATAGGCTCGGAATTTATCCAGAGCAAAAACAATAGCAAGAAGCTCCTTTTCAGTAGTAGTGTAATTAGACTGAGCATCGTCTAAGGTCTTAGACGCATAAGCTATTACGAAAGGATCCTTACCATCGAACTGAGCCAGTGCTGCTCCTACTGCATAGTTGGAGACATCACACATAATCTGAAAATGCTGGCTCCAGTCCGATCCTCTCACAATTGGAGCTTGAGTCAGGGCGATCTTCAGCTTATCAAATGCTTGCATGCAATCCTCACTGAACTCAAACTCAGTGTCTTTCTGCAGTAGTCTGGATAAAGGTAATGCTACCTTACTAAATTCCTTAATAAATCTCCTGTAGAAACCTGCATGGCCAAGGAATGAACAGACTTCCCTCACGGAGGAGGGGTAAGGCAAACTAGAAATGACATCTACCTTTGCTGGGTCTACAGAAATACCAGTATGAAAGACAACATGTCCTAGAACAATACCTTGTTTCACCATAAAATGACATTTTTCAAAATTCAATACAAGATTTGAGCTAACACACTTGTCTAATACCTTGTCTAAATTATCCAAACAAAGGCTAAAGCAATCACCATATATGCTAAAATCATCCATAAAAACCTCTATACAGCTCTCAATGAGATCAGAAAAAAGACTCATCATGCACCTTTAGAAAGTGGCTGGTGCATTGCACAAGCCAAAAGGCATTCTCTTATAAGCGTAAGTCCCAAATGGACATGTAAAAGTAGTCTTTTCCTGATCCTCAAGAACTATATGAATTTGAAAATAGCCTGTATAACCATCTAAAAAGCAGTAATGGGATTTACCTAACAGGCGATCAAGCATTTGATCAATAAATGGTAGGGGATAGTGATCCTTGCGAGTAGCTTGGTTGAGACGCCTGTAGTCAATGCACACCCTCCATGAATTCTGCACTCTAGTTGTCAAGAGCTCTCCATGCTCATTCTTTACTGTTGTGACTCCAGACTTCTTGGGCACCACTTGTACTGGACTGACCCATTCACTATCTGAGATGGGGTAAATAATATCTGCTTCAAGTAGCCTGGTCACTTCTTTCTTGGCAACTTCTAAGATGGTGGGATTCAATCTTCTCTGGGGTTGACGGACAGGCTTTGATCCTTCTTCTAAGGATATTCTGTGCTCACAAACTTGAGGGCTGATGCCTACTATATCCGCCAAGCTCTACCCAATTGCTTTCTTGTGTTGTCACAGCACATTGAGTAGTTGGTCCTCCTGTTGGGAAGTGAGTTCCCTTGCAATGATAACTGGGAACTTCTGATTATCCTCAAGGTAAGCATACTTGAGGTGTGGAGGAAGGAGCTTCAATTCCAATCTCTGCTTACGGCTAGGCTCTAGATCATCCAGGGTTATTGACAATGGCACAATGTCCTCATTATATTCAGAGGGTGTCCCCACACTTGGACCTTGCTCCAAGTGTTTCTCCTCTACTTCTTCTTGGTAAACTTCAGCTACAATTTCCTTAATGATGTCACATTGGAAGATAGAATGGTCTTCTGGAGGGTGCTTCATAGCTTCATTCAAACTGAAACTCACTATTTTGCCATTTATCTCAAAGGAATAAGTTCCTGAGAATGCATCCAGCTTGAACTTCGAAGTCTTCAGGAATGGCCTTCCAAGCAGGATTGATGATGGTCTTCCTGAGTCATTAGGGGGCATTTCCAGGATATAAAAGTCGATGGGAAATGTGAGCCCCTTAATGCTCACTAATACATCTTCAGCAATTCCAACTACTGTAATAATGCTTTTATCTGCTAACACAAAACGAGTTGCCGACCTTTTTAAGGGATGGAGCCTCAAAGCATCATATATAGACAATGGCATTATACTAACACATGCTCCTAAATCACACATGCAGTCAGAAAATAATACACCTCCAATGGTACAGTTAACCATGCATGGACCTGGATCACTAAGATTTTTAGGTATACCTTCCATTAAAGCAGATATAGAACTATCTAAAGGAATAGTTTCTAATTCATTAATTTTATCTTTGTGTATTCATAAATCTTTTAGAAATTTTGCATATTTAGGTACTTGTTGAATAACATCAAAAAAGGGAATAGTTACCTCAATCTTTTTGAAAATTTCTACCATTTTGGGATCAAGTTCCATCTACTTTTTGGATTTCCGTGTAAGGTGTGGAAATAGGATAAGAATGGTGCCATTTGCAACTTCTTCTTCCTTTGGTGCTTCATTCCTGGGGTGAGGTATTTCTACTTCAACCAAGTCTTGCACTTCATCTTCTTCTTCAACTTCCTTTACTTTAACCATGTCTTCCATTGGGGCGTGTTCTAGTGAGCTTGGCTCCTCCGGATTCCTCTCTTGCAATGTGGTTCCGGACCTCAAAGTGATGGCATTGATACCTCCCTTGGGGTTGGGTAAAGGTTGAAAGGGAATTCCACTAGAGTTTGAAGGTTGGTTGTTGGAGTTATTCAGTGATCCAATCTGTGAGATAAGAGCTTGCAAGGAAGAGTTCAGACCGTTCAAGGTAGAAGTGAGGTTGTTCTCCATGGTCTTCTGCCTTTGATCAATAGAGTATAGCAACTCGTCATTAGAAGAGGAAGGGGGGTAAGTAATCTGAGGGGTCTGCTGTTGGTTGTTCTGAGGTGCTTGGGACTGCCTTTGGTGAGGTACTCTGTAAGGTTGGTTCTGGTTCTGCTGTCTATTGTTATTATTCTACCTCTGATTTCCATTGTTGTCTCTGCCTCCTCTATTATAGTTGTCCCTTCATCCCTGGTTGGAATTATCTTTCCAACCCTGGTTGGAATTGTCCTACCAACCTTGGTTAAAGTTCCCACCATGGTTATAGTTGCTGCCCTGTTGATAGTATTCTTGATTTGGGCGGTCATAAAAATTGTGAGTAGCTACCAAGGTGTTGTCCTCATGTTGGTGCTATGGACATTCATCAGTTTAATGACTATAATCAGCACATATTCCGCATACTCTCTGAGAAACTAGTTGTTGACTACGTTGCGGTGAAGGAGGTTGAGACTGTTGCTGGCCCAGATGTATCTGCTTCAGTAGGTTGGTCATCTCACATATTGATTGTGTGAGAGCAGTATTCTCACTGCTAGAGATAACCTTTGCCATAGCCTTGGGGTGGTTGTTCCTGTTGCGCTTGTGAGTCCGAGCAGACTCAGCCAGGTCGGTGATCGGTTGCCATGCTTCATCTGTGGTCTTGTACTTTTTCAGAGAATCATTGCTTGCACCATCTAATGTAGTCTTATCTTGAGGCTTCATGCCTTGTGTGAAGTAGCTGATCAACAACAACTTGTCAACCATGTGGTGGGGGCATGCATCTAGAAGATTAGTGAAGCGCTCCCGGTACTCGTAGAGAGTCTCGGATTCGCCTTGGATGATCATTGAAATGTCTTTCCTTAGTCTATCAGTAACTTCAGCTGGAAAGTATTTTTCTAGGGATTCTCTCCTGAACGTATCCCAGTTAGTAACAACTGCTTCAGGTTGAGTGTAGTACCACTCCCTCGCCTTTCCCTCAAGAGAAAACGGGAAAGTAGCTAGCAAAATAGAAGTCTCAGATGCACCATTACGCCTAACAGTAGAACATGATGTCTGAAAATCTCTTAGGTGCTTGAGAGGCTCTTGAGCAGGTAAGCCGTGAAATTTTGGCAATAGATTAATTAGTGCAATTTTCAGTTTAATATCTGCACCCAGATTTAGATTACGCGCTTGGAAAGGTGCTAACGTAAAATTTGGAGCTTCTGCCTCCTGAAGCGTAATCCTCCTGGGAGCTGCCATGTCATATGCGTTCAAATCAATAGAATTAGTAGAAAGGGAGCCTGTTTCTTCCTTAAATGACGTTTCATATTTGTCCTCAGAAAAGGACTAACCAATGCCGAGCCCGCCTTATACATGAGATAGTTTTTTCAATTTCAGGATCAAATACGGGTAGGCTCGGATCAGATAGCGAACGTCATTCAATGAAAGAAACATACAGCTCTTGGTAATTAAGTAAAAAAAATAGTGCAATTAGAATAAAAAATCCAACCAATAAATTAGCACACTATTGCAATTCCCCGACAACAGCGCCAAAAATTGACGTGGCGGAAAAATCACCGATTAAAAGTTTATAGAGAAATTAGCATTGCAAGTATAGCTCTTAACCAATGAAGATTCCGCGAATCAGTTTAAAAGAGTTGTCACAAAATCTAGAAATAAAAATACTGGGAGTATGAGTCCCAAGTCGTCTCCCAACCAGTTGCAGAGAGAGTGCTAATTTATTAATCAGGGGTTTTCAAGAGAGTTGAGTTGAATAATTAGCAATTAACTAGTTGTAAAATAAAAACTAAGAATGATTATTAATATTCTAAATAAAAGGCCTTGACAGGGGGAATGATCAATTGGAAGTTCTATCCTTGTTGGGATCTCTTAGGTGTAGTATTAGAAAGGTTGTTGTTTTCACTTAGTTAACCCTGACTAAATAAAGGAAAGTCAAGTGATTGAGCTACCTCTTATTCACAAATCCTAGTCCTCTCCCTTGGGAAGGTCTATGATGAGCGGATAATTTATACGCTTTTTGGCATTGTTTTTAGGTAGTTTTTAGTATGATTTGGTTAGTTTTTAGTTATTTTATTAGTTTTTATGCTAAAATCACATTTCTGGACTTTACTATGAGTTTGTGTATTTTTCTGTGATTTCATGTATTTTTTTGGCTGAAATTGAGGGACCTGAGCAAAAATATGATTCAGAGGCTGAAAAAGGACTGCAGATGCTATTGGATTCTGACCTCCCTGCACTCGAAATGGATTTTCTATAGCTACAGAAGCCCAATTGGCGCGCTTTTAAATGCGTTTGAAAGTAGACATCTTGGGCTTTCCAGCAATGTATAATTGTTCATACTTTGTCCGATATTTGATGGCTCCAACTGGTGTTTCAAGTCAGCATAAAAATTATAGCGTAAAACGCCCAAACTGGCACCAGAATTGGAGTTAAACGCCCAAACTGGCATTATAGCTGCCATTTAACTCCAAGAAAAGCCTATGCATGTGAAAGCTTCAATGCTCAGCCCAAGCACACACTAAGTGGGTCCTGAAAGTGGATTTCTGTATCATTTACTTATTTCTGTAAACCCTAGGTTACTAGTTCACTATAAATAGGACATTTTACTATTGTATTTTCATCTTTGGATCATCTTTGATCTTGGGATCAGGTCTTTGAACCCTTTTCATTTGTTTCATGCTATTTGGGAGGCATGGCCATTCGGCCATGCCTAGACCTTGTTCTTATGTATTTTCAACGGTGGAGTTTCTACACATCATAGATTAAGGTGTGGAGCTCTGCTGTTCCTCATGAATTAATGCAATTACTACTGTTTTCTATTCAATTTAAGCTTATTCTTGTTATAAGATATCCACTCGCATCTCAACTAGATGAATGTGATGATCAAGTGACACTCATCACCATTCTCACATATGAGTGCGTGCGTGACAACGACTTCCATTCTACTTGAAAACAAGCTTGAATGCGCATCTATTGGCCTCCTGATCCACGACGCATGGTTGCCTCTCCTAACAACAGAGTCTTCCATTCCATGAGATCAAAGTCTTCATGGGATAAGCTAGAATCATTTGGCAGCATTCTCGAGATCCAAAAAGTCTAAACCTTGTCTGTGGTATTCCGCGTAGGATCTGGGATGGGATGACTGTGACATGCTTCAAACTCGCGACTGTGGGGCGCAGTGACAGTGTGCAAAAGGATCAAAGGATCTTATTCCGACACGATCGAGAACCGACAGCTGATTAGCCATGCGGGAAACCGTATATGACCATTTTCACTGAGAGGATGGATGGTAGCCACTGACAACGGTGATCCACCTACATACAGCTTGCCATGGAAAGGAGTATGAATGATTGGATGAAGGCAATAGGAAAGCAGAGTCTCAGAGGGAACAAATCATCTTCATATGCTTACTTGAAATTCCCATCAATGAATTGCATAAGTATTTCTATCCTATTTTATGTTCTATTTTGTTCTTTTAATTATGAAAACCGCATAATCATTTGAATCTGCATGACTGAGATTTACAAGATGACCACAACTTTCTTCAAGCCAACAATCAACGTGGGATCGACCTTACTCACGTAAGATATTACTTGGACGACCTAGTGCACTTGCTGGTCAGCTGCACGAAGTTGTGTATCACGATTTCGTGTACCAAGTTTTTGGCACCATTGCCGGGGATTGTTCGAGTTTGGACAACTGAGAATTCATCTTATTGCTTAGATTAGATATTTTTCTTTTTATTTTGTTTTTCAGAATTTTTAATAATGAATTCTAGAGTTTCAGATGATGCTTTTATCATCACAGGAGCTAGTTGATTCCCATCAATTTGGCTGTTGTATGTAATGTCCTGTTGAAGCTTGGTAAGCCTTGTCTAATCTTTTTTAGACTGAAGCTTTAGACTAACATTGCATGAGTCCTGGAATTCTTATTAAAAATTTTGAGTTTCTTATTCTCTTTTTCAAAATAATTTTCGAAGAAAAAATACAAAAAATTATAAAATCATAAAATCAAAAATATTTTTTGTGTTTCTTATTTGAGTCAAGTGTCATTGGTGTCAATTGCATATTTCTATTTTTGTTGCATTTTTTGAAAACATATGCATTGTGTTTTTCATTGATCTTCAAGTTGTTCTTGATGATTTTCTTTGTCTGATCTTAAAATTCTCTTGTTTTGTGTCTTTTGTTGTTTCTCATGTGCATTCTCAATTTGTTAGTGTCTCTAGTATGAAAATTTCTACGTTTGGTGTCTTGCATGTCTTTCTTTTCTTAAAAATTTTCAAAAAAAAAATGTTCTTGATGTTCATCTTGACATTCAAAGTGTTCTTGCATGCATTGTTTATTTGATCTTAGTTTTCCATGTTTAGTTTCATGTTGTTGTTTTTCTCTCTCATCATTAAAAATTCAAAAAATATTTTCAAAATTATGTCTTTTCAAGTCAATAATACAGAGAATTGAAGATTCAGAACATACAGCAAAGGAATCACAGAGAAAAAGCTGGGCGTTCAAAATGCCTAGTGAAGAAGGAATTCTGGCGTTTAAACGCCAGCCAGGGTACCTGTCTGGGCGTTTAACACCCAAGGAGGTAGACAAGTGGGCGTTAAAGGTCAGAATGGATACCATTCTGAGCGTTTAACGCCAGGATAGCACCAAGGAGGTAGTTTTGTTTTCAATTCAAATCTTTTTCAATTTTTCAAGTTTTAAAACTAATTTTTCAAAATCTTATCTTTTTCATATCCTCTCATATCAATCATATCTTTTTCAAAATCAAATCTTTTTCATTTTTCTTTTAATATTTTCAAAAATCCTTGCTAACAACTAATGTTGTGATTCAAAAATTTCAAGTTTGTTACTTTCTTGTTAAGAAAGCATCAATATTTGAATTTTAGAATCATATCTTTTAATTTCTTGTTAGTCAAGTCATCAATTTTAAAAATCAAATATTTTTTTATCATATCTTTTCAATCATATCTTTTTAAAAATCAAATTTCCTTCAATCATATCTTTTTAAAATCAAATCTTTTTTAATCATATCTCTTTTATTTTAATTTCAAAATCTTTTTCTAACTTCTTATATTTTTCAAAACCACCTAACTACATTTTCACTTCCAATTTTCAAAAATCACTAACCACTTTTTCAAAATCTTTTTAATTAACTAATTATTTAAATTTAAAAAATTTTGAAAATTTCCTCTCTCATATCTTTCTATTTAATCACTAACACTCCTCCTCTCTTAATAATTCGAACCCTCCCCCTCTTTATATGTTCGAATTCTTTTTTATCTACCTCATCCTTCTATTTTTCTTTTCCTTTGACACATCAGGGAATCTCTATACCGTGACATAGAGGATTTCATTCTTTCTTTGTTTTCTTCTCTTTCATATGAGTAGGAACAAAGATAAAGGCATTCTTGTTGAAGCTGATCCTGAACCTGAAAGAACTCTGAAGAGGAAGCTAAGAGAAGCTAAAGCACAACTCTCTGGAGAGGACCTGACAGAAATCTTCGAAAAAGAAGAAGACATGGCAGCCAAAAATAACAACAATGCCAACAATGCAAGGAAGGTGCTTGGTGACTTTACTGCACCAACTCCCGACTTCTATGGGAGAAGCATCTCTATTCCTGCCATTGGAGCAAACAACTTTGAGCTTAAGCCTCAATTAGTTTCTTTGATGCAATAGAATTGCAAGTTTCATAGACTTTCATTGGATGATCCTCATCAGTTCTTGGTTAAATTTTTACAAATCTATGACACTGTTAAGACCAATGGTTGAACTCACAGCCTAGAGATAGCCTGAACTCTTGGGAAAAGCTGGTCAATGCCTTCTTACCTCCACCTCAAAAGATGAGTAAGCTTAGAGTGGAAGTTCAAACCTTCAAACAGAAGGAAGGTGAATCCCTCTATGAAGCTTGGAAAAGATATAAGCAATTAATCAGAAGGTGTCCCTCTGACATGCTTTCAAAATGGAGCATCATAGGTATCTTCTATGATGGTCTATCTGAGTTATCTAAGATGTCATTGGACCATTTTGCAGGCGGATCCATTCATTTGAAGAAAATGCCTGCAGAAGCCCAGGAACTCATTGAAATGGTTGCGAATAACCAGTTCATGTACACTTCTAAAAGAAATCCTGTTAACAATAGGACAACTCAGAAGAAAGGTGTTCTTGAGATTGATACTCTGAATGCCATATTGGCTCAAAACAAATTATTGACTCAGCAAGTCAATATAATTTCTCAGAATCTGACTAGATTGCAAGCTGTATCTGGCAATGCTAAAGAAGCCTCCTCTAAAGGAGAAGCTTATGACCCTGAGAATTTTGCAATAGAAGAGGTGAATTAAATGGGAGAACCCTATGGAAACACCTACAATTCTTCATGGATAAATCACCCAAATTTCTCATGGAAGGATCAACAGAAGCCTCAAGAAGGATTCAACAATAATAATGGTGGGAGAAACAGGTTTGGCAATAGCAAACCTTTCCCATCATCTTCTCAGCAACAGACAGAGAACTCTGAGCAGAATCGTTCTGGCTTAGCAACCATAGTCCCTGATCTATCTAAGACCACACTAAGTTTCATGAATAAAACAAGATCTGCCATTAGAAATTTGGAGGCACAATTGGGTCAGCTGAGTAAGAAGGTTACTGAAACTCCTCCTAGCACTCTCCCAAGCAATACAGAAGAAAATCCCAAGAGAGAGTGCAAAGCCATAACAGTGACCAACATGGCTGAGCATGGAGAGAGTGAGGAGGACGTGATTCCCAGTGAGAAAAACCTCATGGGATGTCCTCTGAACGAAAAGAAGTTCCCCTTTGAGGAACCAAGGGAATCCGAGGCTCATACAGAGACCATAGAGATTCCATTGAACCTACTTCTGCCATTCATGGGCTCAGATGAATATCCTTCCTCCGAAGAGGATGAAGATATTACTGAAGAGCAAGTTGCTAAGTACCTTAGAGCAATCATGAAGCTGAATGCTAAGTTATTTGATAATGAGACTTGGGAGGATGAATTCCTCTTGCTCATCAATGAACTAAGTGCATTGGCTCAAGTGAAGATACCTCAAAAGAAAGAGGATCCAAGAAGGTTCTTAATACCCTGTACCATAGGCACCATGACCTTTGAGAAGGCTCTGTGTGACCTGAGGTCAGTCATAAACCTCATGCCACTCTCTGTAATGGAGAAACTAGGAATCTTTGAGGTACAAGCTGCAGGAATCTCACTAGGGATGGCAGACAAATCACAGAAACAGGCTTATGGACTTGTAGAGGATGTCTTGGTAAAGGTTGAAGGCTTTTACATCCCTGCTAACTTCATAATCCTAGATACTGGGAAGGATGAGGATGAATCCATCATCCTTGGCAGACCTTTCCTAGCCATAGCAAAAGCTGTGATTGATGTTGACAAGGGAGAGTTGGTCCTTCAAGTGAATGAGGATTACCTTGTGTTTAAGGCTCACAGATCTCCTTCTATACACATGGAGAAGAAGCATGAAAAGCTTCTCTCAATATAGAGTCAACCAAAGCCCCCACATTCAAACTCTAAATTTGGTGTTGGGAGGCCCCAACTATGCTCTGAATATCTATGAAGCTCCATGAGAGCTCACTGTGAAGCTATTGACATTAAAGAAGTGCTTGTTGGGAGGCAACCCAATTTTTACTTATCTATATTGTATTTCTATTGTTATTTTATATTTTCTTTAGGATGATGATCTTGTGGAGTTACAAAAATAAAAGCAAAAATAAAAAACAACATTGAAAATAGCACACCTTGGAGGATGAGCTTACTGGTGTGTAAATGCCAGTAAGGGTAGCAGAATGGGCGTTAAACGCCCAGTCTGGCACCATTCTGGGCGTTTAATGCCAGAAAGGGGCACCAGACTAGCGTTTAACACCAGAAAAGGGCATCAAGCTGGCATTCAACGCCAGAAAGGGAAGAAAAGCTGGCGTTAAACGCTATAAATGGGCAGCAACCTGGCGTTTAACACTACGATTGGCACTCAAAGGGGGTGTTTACATGCCAAAATGGTGCAGGGGATGAGAAATCCTTGACACCTCAGGATCTGTGGATCCCACAGGATCCCCACCTACCTCAACTCACACTCTCTCTTCTTCACACATTCCAATAACACCCTTCCCCAAATACCCTTCACCAATCACCTTTATCTACTTTTTCCCAAAAACTCCACCTACCTCAAACATTCAAATTCACATCCTTTTCCTTGCAAACCCAACCTCTAATACACGAACCCTACCCCTCTCTCCACTTATATATAAACCCCTCATCCCTCCTTCATTTTCTCACATCATACGAGGATGAGCAAAAACTTTTTAAGTTTGGTGTGGAAAAAGCATTGCTTTTTATGTTTCCATAACCATTTATGGCACCTAAGGCTGGAAAAACCTCTAGAAAGAGGAAAGGAAAGGCAAAAGCTTCCACCTCCAAGTCATGGGAGATGGAGAGATTCATCTCAAAGGTCCATCAAGACCACTTCTATGAAGTTGTGGCCAAGAAGAAGGTGATCCCTGAGGTCACTTTCATGCTCAAAAGGAATGAATATCTGGAGATTTGACATGAGATTCGAAAAAGAGGTTGGGAAGTTCTCACCAACCCCATTCAACAAGTTGGAATCTTAATGGTTCAAGAGTTCTATGCTAATGCATGGATCACCAAGAACCGTGATCAAAGTGTGAACCCGAACCCAAAGAATTGGCTTACAATGGTTTGGGAAAAATACTTAGATTTAAGTCCGAAAAATGATGGTTAGCTTTCAACTTGCCAATGGTTCAAGGAGATGCACACCCCTACACTAGAAGGGTCAACTTTGATCAAAGGTTGGACGAAGTCCTCATGAACATATGCGTAGAAGGAGCTCAGTGGAAAAGAGACTCCAAAGGCAAGACGGTTCAATTGAGAAGGCATGACCTTATACCCGTGGCTAGAGGATGGTTGGAATTCATCCAACGCTCCATCATTCCTACTAGCAACCGATCTGAAGTGACTGTAGATCAGGCTATCATGATCCATAGCATCATGATTGGAGAGGAAGTAGAAGTTCATGAGGTCATATCTCTAGAACTCTACAAAGTGGCTGATTTAGCAAGGTTAGCCTTCCCTCATCTCATCTGTCACCTATGCAATTTAGCTGGAATTGTCATAGAGGAAGACATCCTCATTGATAAGGACAAGCCCATCACCAAAAAAAGGATTGAGCAAATAAGAAAGCCCACCATGGACCTCAACAAGAGCATGAGGAAGTCCCTCACCAAGAAATCCCTGAGATGCCTCAAGGGATGCATTTTCCTCCAAACAACTATTGGGAGCAACTCAACGCCTCTTTGGGAGATTTGAGTTCCAATATAGAGCAACTAAGGATGGAGCACCAAGAGCACTACGTTATTCTCCATGAAATTAGAGAGGATCAAATAGCCATGAGGGAAGAGCAACAAAGGCAAGGAAGAGACATAGAGGAGCTCAAGAGGAAGAACTAGCCGCCATCACTAAGGTGGACCCATTCTTTGATTTTCTTGTTCTTATCTTTCTATTTTTTTTTTTAATTCTATGATTGATGTTTTATCTATGTTTTAGCTTTATTACATGATCATTAGTGTCTAGTGTCTATGTCTTAAAGCTATGAATAATTCTATGAATCCTTCACATTTCGTAAATGAAAAATGTTCCTAATTAAAAAAGAACAAGAAGTACACGAATTTTAAATTTTATCTTAAAATTAGTTTAATTATTTTGATATGGCGGCAATACTTTTTGTTTTTCTGAATGAATGCTTGAACAGTGTATATTTTTTATGGTGAAGTTTATGAATGTTAAAATTGTTGACTCTTGAAAGAATGATGAACAAAGAGAAATGTTATTGATAATCTGAAAAATCATAAAATTGATTCTTGAAGCAAGAAAAAGAAGTGAAAAAGAAAAAGTGGCGAAAAAAAGAGAAAAAAATAGAAAAAGAAAAAGCAAGCAGAAAAAGTCATAGCCCTTTAAACTAAAAAGGCAAGGGTAAAAGGGATCCAAGGCTTTAAGCATTAATGGATAGGAGGGACCAAAGGAATAAAATCCTGGCCTAAGCGGCTAAATCAAGTTGTCCCTAACCATGTGCTTGTGTCATTGACGAGTGGATATTTTATACGCTTTTTGGGGGTATTTTCATATAGTTTTTAATAGGATCTAGCTACTTTTTAGTATATTTTTATTAGTTTTTAAGCAAAAATTACATTTCTGAACTTTGCTATGAGTTTGTGTGTTTTCTTTGATTTCAGGTATTTTCTGGCTGAAATTGAGGGACCTGAGCAAAAATCTGATTCAGAGGCTGAAAATGGACTACAAATGTTGTTGGATTCTAACCTTCCTGCACTCGAAATGAATTTTCTGGAGCAATAGTAGCCCAATTGGCGCGCTCTTAATTGAGTTGGAAATTAGACATTCTGGGCTTTTCAGAAATATATAATAGTCAATACTTTGCCCAAGTAGTGATGATGCAAACTGGCGTTTATCGCCAACTTTCTAACCTATTATGGCGTTAAATGCCAGAAACAGGATACAAGCTGGAGTTACACGCCCAAACTGGTACAAAAGCTGGAGTTAAATGCCAGTAATAGCCTCTACACGTGAAAGCTTCATTGCACAACCCAAACACACACCAAGTGGGCCCCGAAAGTAGATTTCTGTACTATCTATCTTAGCTTACTCATTTTCTGTAAACCTTGGTTACTAGTTGAGTATAAAAACTACTTTTAGAGATTCATTTTGATACCTCCTGACATTTTATATCTGGATTTGTATCTTCTACGGCATGAGTCTCTAAACCCCATGGTTGGGGGTGAGGATCTCTGCTGTGTCTCGATGAATTAATGCAATTATTTATGTTTTCTATTCAATCACGCTTGTTTCTATTCTAAGATATTCATTCGCACTTCAACATGATGAATGTGATGATCTGTGACACTCATCACCATTCTCAACCTAAGAATGCGTGCCTGACAACCACTTCCATTCTATCTTAGATTGAATGTATGTCTCTTGGGTTCCTGGTTCACGAGTTTGACTGCCTCTCCTGACAACAGAGCATTCAAATCCGTGAGATCAGAGTCTTTGTGGTATAAGCTAGAATTAATTGGAAACATTCCTGATATCCGAAAAGTCTAAACCTTGTTTGTGTTATTCCAAGTAGGATCCGGGAAGGGATGACTGTGACGAGCTTCAAACTCATGAATGCTGGGCGTAGTGACAGTGTGCCAAAGGATCAAGGGATCCTATTCCAACATTAGTGAGAACCAACAGATGATTAGCCATGTACATGGACCCTTTTCACTGAGAGGACGACTGGTAGCCATTGACAACGGTGATCCACCAACATACAGCTTACCATGGAAGGAGACCTGCGTGCGTGAAGAAGAAGATAGTAGGAAAGCAGAAATTCAGAAGATAGAGCATCTCCAAAACCCCAACCTGTTCTCCATTACTGCATAACAAGTATCATTTAATCCATGTTCTTTTACTTATTCCAATTAAAACTTAGAACCATTATTGATATCCTGACTAAGAGCTACAAGATAACCATAGCTTGCTTCAAGTCGACAATCTCCGTGGGATCGACCCTTACTCACGTAAAGTATTACTTGGATGACCCAGTGCACTTGCTGGTTAGTTGTGCAGAATTGCAAAATTGTGATTGTAATTTTCGTGCACCAAGTTTTTGGCGCCGTTCTCGGGGACTGTTCGAGTTTATTTTGTTGCTTAGATTAGGAAAAATTGTCTTTTGTTAGTTTAGAGTCTCTTTATTTTCTTTTCAAAAAATTTCAAAAATCTTATTTTTCTTAGTTAATTTTCTGTTTTTACTTGAGTCTAGTTTCATGTTTTAAGTTTGGTTTCAATTGCATGTCCTTATTTGTTCTTCATATTTTCGAATTTGTGTCCATTGTTCTTTCTTGATCTTCAAGTTGTTCTTGTTTATTTTTGTTTGATCTTTAGTTCTTCTTGTTTTGTGTCTTTCCCTTTTTTTCTTGTGATTTTCGAAAAGTTCAAAAAGAGTTTTCAAGAAAATAGTTTTTCTTTCATAACTCAATTGGTTAGAGCGTTGGCTTATGTTTTTGGTATCTTCTTTTCAAAAAAAATTTCTTTGATTAAATCTTGTGTCAAATTTTAAGTTTGGTGTTCTCTTGTTAATTTTTCTTTAGTTTTCAAAAAATTTATTTTGGTTTTCTAAAAATTTTAAGTTTGGTGTTCTTTTTTTGTTCTTGTTGTTCTTGTGAGTCTTCAAAGTGTTCTTGAGTCTTCTTTGTGTTTTGATCTTTAAATTTTTAAGTTTGGTGTTCCTTGGTGTTCTCCCTCCAAAATTTTCGAAAACTAGGAGCATTAGATCTAAAAATTTTAAGTCTTGTGTCTTTTGTGTGTTTTTCTCTTTCATAATAAAATTCAAAAATAAAAAATATTGATAAACCATTATTTTTTTATTTATATTGTGTTTAATTGAGTGGTTTTATCAAGTCTTTCACCCACTTATTCATATGATTAGCACGATTTTATAAGTCCTTCCCAAAATTGTTCTATGATTGAAAACTTGCTTCCTAAAGATCTTTTAATTGTATATTTTTATTCTCCTTTATACCATTCAATGCCGTGATCTGTGTGTTAAGTGTTTCAGGCTTCATAGGACAGGAATGGCTTAGAGAAAAGTGACGCGGGCGCATGACTCATGCGACCACGCGAAATGGAGGAAATCGTAGTGACACGCTAGCGTGCCTGACGCGAACGCGTGGATTGGAAGCTGCACAAGTGACGTGAATGCATGGACGATGAGCACGCGTGGCACGGAAAAACGGTGAATGACACGAACGCGTGGACAATGCGGTCGCGTGATGTGCGCGATCTGCAGAATTTACAGAAATCGCTGGCATTGATTCTGGGCCGCATTTTAACCCAGCTTTCGGTCCAAAAACGCAGATTAGAGCCAGGGAACTTGCAGAGACAAAACATTTTTTTCTCATTCCGCATAATTTCTAGAGAGAGAATTCTACCTCTTCCTCTAGGTTTTTCTTTACACTCATAATTTAGGATTTCAAGAATTTGCTTTGGTTATTGAGAAGAGTTTACCTCCGGAACTGGTCATTCTAGTTTGTTTACTTACCTTTCACTTACTCTTTCATATCTTTAATTTGTCCAGAGTTAAAATTGGATTATTTTTAGAGTTTATTAATACAAAGACTATTTTTATTTTTAATTGATCTCTTTGATTATTGTTTATCATATCTCTTTTTATTCCCCCTTTTAATTTTGTAAAGTCTATATTAATGATAATGGAGTAGTTTCCCAACATCATTGGTAGTTGATTAAAAGGAGAACCTTGAGTTAGAATACTCAAGAGTCAAATTGTAACTGGGTTTATTGTTGGTTGAATCTCTAGTCACTAACGCTAATCCTTCCCAAGGGAGAGGATTAGGACTTATGAATAGAGGTTGACTTCCAATTTACTTGACTTTCCTTTATTTCGTAAAGGATAACTAAGTGGAAATAGCTACCAATTACCAATTGATCTTGAGAAAAATCCAACAAGGATAGAACTTCCAATTGATCTTCTCCCGGTCAAGATTTTTATTTAAATTACATAAATTCTCAGATTTAATTTCCTGATTATCAAACTCAAAACCGTTTTGGAAAACCTCTGATTAATAAAATAGCACATCTTTCTGCAACTCGTTGGGAGACAACCTGGGACTCATACTCCCAGTATTTTATTTCTAAAATTTGTGACAACTCTTTTCTAAATTGACAAGCAGATTTTTGCTGGTTAAGAGCTGTACTTGCAATGCTATTTTTTCTTAGTAATTCTTAATCTGGGAATTTCCGCCACGCCAATTTTTGGCGCCATTGTCGGGGAGTTGCAATAGAGTGCTAATTTATTGATTGGAATTTATTTATTTGCATTTATTTATTTTGCTACTATGAGCTGCATGTTTCTTTCACTGAATGACACGTTCACTACCTGATCCAAGCTTGTAAGTATTTGATCTTGAGATTGAAAGAACTATTTCACGTACAAGGCAAGCTCGGCGTCAGTTAGTCCACTCCGAGGGTGAATCTGAAAGGTCACTTAAGGAAGAAACAAGCTCCCTTTCTTCTGATTTGGTTGATTTACGTGCAGGTGACATGGCTGCACCTAGGAGAGTTACTATCCAGGAAGCTGGAGCCCTTGATTTTACACTGTAACCGTATCAAGTGCATCACCCAGCGGTGGCTGCAGATTTTGAACTAAAGACTGCACTACTCAACTTGATGCCTAAGTTTCATGGCTTACCTGCTCATGAGCCTATCTAGCACCTTAGGGATTTCCAGGTAGCCTGCTCTACTATCAGGCATGATGGGGCAGATGAAACTTCTATTCTGTTAAAAGCCTTCCCGTTCTCCCTTGAGGGAAAGACGAGAGAGTGGTACTACGTCCAACCTAGAGTGACTGTTGCTAACTGGGATACGCTTATAAGGGAATTTTTGAAAAAATTTTTCCAGCTAAAGTTACTGATAGATTGAGAAAGGAAATTTCCATGATTGTTCAAGGCGAATCTGAGACTCTCCACGAATATTGGGAGCGCTTCAACAATCTTCTGGAAGCATGTCCCCACCGCATGATTGAGAAGTTAGTGTTGCTTTGCTACTTCACACAGGGCATGAAGCCTTAAGATAAGACCACATTGGAAGGTGCTAGCAATGGGTCTATGAAAAAGTACAAGACCACTGATGAAACATGGAAATTGATTAGCGACTTAGCTGAATCCACTAGGAATCACAGGCAAAGGTAAAGAAACTCCAAAGCTGTTGCAGAGGTATCCTCTAGCAAAGAGACTACTGCTCTAACTCAGAGTATATGTGAAATGACCAACTTACTGAAGTAGATGCAGTTGAGTCAACAACAAGCTCAGCAAGCTCAGCCATCTCCACCACAGCAAAGCCAACAATTATTTCCACAAAGAGTATGCGGGATCTGTGCTGATTATAGTCATTATACTGATGAATGTCCGCAGCTCCAGCAGGAAGACAACACTGTGGTAGCCACTCAAAACTTCTATGACCACCCCAATCAAGGATACAATCAAGGTGGCAGCTACAACCATGGATGGAAGGATAATTCCAACCAAGGTTGGAGAGATAATTCTAACCAGGGTTGGAGGGACAATCATAACAGAGGAGGCAGAGATAACAATGGAAACTAGAGGTGGAATAACAATAACAACATCAGATAGCAGAATCAAAATCAGGCCTACAGAGCACCTCATCTAAGGCAGCCTCAAGTATCTCAACATACCTCTCAGATCACTTATCCATCTTCATCTTCTAATGATAAGTTATTACAATCTATTGATCGGAGATAGCAGGCCATGGAAAACAACCTTACTTCTACTCTAAATGGTCTGAATTCTACCTTGAAAGCTCTTGTCTCACAGATTGGATCACTAAATAACTCCAACAACCAGCCTTTGAGCTTCAGTGGAATCCCCTCTCAACCATTACCCAACCCCAAGGGTGGCATCAATGCCATTACCTTGAGGTCTGGAACCACACTACAAGGGAGGAATCCTGAGCAGCCAAGCCCGTTAGAACACGCCCCAGCTGAGGACATGGTCGAGGTAGAGGATGTTGAAGAAGAAGATGAAGCACAAGGCATGGCTGAAGCAGAAGCAGCCCAACCAAGGAATACAGAATGCCACCCCTATCCCATTTCCATGCCTTGCTAAGAAATCCAGAAACAGATGGAACTTGATCCCAAAATGGTAGAAATTTTCAAAAAGGTTGAGGTAACTATTCCCCTTTTTGATGTTATTCAGCAAGTACCTAATTACGCAAAGTTTCTAAAAGAATTGTGCATACACAAAGATAAAGTTACTGAATTAGAAACTATTCCTTTAGGTAGTTCTATATCTGATTTAATGGGAAATATACCTGAAAAATGTAGTGATCCAGGCCCATGTATGGTTAACTGTACCATTGGAGGTGTGATATTTTCTGACTGTATATATGATTTAGGAGCGTGCGTGAGTATTATGCCCCTGTCTATATATAATGCTTTAAGGCTCCCTCCCTTAAAAAGGTCGGTAGCTCATTTTGTGTTAGTAGATAAAAGCATTATTACAGTGGTTGGAAATGCTGAAGATGTGTTAGTGAGCATTAAGGGGCTCACGTTTCCCATTGACTTCTATATCTTGGAGATGCCCCAAAATGACTCAGGAAAGCCTTCGTCAATCCTGCTTGGAAGACCGTTTTTGAAGACTTCGAAGTTCAAGCTGGATGCCTATTCGGGAACCTATTCTTTTTGAGGTAGATGGCAGAACAGTGAGCTTCAATCTGGATGAAGCTATGAAGCATCCTCCGAAAGATCACTCCATATTCCAATGCGACATCATTGATGAAATTATAGCTACAACTCACCAGGAAGAAATGGAAAAGAGTCACATGGAGCAAGATCCAAGTGTGGGGACTCCCTCTGAACATACTGAATATTCGTTACCCTTTTCACTAGCTCCAGATGATCAAGAGCAAAGCCATGAGCAGAAAATGGAATTAAAGCCCCTTCCTCCACACCTCAAGTATGCTTACCTTGAGGACAAGCAGAAGTTTCTAGTTATCACAGCAAGGGAGCTCACTTCCCAACAAGAAGAACAACTGCTTAGTGTATTGAAGACGCATAAGAAAGCAATTGGATGGAGCTTGGTGGATATAGTAGGCATCAACCGTCAAGTTTGTGAACATAAAATATTCTTAGAAGAAGGAGCAAAGCCTGTTCGTCCACCTCAAAGAAGATTGAATCCAACCATCTTAGAAGTTGTCAAGAAGGAAGTAACCAGACTACTTGAAGCAGATATCATTTACCCCATTTCAGATAGCGAATGGGTCAGCCTAGTGGTGCCCAAGAAGTCTAGAAGCACAACAATAAGAAATGAGCAGGGAGAAAGTCTGACAACCAGAATGCAGAACTCATGGAGAGTCTGCATTGACTACAGGTATCTCAACCAAGCCACTCGCAAGGATCATTACCCCTTGCCATTCATTGATCAGATGCTTGATCGCCTGTCAGGTAAATCTCATTACTGCTTTTTAGATGGTCATACAGGTTATTTTCAAATCCATATAGCTCTTGAAGATCAGAAAAATACTACTTTTAAATGTCCTTTTGGGACTTATGCTTATAAGAGATGCCCTTTGGTTTATGCAATGCACCAGCTACTTTCCAAAGGTGTATGATGAGTCTTTTCTCTGATCTTATTGAGACCCGTATGGAAAGTTTTATGGATGACTTTAGCATATATGGTGATTTATTTAGCCTTTGCTTGTATAGTTTATCTAGAGTATTAGACAGGTGTGTTAGTTCAAACCTTGTTTTAAATTTTGAAAAGTGTCATTTTATGGTGAAACAAGGAATTGTTCTAGGACATGTTGTCTCTGATACTGTTATTTCTGTAGACCCAGCAAATGTGGATGTTATTTCTAGTTTACCTTACACCTCCTCTGTGAGGGAAGTCCGTTCGTTCCTTGGCCATGCAGGTTTTCATTAAGGACTTCAGTAAGGTTTTTAAGGTAGACTACCTTTATCCAGACTACTGCAGAAAGATATTGAGTTCAAGTTCAGTGAGGATTGCAAACAAGCGTTTGATAAGTTGAAGACCGCCCTGACTCAAGCTCCAATTGTGAGGGGACCAGAATGGAATCAACCATTTGAAATCATGTGTGATGCCTCCAATCATGCAGTAGGAGCAGCACTTGCTCAACATGAAGGTAACGATCCTTTTGTAATTGCTTATGCATTTAAGACTTTAAATGCTGCTCAATCTAATTACACTACTACTGAAAAAAGAGCTTCTAGCTATTGTTTTTGCTTTGGATAAATTCCGAGCCTATTTACTTGGTACTAAGGTAGTAGTGTACTCAGACCATGCAGCTCTAAAGTATTTATTAGCTAAAAAAGAGTCTAAACCGAAGCTAATACGTTGGATGCTACTGTTGCAAGAATTTGATTTCAAAATTAAAGATAGGAGTGGTAACCAAAATTTAGTGGCAGACCACTTGAGTCGTCTTGAGCACATTAAAGATGACTCCATTCATATCAATGATACTTTCCCATTTGATAGCTTACAAGCAGTATCTGATGTAGTTCCTTGGTATGCACCTGTAGCTAATTATCTAGTTAGCCACACTTTTTCTCCTGATCTTACTAAGCATCAGAGAGACAAACTGAAAAGCGAGTCCAAATATTATATATGGGATGATCCATATCTATGGAGGTGTGGTGCTGACCAGGTAATTAGACGGTGTGTACCTCAATCAGAATTCCAGTCCATTTTAGAGGCCTGCCACTCATCTGAGAGTGGAGGACATTTTTGCCCTCAACGAATAGCTAGAAAAGTTTTAAACTGTGGATTCTGGTGGCCTACTCTTTTTAAAGATGCTGCTGACCTTTATAGATCTTGTTCTCCTTGCCAAAGATTTAGTAATATATCCAAGAGGGATGAAATGCCTCAACAAATTATGCTTTTCTGTGAACTTTCTTATGTTTGGGGCATTGACTTCATGGGTCCATTTCCAAATTCTAATGGTCACCTTTATATACTGTTAGCTGTAGATTATGTTTCTAAATGGGTGGAAGAAATTCCAACCCATACTGATGATGCTAACACTGTTGTTTCCTTTGTTAGAAACCATATTATTTGTCGTCTTGGATCACCACGAGCAATCGTGAGCAACAAGGCACTCACTTTTGTAACAGGAGACTAACAGGATTACTGAAAAGGCATGGGATAATTCATAAAGTATCAACAACCTATCACCCCCAGACTAATGGGCAAGCAGAGGTGTCTAACAGAGAGATAAAGCGCATACTGCAAAAGTTAGTCAAGTCCCAAAGAAAGGACCGGATTACCAAGCTCCAAGATACGCTTTGGGCATATCAAACAGCATACAAGACACCAATCGGGATGAGTCCTTTTCGCTTAGTTATGGAAAGGCCTGTCATCTCCCAGTTGAGTTAGAACATAAAGCCTTCTGGGCGGTAAAGGAATGCAACATGGACTATGAGAAAGCCGGAGCTGAACGGAAGTTGCAACTGCAAGAATTAGAGAACCTTCGCCTAGAAGCTTATGAAAACTCCAGGCTGTATAAAGAGAAGGTGAAAGCTGTGCATGATAAGAACATCAAGAGAAGAGAGTTTCAACCTGGGGACTTAGTCCTCCTTTATAACTCCAGAAGGTGGCTCATACCAGGCAAGCTGAGATCCAGATAGGATGGTCCCTATCGAGTAGAGAGGGCGGAGCCATACAGAGTCTTTCACTTAAGCCATGCTTCAAGCTCTGAACTTATAAAGGTCAATGGACATCGTTTGAAGTTGTTTCATTGCGAGAGGATGGCGAAACAGAAGGAGCTAGAGATCTTCCTCCTAGAAGATCCGCCCACAGCAGAAGACTGAGCTAGTGGAGCGTCCAACTTAAAGACCTTAAAATAAAGTGCTGGGTGGGAGACAACCCACCATGGTATGATCGTTCTTTCCCATCTCCTTAATTTCCTTTTTCAATAAATCTTCTCAGTACTACTGCCTATTGTTTACATCTGCATTTACATAAAAAAAATGCATGCGACGCGACAGCGTTGCCGACGTGACAATGTCGCCGACGTGACAGCGTCGCCGACGTCTCCGTGTCATATGTGCGATGGGAAGAAAATAAGATTGAACAGAGAGTCACACAAAAGTGTGGCTGGAGGTGTGCCTTTGGCAAACACTCGCCCACGCGACCGCGTCACTAACGCGTTCGCGTCGTTTGCAACATAGCTTCCGCACGCATCCACGTCACCCACGTGAACGCATGTCCCTGTACAATCGACGTAAATGGGGGAATGGCAATAAGTTAAGCTGGACTTGGGCTGGACTCGTGCTAGAAGCACAAGCCCTACCACGCGGACGCGTGCCCCACGCGTCTGCGTTATTTTTCAAAGTATGGCCATTCACGCGATCGCGTCAACCACGCGAACGCGTCACCCTAAAATTTGGCAAAATTGAGTTTTACACAGAGAGTTGTGCGAACGCGAGGTTGCTCTCGCGCCACTAGCACAAATCATGTCACACGTCCGCGTGACCGACGCATCCACGTCACTTTATATAAGCGCTATTCGCACGAACGCGTGACCCACGGGTCCGTTTCGCCTGCGCCGCACAACTTATCCAGATCAGCTAAAATATCTTTTTTTTCTTCCCCAAATCCTAATTTTTCTTATCCCTTCTTATTTCTTTCTCCCCCTTCTTCCTTATTCCTTCTTTCTCACTTTCTACTTCCTCTTTCTCACCACCATTATCAAGTTTTTCTTTCCTTCTTCCCTCTTTACTTTTCCACTCTTATTCTTATTTTTATGTTTTCTTCTTCTTTTTCTTTTTACTTTCATTTTCTATGTTCTCTTCCTCTTTTTTTCTTTTAATTGGTGTTGAAAATTTATTTGGGTCATTATTTTCTATATTTTGCTTGTGGATTATTAAGGAATTGTTTGAAAATTATATATTACTTTTTATAGGGTTGCTTGCATGTTCAATTTATTACTTTCAATAACTTATTTACTATTCATGCTAAGTGTTTGTGAAAAAGCCCGTATGGCATCATGCACTACTTTTTATGTTATCCTACTACCTTAATGCTTGCTTTTCAAAAAACCCTTTTTATATTTTATAATTAAATATAATTGTTATTACAAACATATTGTTAGTTTGAAAGACTTGGTAATCTAACTTGAACATTGAATGCTTGATCTATGCTACTCATACCTTTGCCGGAATGCCAATAAATACCTTGCATTTAACTGTCATCACATGCACTTGCCATATGTCCATTGATGACTTTTCACGTGTAGTCATGACCATGTGTTAACGTCATTCTTCTTTACTGTTTATTGATTACCCCCTTTCCCGTTCTCTTCCTTGCTCTAACCCTTGAAGTTTTAACGTCCTTAGTCTTTCCCTTTCAGGATGACCACCAAGACAAGAAAGGAGAAAGCTACTCCCAACCAGTAAGGAGAGGAACAAAAAGAGCATTAGGTGTGGGGAGGTCGGTCAGTACCTTTATTCCTGACAGATGGCACCGAGGACGGTGCAAATCCTTAAGTGTGGGGAGGTCGGTCAGTACCTGACTTCCGGAGGTAATTTCTCTTCCTTAACACCAATAAAATAGAATATTTAGTTAGTTTTTCTTTTTTTTAGAATAGGATAGATTGCATAGTAATAGGTTAATTGCATGCATGTTCTACTTGATTGAAAAGATAATAAGTTTCTTTTAAGACCCTATTTTTGAAAAATTTCACTAATTTAAATCAAAACCTTTGCTTGAAGTTGTAATTGGAACATGGTTTTTGAGCTAAAGAACACACAACATGTGAGACTTTGAGCCTAAATACATGGTTACATTATTTAACCATAACTATTTTATTCTTGTGTGTTTACTTCTCTATGATTGTAATTTGAATTTTATTTTATCCTATATGTCCAATGTTAATGTGTTATATGCATGCATATGATTGATGCCTGGGCATCTTGGCTAGTTTTACTAGGCATTTTTTGTATGCTTTAGGTTGGTTTCATGCATTTTCTTAGGAAATAAGCAAGTATTTGGTTGAAAATGCAATCATACCATGATTCAAGCAAACATTGTGAATTTTGAATGATTTCATGAGAATTATGCCTGAATTGAATGATAAATTGGATGATGCATGATCCCATGATTAAGAGCAATACTTTGATGCAATTTGTTTGATTGATTTCAGGTAACAAAAAGCAGAGAAGAGCCACATTAGTGTCTATGTTAGTGGCACTAATGTGGCCATTAACATGCAGGAAAAGAGAAGCCCCAACGTTAGTGAGAAAGTTAATGGCATTAACTTTGAAGAAGGAGAGCATGGAACGTTAGTGGTAAATGTAAGCACCACTAATGTTAGCGAGGGACAAGAAGACCCACGTTAGCTTCCACGTTAGTTACATTAACGTGGGAACTAACGTGGAAGGAAAGGGAGACGCCAAAGTTAGTGGAAAAGGTGAACGCCATTATCACTAGCGAAGCAAAGGAAGACCCACGTTAATGGCCATGTTAGTTACACTAACGTGGACACTAACGTGGGCAAAAGTCTCACCTGGCAGCCTGACCATGCCTTCTTCAAACAAGAATAACTTGAGCCACAAAACTCCAAATGAGGTGATTCCAAAGGCATTGGAAAGTAGGATTCCAAGAAGTGTAACTCGAGTTGTAGAGCTCTAAATGATGCGGTACCAAAGGCGTTGGAAAGTATACATCCTGAGCTTTCCAACAATATATAATAGTATGGGGTGGACATTAAGTTTGAGCTCCAGAACCTGGCAATATTAAGCCCCTGATCGCTAGCGTTATCGTGACTCACGTTTTCCAGTAACGCTAGCGACTATGCCAGCGACCTTGTCCACTTCAAAGGAGCATAACTTGAGTTACAGAGGTCCAATTGAGGTGATTCCAGTTGCGTTAGAAAGCTGACATTCAGAGCTTTCCAAAGCTATATAATAGTTTATAGTGGGCATGAAATTGGAGCACAAACAAGAGGCATCTTTTAAGCCCCAAAAACACAAATCGGGTAGCAAGTGTGACGTTAGCCACACTAACTTCAGCACTAACGCCACACTTGTAGCGTTAGTGTGGCTAACGGAAGAAATAAAGCCAAGTCACCCTGGACCTCAATTTGATTCATTTCTCTTTTAAGGACCACCCAACCTCAAGGAAGCAAGCCCACAAGTGTCAACCAATCAAAGGCCACAAGAAGCATCTAGAGTAGGACTTTTCATACTTGTAATTTGCTTTTAATTCTATTTTGTAATTTAGGAGAGCCTATATAAAGGCCTTAGTTTTTACTTTAAAGGGAGGTGGGACTGGAATTCTGGAATTGGGGATTGAAGAGGGGTCTTCGGACTCCCTCCCCTCACACACTTTTCATTCTCTTTCTTTTCTTTGTACTTTTCATTTGTGAATTTGGAAGTTTCAATGTTAGTTTTAATCTTCATCTTTACTTTTCTGCACTTTCTTTCTTTTCTTGGAGAATCAATGACACTATCTAAAATTCTGAGTTCCTATAGATGCCAATCATTATGAGCTTCAAAAGATGAATTGAGATGCCAAAACTGTCCAGTAGCAAAAAGCTACTAGCCCCGCTCATCTAATTAGAGTCTAAGCTACACTTAAAACTCTGAGATGTATTACCTCTTGATCTTCTATTATCCTATTTTATTTATCTAGTTGCTTGAGGACAAGCAACAATTTAAGTTTGGTGTTGTGATGAACGGATATTTTATACGCTTTTTGAGGGGTATTTTCATATAGTTTTTAATAGGATCTAGCTACTTTTTAGTATATTTTTATTAGTTTTTATGCAAAAATCACATTTCTGGACTTTACTATGAGTTTGTGTATTTCTGTGAATTCAGGTATTTTCTGGCTGAAATTGAGGGACCTGAGCAAAAATCTGATTCAGGGGCTGAAAAAGGATTGCAGATGTTATTGGATTCTGATCTCCCTGCACTCGAAATGGATTTTCTGGAGCTACAAAAGCCCAATTAGTGCGCTCTCAATTGGGTTGGAAAGTAGACATCCTGGGCTTTCTAGCAATAGATAATAGTTCATACTTTGCCCAAGTAGTGATGATGTAAACTGGTGTTTAACGCCAACTTTCTACCTTATTCTGGCGTTAAACGACAGAAACAGGATACAAGCTGGAGCTAAACACCCAAACTGGCACAAAAGCTAGAGTTAAATGCCAAGAATAGTCTCTACACGTGAAAGCTTTATTGCTCAGCCCAAACACACACCAAGTAGGCCCCAGAAGTGGATTTCTGCACTATCTATCATAGCTTACTCATTTTCTGTAAACCTAGGTTACTAGTTGAGTATAAAAACTACTTTTAGAGATTCATTTTGATACCTCATGACATTTTACATCTGAATTTGAATCTTCTACGGCATAAGTCTCTAATCCCCATTGTTGGAGGTGAGGAGCTCTGCTGTGTCTCGATGAATTAATGCAATTATTTCTATTTTCTATTCAATCATGCTTGTTTATATTCTAAGATATTCATTCGCACTTCAACATGATGAATGTGATGATCCGTGACACTCATCACCATTCTGAACCTAAGAACGCATGCCTGACAACCACTTCCGTTCTACCTTAGATTGAATGTATATCTCTTAGGTTCCTAGTTCATGAGTTTGACTGCCTCTCCTGACAACAGAGCATTGATAAACCCCAATTTGACGGTTTATCTTGTATTGAATTTAGAGTATTTTTTAGACCTTTTCTCACATTTACCCTATAGGGAAAACATGTTTTTTAGGTCTTAAAATAAATAAATTTAATTCACCTTGATTCCATTAGATACCTTGATATGTTTGTTAAGTGATTTAAGGTTTAGGAGGCAAATATTGGATAAAGGGAATGAAGAAAGAAAGCGTGAAAAGTTGGAGAACTCATGAAGAAATGAAAGAACCGGAAAGTTGTCAAGCCGACCTCTTCGCACTTAAACGACCATAACTTGAGCTAAAAAGGTCCAAATGATGCGGTTCCAGTTGGGTTGGAAAGTTAACATCCGGGGCTTCGAAATGATATAAGATTTGCTATAGGTGCATCGCACATAGGGGCACGCACGCGCACAGTACGTGGATGCGCCGATGGTGGCACATTACCCACTTAATGCAGCACGTGGCTAGCGATTTTAGAAGCCTTGTGGGCCCAATCCAACTCATTTCTGATGCTATTTAAGCCAAGGATTGAAGGGGGAATGAGGATACTTTTCATACTTTTTGATGATTAGGCATAGTTTAGTTTTAGAAGTAGTTTCTAGAGAGAGAAGCTCTCACTTCTCTCTAGGATTAGGATTAGGATTAGGTTTAGTTCTTAGATCTAGGTTTTAATCTCTGCTTTCTTCTACTTCTATCTCTCAATTCTTTGTTGTTACATTCATCTTCCTCTATTCTTTTGTTGTAATTTCCTTTATGTTGTTCTTATACTTTGTTGTAGATCTAATTTTATTCCTCCTATTCTCTTTCAATTCAATTAGAGGTAATTCATAATAATTGTGTTCATTTGATTTGTTGTTGTTTAATTCCTTGCAGTTGAGTAGTGTAGATTTACTTTTCTTGAAATTTTACTATGCTTTCCTTTTATGCCTTCCAAGTGTTTGATGAAATGCTTGGTTGGATTTTAGAGTAGAATTTTATACTTTTGGCTTGGAAAGTTAATTTAGGAACTCTTGAGTTACTAATGTCCAAGTGATTGATGATTGGGAGCCATTGACTCTAGTTCTCACTAATTGGATTAGTGGAGAGTTAGGACTTATGGACTATGATTGATATAGCTCATTTGACTTTCATTTACTACTAGTTAGAGGATGATTTAATGAGATTAATCCTTGCCAATTCTCATATTGTGGTTAGTGATTAGGATAGAGATCCTTGACCACCAACCCTTGCCAAGACCTTTTTAGGCCTTACTTTACTTTCTTGCCATTTAACTTCCATGTTTCTTACCAAAACCCCAAAACACATTTCTAACCAATAACAAGACACTTTATTGTAAATCCTAGGGAGAATGACCTGAGGTTTAAATACTTCGGTTTATAGATTTTAGGGGTTTGTACTTGTGACAAACAAATTTTTGCATGAAAGGATTATTGATGGTTTAGAAACTATACTTCAACGAGATTTCATTTGTGAAATTCTAAACCGTGAAAAATCCATTCATCAAGCATTCAAATCCGTGAGATCAGAGTCTTCGTGGTATAAGCTAGAATCAATTGGCAGCATTCCTGAGATTCGGAAAGTCTAAACCTTGTTTGTGGTATTCCGAGTAGTATCCGGGAAGGGATGACTGTGACGAGCTTCAAACTCATTAATGTAGGCGCAGTGACAGTGTGCAAAAGGATCAATGGATCCTATTCCAACATTAGTGAGAACCAACAGATGATTAGCTATGTACATGGACCTTTTTCACTGAGAGGACGACTAGTAGCCATTGACAACGGTGATCCATCAACATACAGCTTACCATGGAAGGAGACCTGCGTGCATGAAGAAGAAGACAGTAGGAAAGCAGAAATTCAAAAGACAGAGCATCTCGAAAACCCCAACATGCTCTCCATTACTGCATAACAAGTATCATTTAATCCATGTTCTTTTACTTATTCCAATTAAAACATAGAACCATTATTGATATCCTAACTAAGAGCTACAAGATAACCATATCTTGCTTCAAGTCGACAATCTCCGTGGGATCGACCCTTACTCACGTAAGGTATTACTTGGATGACCCAGTGCACTTGCTGGTTAGTTGTGCGGAATTACAAAATTGTGATTGTAATTTTTGTGCACCAGTCATGAAGGTCCAAGTGAAAAGCTTGAGACTGAATGGTTAAAGCCATAATCCAAAGCAAAAAGAGTGTGCTTAAGAATCTAGACACCTCTAACTAGGGACTTTAGCAAAGCTGAGTCACAGTTTGAAAAGGTTCACCCAGTTATGTGTCTGTGGCATTTATGTATCCGGTTGTAATACTGGAAGACAAAGTGGTTAGGGTCACGGCCAAGACTCATAAAGTAGCTATGTTCAAGAATCAACATACTAAACTAGGAGAATCAATAACACTGTCTAAGATTCTGAGTTCCTATAGATGCTAATCATTATGGATTTCAAAGGATAAAGAGAGATGCCAAAACTGTTAAGAAGCCAAAAAGCTACTAGCCCAGCTCATCTAATTGGGACTAAGTTTCATTGATATTGTGAGATTCATTATATATTCTCTTCTTTTTATCCTATTTTGTTTTCAGTTGCTTGGGGACAAGCAACAATTTAAGTTTGGTGTTGTGATGAGCGGATAATTTATACGCTTTTTGGCATTGTCTTTAGGTAATTTTTAGTATGATTTAGTTAGTTTTTAGTATATTTTTATTAGTTTTTATGCTAAAATTACATTTCTGGACTTTACTATGAGTTTGTGTATTTTTCTATGATTTCAGGTTTTTCCTGGCTGAAATTGAGGGACCTGAGCAAAACTCTGATTCAGAGGCTGAAAAAGGACTGCAGATGCTATCGGATTCTGACCTCCCTGCACTTAAAATGGATTTTCTAGAGCTACCAAAGCCCAATTTGCGCGTTCTCAATTGCGTTGGAAAGTAGACATTATGGGCTTTCTAGCAATGTATAATAGTTGATACTTTGCCCGAGATTTGATGGCCTAAACTTGCGTTCCAAATAAACATAAAAATTCTGGCGTAAAACGCCCAAACTGGCACCAGAATTGGAGTTAAATGCCCAAAATGGCATCAAAGCTGGCGTTTAACTCCAAGAAAAGGCTATGCACGTGAAATCTTCAATGCTCAGCCCAAGCACACACCAAGTGGGCCCTGGAAGTGGATTTATGCATCATTTACTTATTTCTGTAAACCCTAGGTTACTAGTTCACTATAGATAGTACCTTTTACTTTTGTATTTTCATCTTTGGATAATCTTTGATCTTGGGATCAGGTCTTTGAACCCTTTTCGTATGTTTCATGCTATTTGGGAGGGGCCATGCCTAGACCTTGTTCTTATGTATTTTGAACGATGGAGTTTCTACACATCATAGATTAAGGTGTGGAGCTCTAATGTTACTCATGAATTAATGCAATTACTACTGTTTTCTATTCAATTCAAGCTTATTGCTATTCCAAGATATCCATTCGCATCTCAACTTGATGAATGTGATGATCAAGTGACACTCATCACCATTCTCACTTATGAATGCATGACTGACAACCACTTCCGTTCTACTTGAAAACAAGCTTGAATGCATATCTCTTGGCCTCCTGATCCACGACGCATGGTTGCCTCTCCTGACAACAGAGTCTTCCATTTCATGAGATCAGTGTCTTCGTGGTATAAGCTAGAATCATTTGGCAACATTCTTGAAATCCAAAAAGTCTAAACCTTGTCTGTGGTATTCTGAGTAGAATCTGGGATGGGATGACTGTGATGCGCTTTAAACTCGTGACTATGGGGCGCAGTGACAGTGCGCAAAAGGATCAAAGGATCTTATTCTGACATGATCGACAATCGACAACTGATTAGGCATGTGGGAAATTGTAGAGAACCATTTTCACTGAGAGGATAGATGATAGCCATTGACAATGGTGATCCACCTACATACAGCTTGCCATGGAAAGGAGTATGAATGATTGGATGAAGACAATAGGAAAGTAGAGGCTCAGAGGGAACAAAGCATCTTCATAGGCTTATCTGAAATTTGCATCAATGAATTGCATAAGTATTTCTATCCTATTTTATGTTCTATTTCATTCTTTTAATTATCAAAACCCCATAATCATTTGAATCCAACTACTACTTTAAACAAGAATTAGGAATATGGAATAAATAAAAGAGCAAGTAAAGAAAAACAAACTAGAATAGTATCTTCAACGGAGGTGATGACTCTTCAATATCCAAAGCAAAAAGCATAGAACTAATAACTATGAATGTAAAGTGAACCAAGAGGAAGAGTAGTTTCTCTCGAGATTCAGATCTAAAATCCTAAAACTATCCTAATGAGAATGTGTTGATGTGTGTCTTAAGTCTCTACATGTTCCATGGCTTTATTCTGTGTTTTTGAGCAAAAAACTGGGTCAAAATGCGTCCCAAAATCGCCCCCAGCATTTTCTGTTATTTCTGCAGATCACATAGGTCACGCGTGCGCGTCATTCGGTAATTTTCCTTGTTGTGCGTCCGCGTCATCCATGCGTTCGCGTCATTCGTGTAGACTCCAATTCGCGCGTACGCGTTAGGCACGCGTACGCATCGCTGCGACTTTCTCCATTTTGCGCGCTCGCGTGAGCCACCGCGCGCGTCGCTGTTCGCTGGTTATCTCCTTAGTTTCTTGTGTTCCTTCCATTTTTGCAAGCTTCCTCTCCATTCTCTAAGTCATTCCTGCCTTGTAAAGCCTGAAACACTTAACACACTGATTACGGCATCGAATGGTATAAAGGAGAATTGAAATACACAAATTAAAGATCTCTAAGAAGCAAGTTTTCAACCATAAAACAATATTTAGGAAGGGATTGTAAAATTATGCAGTTCATATGAATAAGTGGGTAAAGACTTGATAAAACCACTCAATTAAACACAAGATAAACCATAAAATAGTGGTTTATCACGGGGCCTGCACGCTCTATGTATCTGAAGGGATGCGAGCGGGATGAACCACCGCAAGCGGGATGAACCACCGCCCTTACACCACCGCCGCAACCTCGACAGGCGGGATCCAACCGCCGTCCCTGCCGGCACATAGCGTCTCAAAATCTGAGTAAAAACAATATATCAGTGGTTTTCAAAAAACATTTTCAGTATACATGGAACCATTATCTCAATCCAAGTCCCCGACTCATCTCAACCACTGTCCATTCATATCTCAGTTTCCACACATCAACATTTCATCATTCGTCAACACGCCAGAAACCTAGGTCCCCATTTTCTAAGTTATCAAAATAATATCATCTAATATCCCGACATTCTTTCCCAATGTTTTAAAAGTCTAAAACTAGGCTCAAGAGTCTAAGAATAGTGTTAAAGAAGCTTACAACCTTGTGGGAAGGTAGAATAGTTGAAAACAAATAAAATTTTGAGAAACAGGGCGTGTGCGGTCGCACAGGGGTGTGCGCGTGCACGCTCTGGAGAATTTTAAATCGTGTGCATACGCACAGGTGTCAAAGTTTACAAAGTCTGTTCACTCGTACCACCTGTGCCACCGCCCCTAACAGATTGGCCTTCCCAACGTGTGCGTGCGCACAGGTCTGTACGTACACATAGGTTGTAATTTTCCCTTGGTGTGTGCACGCACAGGCTGTGCTAGCGCCGCAAGCAGATTTCCTGCCTCTGCGTGTGCGGATACACAGGTCTGTGCATGAGCACAAGTCAACATCTTCGCAGAGGTGTGCGTTCACACTGGCTGTGCGTGCGCACATATCAGAAATCACAAAATTCTGCAAAGTTTTTAACACCAACTTTGAATGATCATAACCTCCTCTACAAAATTCCAAATCTTTCAAACTTTATATTGTTTCGAAGAGTTTTCAATAAACTTTAATTCTAAACCAATTTCCATCGATTTAGAAAACCGAGGCAAAAGTTATGATCAGACAAAGTTCACCAAAAACCCAACTTTATCAAACTTCACAATTTCCTCAATTTCTTACCATACACTTTTCAAAACCATACCAAACCATTTCAAAATTCCACTTTTCATCAAAGTTAACTTTTGTATCATATTGCATTCAGTCGTACCACATTTTATTTCACATTTCATTACCCACAACCTCAATTATCACATACACAACATATCCACCAATCATCATCATATCATGATCAATTTTCATCATCAATCCAACCATGATTCAAATCAATACTTGACAATACTCATTCATCCACATCCATCATATCTCAACTTCATCATTTAACTATAACAACAACATCAAATTATTATACTTCATCAACACAAGCAATCATCAACAACATAAAATTTCGAAACCTATCCTTTGGGTCACTAGTCTAGGTGTCCATGAATATTTTATACTACATAGAGGAAACGGAAACTATACATTGGCCGATTCCCTTTATGAACCAAATGAGCTTTCAACCAAAATCCAACCACCAATGTAACTCCAACATGCACCAACAAGCTCCAAATTCACAATAATCCAGCTATATACATATAAATCACCCAAAATCAACCTAGGGCTCAACATAAATCAAAAGTTCACAAGAGTTCAAAGCCTCTTACCTTTCTCAACGGATCTGGATGTCAAAACCCCAAGCTAAGCAAGGATTAGAGTGAACCTAAATACCAAGAATCACAAAAACTCACTTAACCCTAAGCCCTAGTTACCAAAAATTTTGACGAGAAGAACTCGGTGAATTTCGAGCTTACCTTACCAGTTTCTCATATGGGTTTTTTAGAGCTCTTCGCAAGGAACACGGAGCCGCTGACGGCACGCAAATCAAAGCACCGTAGCTCAAGATATTAGCTAGAGAAGAAGAGGATGAATAGTGCTCCTGGGCTTCTCATCTTCTTCTTCTCTTCAGTAATGTATGGGTGTGTTTGAGTGTGTTATGAGTGATTGTGTTTAGTAATGAACCCTTATATATGTTGGGCTTGGGCCTAACTTGGGCCTGGTCCAACCCGTTAGCGTTTTTAGCCCGTTTGACTCAACTTCGGGCCAAACCATTAAAATTAATGCCCGATTTTTCATCTTTAATGTTTTTCTAAGGTTTTTGATGGTTTTTAATTTTTCTTGTGTAGTACCAGGCAAACTTGAACCAGTTTAATCGATTCAACTGCCGATTCGCGGTTTTTCATGGTTTTTCATTGAAAACGCATTTTCTGACTCAGAAAGACCCACTGAGTCCAAAAATGATGTTTAAAACCTCAAATTCTCACTCTAACTTTTCAGAATCAAATTTGGGCAATATAACCACTTAATTAACCTGTTCGATTAATCACGGTTATTACATCCATTATAAAGTGTTATATATGGTTGAAAAGCTCTGGATGTCTACCTTTGAATGGCACTAAAATAATCTCATTTGGAGTTGTGTAGCCCAAGATATGTTCATTTGAATGAGAGAAGGTCAGGCTAGCATATGCCTCGGCATGCCACGCCCAATATTGGGGTGCCACACCAAAGTAGAACTCTTCAATCTCCTTTGCTGGAATGTTGGCTTGGCGTGCCATGCCCAAAAACCAAGTGGCACGCCCTCTTTGAGATCTTGACTTCACAAGCATGGCGTGCCACGCCCAGAGTACCAAGTGGCACGCCCATTGATGAAAGTTGGGTTCACAAGCTTGGCATGCCACGCCTATAGCACCAAGTGGCACGCCAGCTTCCTATGCTTCTTTTGTGCTTTTTGCTTCTTTTTTCACCTTTTTCTACAAAGTTAAACAATTCAAAGAAGTCAAAGCAATATACAACTTAAGCACAAAAATACTCAATAATTAAGCATAATGAATTAAATTTTGAAATGAAAAAGCATAGAAAAATATAACATGATGCGCATTTATCAACCATCCTCAATGAAATTGGAGAAGATCTAAGGGCTATGAAGGAAGAATAACAAAGACAAAGGAGCGACATTGAAGAAATCAAGCACTACATTGGATCCTCAAGGAAGAACACTAGCTGCCACCATTAAGGTAGATTCGTTCTCTTAATCCCCTCTCCTTATGTCATTTTTTTCTTTTTATTTTCTGTTATATTTTATCATCTATTTTCTTGTTCTTATTGCATGATCATTTCTATCTATGTCTTAAAGTTATAAATATTCCATATATCTCTCACCTTACTTAAAAGAAAATTTTATTGGAAAAGAATAGATAGATACATGAATTTTGAGTTTTATAATAAGAAACGTCAATTATTTTAATATGGTGGCATTGCTTTTTTTCTAAATGTATGAACAAACAATTCATATTTGAAGTTGAAATTAAGAATGTTGGCTCTTGAAAGAATGACGATAAAAGTGAAGTATTATTGGTAATCTGAAAAATCCAACAAAATTGATTCTTGAAGCAAGAAAAATCAGCAAAATAAAAAGAAAAAGCATGTTGCAATAAAAGAAAAAAAATAAATATATATATGCATGCGAAAAAAAATGAATGAAAAATAAAAAGAAGAAAAAGCCAATAAACCTTTAAACCAAAATGCAAGGGTAAAAGGATCCAAAGATCCTAAGAGTGTGCTTAAGAACTCTGAACACCTCTATTTGGGGATTCTAGCAAAGTTGAATCACAATCCAAAAGGGTTCACCCAGTTAAAGTGTCTGTGGCATTTATGTATCCGGTAGTAATACTGGAAAATAAAATGCTTAGGGTCATCTGGATTATAAGTTTCTAAAGAGACCAACACTTTTGAGTTTTAAAACTATTCAGAAGAAAAAATCTACTAAGTCCCACTCATCTAATTGAAATTGAGCTTCATTGGAAACTCTGAGATTTATTGTATCTTACTCTTCTTTTTATCCTACTGTGTTTTTAGTTGCTTGGGGACAAGCAACAGTTTAAGTTGATATTCTGATGAGCGGATATTTTATAAGCTTTTTGGCATCATTTTCATATAGTTTTTAGCATGTTTTGTTTAAGTTTTATTATATTTTCATAAGTTTTATTGTAAAAGTCACATTTTTGAGGTCTAATTTGAGTTTGTGTTTTTATGCAATTTCATGTATTTTTTGGCTGAAATTGAGGTGCTGGAGCAAAAGTCTGATTCAGAGACAAAAAAAGCACGGCAGATGTTGTCCGGATCTGAACTCCTTGCATTCGAAAGGGCTTTTCTGGAGCTACAAAAATCCAAATGGAGCGTTCTTAACGGATATCGAAAGCTAACCTCTAGAGCTTTCAGCAATGTTTAATCGGCCATACTTTTCTTCAGAATTAAAGGCCCAAAGCTGGCGTTCAACGCCAATCTTCTGCTCTATTCTAGGATCCAGTGCACAAAGGATAAGAGACAAGTGTCCAGCCCCTAAGAAGGACCCCCTAGCCAGCGTTCAATGCCCTAGAGGCCTCCTAGCATGTGGATCTCAATCAAACTTAGCCCAAACACTCACCAAGTGGGCCCCAAAAGTGGATTTTAGCACTAAAAGACTGTTTTACCCTTCTTAATGTAATCCTTAGTCATTAGTTTAGTATTTAAATAGTTTTACACCTCTCATCAAGGAGAGGACACACACTTTACACAGTTATGATTGTATTTTCTATCAGTATGAGTTTCTAAACCTCTTAGGTTGAGGGGAGGAGCTCTACTGAGTTTTATGGATTAATAAAGTACTACTATTCTTTCTCAATTCGTGTTTGATTCTCTCTTCTAAGATGTATCTTCGTTTTTTATTCTAAGACCGTGTGCCAAGTAAACACCTGTGTTCTTCTTGGGTTCGTGTGAATACGTAACTAGAAAGCATTGAACCACCAGTTTGATTATACATTTCTTAGACGGCTAATCCACGACTTCGTTGAGGACTTCTCGAGACACCAGTTCAGCTGGGGTATGTGGAGATTAGAGTCTTTGTGGTAGAGGCTAGAACCCAGAGGTGCAGCATTCTCTAATCCAGAAGATTTGACCTTGTGTGTGGCGTTTTGAGTAGGATCATTAAGGAGAATGGACTGCAGTAACTTCACCCTAAATCAGAATAGATTCACACTAACCCTGGGGTTCAGATCTGGAGGAGCATTGGCGACCTCTCAACTGGCGTTGATCACATACAACCTGCCATAGAAGAAATCATTCACAGTTGAAGAAGACAGTAAGACTGGAATTAATCCAGAAGAACAAAGCATCTCCAAGCCTTAGCCATCTTCTCCTCATTGAATACATATCAACCTAGTTAATTTCTCTTTATTTTCTTTTATGCAATTAGACAACATACTTACATCTTCTATTCGCCTGACTAAGATCTACAAGATAACCATAGCTTGCTTCGAGCCACAATCCTCATGGGATCAACCCTGACTCGCTCAGGTATTACTTGGATGACCCAGTGCACTTGCTGGTTTAGTTGTACAAAGTGTGGGGATTTGTGCACCACCAATCCTAAGCGAAAAACCATGAATAAGCTTGAATTGCATCTATGATTAGCTTAGGTTGAGGTGTGTGTTATTTAAGTGTGGGAGAAAAATTTGGCAAACATTGGTAGTGAATGAAAAAGTGCATTTTGAGTATTTCATTGAACATGTTGGAAAAAGGGGTGTACATTCAGTATCAATTTGCTTAAACCATATGCAATTAGTGTTGATAAAAGAAAAGAAAAATAATTTTTTTTAATTGAGAATATATATATATATATATTCTCAATTAAAAAAAACACTAAAAAAGGACAAAATACCCCAAAGTAAAGAAATAATAATGATGCATATGTGTTATGACTAAAGAGGGAATACATGAATGTGTAAAATGGAAGTGATGGGTAGTTAGTTTTCATTTTTGGTGATTAGGTTGATATAGGTTGTGTGGATACGTAAGCTAATTAAAGATTCAATTTAGAAGTCCATTTATCCATATTGATCCTACCTTAATCCTAACCCCATTACAACCCTCTAAAGCCTCATGATATTTGTGTTCTTGCATTAAATACTTGTCGATTGTTAGATGAAGAATGAATTCTAGAAAGCATGATTACAGGAGAATTGAGAGATTAAACCTTAAACAATAAGCGATTAGAGTGTACACACATTCGGTGAGGGATTCGATTGCTTAATTCTAATTCTTCACATATTGTTTTATGTTTTCTTGCAAGTTGCTCAATTATGAGGTTGAATGAATTCTTTGGATTGAAATTGCATTGCAATTGTAACTTGTTCTAGCCCTATGTGCCTATATGCTTACTTGGAAGTTTGGTTGTTTTTTTTTTCAATTTCATAGGACATATTAGTAGATAGATATAATCCATTAGTATATTTGTATACTCATGAGTAGTTTCATTCAATAAGTTGTTCACTCCTTCTTTCACTTTCCCTTTTTGATTAGTATGAGGACATGCTATTGTCTAAGTGTGGGAAAATTGATGAGTCTATATTTGATGATAAATTTTGGCATGAATTGAATGAATTTTATCACATAAACTCACATTTATTCACTTAAATAGCATACCTTTGTGATTTCCTTCCAAATTGCACTTAATTGTAAAGACATGCTTTTTAGGATTCCATTTGATGCCTTGATATGTTTGATAAGTGAATTCATGTCTTAGGAATCAAGGTTAGATTGGAGGAAGTGGAAAAAGGAGCAAGCAAGAGTAGCAAATCATGAAGAAATGAAGATTTGGGATTCTTACAGACATGCGTATGCATCGTCGATACTGCGTATGCATCTTTTGTTTTCTCCTCGTCCACATACACGGACCATATTCTCGCATACGTGGGGATGCTTGCACGTGCCTCATTAATAGAAACACGTTGGGAGCGATTTCTGAGCTCATTTTGGCCCACTTTTAAGCTCAATTCAAAGATTAGAATTTGAGGGGTGAAGGAAGCTTGGACACAACATTCTATTAGTTAGATTTTACATAGTTTTGAGTTTTAGAGAGGGAACTTCTTCCTTCTCTCTAGGTTTTAGTGTTCTTTGTCCATTTTTACTGCAATCCATAGATTAGACCTTTGTTAATTTCAGTTTTTATTACTATAATTGTAGTTCCTCTACTCTAATTTTAATTAGCTCTCTTGTAATTTAAGTTATTTTGGGTTATGACTTTAGATCTTGTTGGATTTAAATTCTAGTAATGCATTGAGGTTATTAATGTTTCATTTGTGTTATTTGATTTGTTATTGTTGATTATTGATAGTGGGTAGCTTTAATTTGGATTGTTTTCTCTATTTTGTGATATCTTTTGTTATTACTCACCAAGTGTTTGAGAAAACGTCACTATTGATTATGGAATAGATTTTCATTCTTGGCTTTGGGATTGAGTAATTAGAGATTCTTGAATTGTAAAAAACAAGTGTTGATTGGTAATTGGAGGTTGCTAGTTAGCTTGAACTCTACTAAATCTAGTTTTTCACTAGGAATTGACAACGAGTTGTGGACTAGAGTTAATTGTACTTACTTGACTTTCCTTTAATTGTTAGAGGATAACTAAGCGAGAGTTATAGGCACTTACCATCATACTTGAGGAAGATAATGAGGATAAGAATTCTAATTCCCACACCTAGCCAAGGTTTCATATATTGATTGATTGTTATCTCTCTTGTTGATTGATAAACCACTATTTTATGATTTATTTTGTGCTAAATTGAGTGGAATTTATCAGATTATTCCTACACTTATTCATGAAATTCACATGTTCTACGTTGTCTTCCTGATTTCATGCTATGATTGAAAACTCGCTTCCAGAGCTTTTAGATTGTCAAATTTTAACTCCTCTATATACCATTCAATGCCGTGATCTGTGTGTTGAAATGTTTCAGGATTTATAGGGCAAGAATGGCTTGGAGAATGGAAAGGAAGCTTGCAAAAATAGAAGGAACACAAAGGAATAATGAAGCTGACCAGCGGGACGTGACGCGTACGCATAGCTGACGTGTATGCTTGACCAGCGCAAAAGAGGAGCGACGCATACGCGTGATAAGGAATTTTGCCAAACGACGCGCACGTGTAACTCACGCGTACGTGTGATGTGCGCCATGTGCAGAAGTTGCAGAAATCGCTTCTAGTGATTTTTGGGTTCTTTTGGGCCCAGTTCCAAGCCCAGAAAACATAGATTAGAGGCTACAGAGTGGGAATCAATTCATTCAACATTGATTCAACACATTCACAGAACTTTAGGTTTTTGATATAGTTTTAGAGAGAGAGGTTCTCTCCTCTCTCTTAGGTTTTAGGACTTAGGATTTCTTTAGGATTTAGGGTTATCTCTTCTCAATCCTAGGTTTAATGTTCCTTGACTTAATTCTCTCATACTCTTATTAACTTTAATACTTTGATCTATACATCCCTTTTGTGATTGGATTCTCTATTTAATATAATTTGAGGTATTTCATATTCAAGATTGCTCTCTTTTGATCTTTGTTGCTGATATTTGAGATTAGTTATTTGGATGTTATTATCTCCTATTGCTTCTCTACTATTTGGTGTTATGCCCTCCAAGTGTTTGATAAAATGCTTGGGAGTATTTTAATTTAGATTTTCACCCTTTTGGCCTTGGTTGAGTAATTGGTGACACTTGAGTTATCAAACTCCTTTGATTGATTGCTAATTGAAAGTTGCTAATTAACTTGAATTCCACTAACTCTAGTCTTTCCTTGGGAGTTGACTAGGAAATAGGGATTCATATTGATTTATCCACTTGACTTACCTTCATAGTTAGAGGTTGACCAAGTGGGAGCAACAGAGAATTCTCATCACAATTGATAAGGATAACTAGGATAGGACTTCCGATTCTCATACCTTGCCAAGAGTTTTTATTGTTATTTTTCTATTCTCTCTACAATTTACTCTTCTCATTTCTCATCCCCACAACCCCAATTTACACAACTCATAACCAATAATAAGAACACCTCCCTGCAATTTCTTGAGAGACGACCCGAGGTTTAAATACTTCGGTTATCAATTTTATTAGGGGTTTGTTACTTGTAACAAACAATCTTTTGCACGAAAGGATTCCTTGTTGGTTTAGAAGCTATACTTTCAACGAGAACTTATTTGTAAAATTCTAGACCACGCAAGAATCCGTTCGTCAAAATGGCACCGTTGCCGGAGAATTGCAAACGTGTGCCTTATTATTGGTTATTGTAAATATTTTCTTTTTGCTTGTTTGATAGTTTTTGTTAGTTTTAGGACCTAGTTACTTCTTTTTATTAGTTTTTGTTTTCCCTTTTCTACTATGACTTCTCACCCCTCTGGCTACGAGCGTGGTTATAGCTATGTTACAGGAAGAGGAGATTATAATACCAACATGCACCATGGTTGGAACAATCAAAGATGGGAGGAGGCACAAGGATTTGATCAACCCTCTTGGAAACAACCCCCTCCAATGTACTACAAGCAACAACCATTCCATGATGCATACCAAGATAATGGTTATGGTGGACCTTTTCGTGACACTCAATACCCACCACAACATGTCTATGAACCCTCTCCTTAACATAGCTCTGAACCACCCTACTCACAAGCCCCGTTTTCACCATTCACCTTCATATGACCCTTATCATCATCCACCATACTAGCCACCTTATGAGCCATATAAACCATATCTAGAACCACCCCAATTTCAACCCAATTACTCCCAAGAACCAATATCTCTATATACACCATGTCCATATCCATCAATCCAAGAGCCTTATGATCCCAATTACGTTATCCAAGAGGAACAAGAGCCAAGGGATCGTCTCAAGGAGACACTGGATTAATTTCAAGCAGTCGTTCATCAGTTGGAGTGAGCAATAGGTGCTTTAGCCTATCGGCATTTTGACACTCAAAGTGTTCCCATGGCTACATGTGGAGAATCAATAAAAGAGCGTAGCATGAAGGAGACACTAGAAACTCTAATGGACAATGAGGAACATCCTTTGTATTGGAACAAGTGGAGGAAACCGTAATAGCTGAAGAAGAGGAAGTGGTTGATGACTAAGGAGATGCGGAACCTCCATGGGACAGTTAAGTCATAGAACCTCCTTCCAAGACGTTTGAATTTGATGTTCAAGAGGGTGTACAACCTTCAAGGCATATCATGGTTGAAGACTTGGAGGAGGTTGATCATGAGATGGATTCAATCATTGATGAATCCTTATCTACAATTGAATCTTCTCCCATTGGACTTGACATGGAGATTAAAGAAGAAGAAGTACATCCTCCTATGCCCTTGGTGAGCAATAAAGAAGAGATCAAATTGGAAGAAAGCTACCAAGAGGAAGAGGTTGACATTGAAGAAGCTTGCAAGGAGGTGGAAGTTGTCAAGAAAGAACACAAGGGAGTGGAGCTTGCAAGATCATTAGAAACCTCTCCCCCAAAGCCATTACCATCCAATACAACATTCAAGTTGGTAAAATTCATATCCGCTAGCTTTCTCATTCCACTTGAATATGGTTTACTTGAGACAGATGGTCAGTTTAGAGCTCTTTGTGGCTTTAAGAGCAAAAGAGAAATCGTTAGTGGTTGGCAACATAATCATCGGTTCATTATGGTTAGAAGCTCAAGGCCTGATTGCAAGGGTTGGTTTCTCAATTAATTGGGTATAGGAGGATGTTTGGGTACCTAAATGAGAATTCCAAAGCTGAGCCACCCAGATGGAATCATCATGATCTACTTGAAGACGGGTGTAGAAACAAGATTTGGGATCTCGGAATATATGAGGATCAATTGTGGGAGCTCAAAGCTTGTGAAGAACTCCATCAAAGCTTGAAGAATTTACCTGGTATTGATAGAGCTTATTGGAAGTCCAAGCATTGATGAAAGTTTCAGGACGAGTTTAAGCACAATCCACCATGACAAGGAGCTCACCAAATGTCCAACTTAAGGACTTTAACTAAAAGTGCTAGGTGGGAGACAACCCACCATGCTATGATCTTTCATTTTTATTCTTAGTTTTATTTTATATTATTTTATTTTTTTATTATTAGTGGTCAGTCATAAATTTCGCATAATCATCTGCATTTTGCATTCTACATGCTAAAAAAAAAAACGCAGTCGACGCGCGAGCGTCTACGACGCGTACACGTCATATGTGATTGTGTAAAATAAATAAATTAAACAAAAAGTTGGGCAAGAGTAGTGATGGATGCATGCCTCGCGCACAAGCAAAACCACGCGTACCCGTCCCTCACGCGTGCACGTCGTCTGCGATTTCACCAGCCCACGCGTACGCATAACCCTGGAAATCGGCGTAAATGGGTATTTAGGCAGCAAGTTGTGATGGTTTGGTGCCGGAAATGTGCTAGAAGCACAACATCCATCATGCGTACGCGCCCCTGACGCGTTCGCATCATTTTTGCCTCATGGCCATCCACGTGTGCGCGTGCCTGACGCTTACGCGTCGCTTCTCGTTTCCTATTCTTCTTCTTTCTTCTCTCTTTTCTTACACTTTCCTCTCTCTTTTTTTTTCTTTCTTCTTCTTCTCTTACCTTCTTCTCATCCTTATTCTCTTTCACTTCTTTTCCTCATTGCTTTTGTATACTTTCATTCATTGCATTGTAATTTTGTGCATGTTTTTATTTTCTCTTCCAAATGTGCTACTTTTTCATTGGTGTTAAAAATTTTCTTACTCAACTGTTGCATACTTTCTCGTAGTGTTTTAGGTTCTTCTTAACTTGTTTGCTCTTTTGTTGACATGCCCTGTGCTTCTATTATTTTCTCACTTACATGTTGTCGTGACCATGTAGTTGAGAACCTTGTTATTTGGCACTAGCCCACATATGTTTCATTTCTTTTCATATATTTGCTTGTGGGTTCCTTCTCTTCCGTTTTCTCTTCTTTCAGGATGACCACCAAGAGGGAAAAGGAAAAGTTTCTAACTGGAATAGTAAACAAGTCTACCGCACAATCTTTGGAGAAAAAGCATCAGTTGGAGCTACCCATCCACTTGCACATCTTTGCATGCACCGAGGACGATACAATCTTTAAGTGTGGGAGGTCAATACCGACTTCCGTGGGTTAGTTATTTCCTTTCTCAACACCAATGTTTAATTTTTTAGTTCATTGTTGCATTTGCATCTTTTATTGCATTATAGTTAGACTTTGTGCATATTCTACCGTTGCTTGGTTGAAATAATAATTTCTTTTTCAAGAAACTTCTTTTAAAGCATTTCACTAATTTGAATTAAAATTTTTGTTAAACTTGTTTGAAGAAATTTTATTTTGGAACATGGTTTAGAGCTCGAACATACAAAACCAGTGAGATGTTGAGCCTATTTGATTGGTTGCATCTTATCAACCAATATTTTATTTTGGTGTGTGTTGTTCTCTCTAAAATTGTGATCTATATCTTGCTTGATTCTATATTTCCATGGTTTAATGTATGCATATACTTATATGATTGAGGCCTTGTTTCACTATAGCTTACATACCCATATGGAATTACCCTTTTCATTATCCTTTACAAACCAATTTGAGCCTATTTTACTCCATTTGTTCTTTCTTTTAGCACATCATCAACTATAAGAGAAAAATAATAATGTCCCTAATTTGAATCCTTGGTTAGCTTAGACTAGTGAGAGTGCTCATGAATTAAGTTTGGGGAAAGTGGGTTTGGAAACGTTTGGTTTGGGAATTGAGTATGTCAGACTTTTTTTGAAAAATGTTGAGGACATGTTTATGTATTCAATACCTTAATCATATGCATTGCGAAAAAAAAACAAAAGAAAAGAAAAAATAAAAGAAAAAGAAAAGAAAAAGAAAAAGAGCAAATAATGAAAGGGGACAAAATGCCCCAAAGTAAATGGTGATAGCAATGCATATGTATTGTACTAAAAAATTGGAATGCATGAATATGTAGTAAACACAGTTAATCGGTAGTTATTGATTTTATATTATGATTATATGGATTGTCCTAAGTTAGGTGAGAAATGTAGGTTAATTAAGGATTCAGATTTTAGTCCACTTGACCAAATACAATCCTAACTTGACCTTGACCCCATTACAACCCTCAAAAGACCTCTTGATTTGCGTATTGGTGCATTAAATTTCTGTTGATTGGTAGATGAAGAGAAAGTCTTAGAAAGCAAGGTTAGTAGAGAATTGAGAGAATCGAACCTTAAACATTTGAGCGATTAGAGTGTATACACTTCCAGTGAGGGTTCGATGCTCGATTCTTTGTTCCCGGATTTCATGATCTGTTCTCTTCTGCAAGTTTATTTGTACTTCATTTTTATGATTTGAATTAGTGAAATCTAGTTCATCTTTGTTCTTGAAAGGTTTATTTACTTTTCACCAAGTTGGTAGAAACATTTTGCATTTAGTTGCATTCATACAGATAGGTTGCATTTCATACATTCTACCATCTTGCCTTCACTCTTTTAGTTCTCTTAAGCTTACATGAGGACATGCTAATGTTTAAGTGTGGGGAGGTTGATAAACCCCACTTTTAGGGTTTAACCTGTGCTTAATCTAGTGGATTTTATCCATTATTCTCACACTTATTCATACAATTTGCATGTTTTACGTTTTCCTTCCTGATTTTGTGCTATGATTGAAAACATGCTTCTTTGGCCTTATATTTGCTAATATTAATCCTCTCTTATTACCATTCGATGCTGTGATATGTGCGTTAAGTGATTTCAGGGATTACAGGACAGGAATGGCTTAGGTGATGGAGAGAAAGCATGCAAAAGTGGAAGGAATACAAGAAATTGAAGGAATTGTTAAAGCTGTCAGCCTGACCTCTTTGTATTCAAACGGTCATAACTAGAGCTACAGGAATCTAAAATGAAGCAATTCTAGTTGCGTTTGAAAGCTAACATCTGGAGCTTCGAAATGATATATAATTTGCCATAGTGACCGTACAGCTAGGTGACGCACACACGTCATTTCACGTGCACGTGTCGTTCTGTAGAAAATCAGCGTGGCAGCGATTTCTGGGCTATTTCCGGCCTAGTTTCAAGCCCAGAAAACATAGATTAGAGGCTGCATAGTGAAAGAATCAGGGGGTTCACTTCTCATTATTCACTTTTCATAATTTAGATGTAATTTTAGAGAGAGAGGCTCTCTCCTCTCTCTAGGATTTAGGATTCCTAGTTGTATGCTTTTGGATTGGATATTTACAGAGTCACTACTTCCATTGAAGACTTCATCATTCTTGTTTGTTTCCTTACTTGTCACTTATTCTTCCATATTCTTAATCCTTGTTCAGAGTTATAATTGGCTTGCTTTTATGAATTTAATTTTATTATTTATTTAATTGCTTCTATTACAATTATCATGTCTCTTTTCTATTCCTTTTTTATAACAAGGAATGTGGTTTTAATGTTGATATTCTAGCTCCCAACTTGACTTGGGAGTGGATTAAGAGGAGACCCTTGAGTTGGAATACTCAAGAATTAATTGGTAATTGCAAGTTGTTGGCTAGCACTCTAGTTACTAACGCTAATCCTTCCCAAGGAAGAGGATTAGGACTTGTGAATAGAAGTTGACTCACTACTTAACTTTCCTTTATTCGGTAAGGGATAACTAAGTAGGAATAACAATCAATTATCAACTGATCTTGGGAACGTCCAACAAGGATAGAACTTTCGATTAATCTTCTCCTAGTCAATGTTTTTTTTATTGTTATTAATTTATTTTCTTTGGAATTTTCTCTTCTTATTTCTCAATCCAAAATTCCAATTTACATAACTTATAACCAATAATAAGAACACCTCCCTGCAATTCCTTGAAAGACGACCATGTTTTAGGGGTTTGTTACTTGTGACAACCATGTTTTTGTACGAAAGGATTTTTGTTGGTTTAGAAGCTATACTTTCAACGAGAATATATTTGTGAAATTCTTTACTAGCAAAAATTAGTTCGTCATTGACTTTGCTCTCTTACTTCTCTTATCTTGATTCCTTACATTTAGTTATATGTTATTATTGTTGCTATCTTTTATTGCATTCTTATTAGTCAATTAATTGTTTGATTGATAGTTCTAGTTGTTTTAATTTAGTTGTTAGTTGTTCATGCCTTTAAATTCTAGTCACTTTACTTTTTCTGCACTCAACTCAGAAATCCCCCAAAATTCCTAATCAACGATGTGCATTCTATTGCAATTCATAGAAAAAATAATTCGGGATGCTATTCTCGGTAATTGATTTGATTGTTGTGACATTCTTCTTAACTTTGATTTGGGATCATTTGTTGGTTTAGGCTATACTTGCGACATTGAGTTGAAAAATCCTTTGGACATTTTTAACAGGCATTTATCCCACGTCAAAGAGACTGCAAGACTTTTGAATAACAGCAAAATCAATCCTATCACCACCCCTCATAAGATATGAAAAATTATTGAAAATAACAAAAATGTGACCTTAAGTCAATGATTAATATGGATATGGACCCAAATATATGTCTTGATGTGTTAGAGATGATGACGATGATGTTATGGAACTAGATCAAAAAATCATAACCCGCCAAGATCCATGCAAAGTTGTTGTCCAACGGAGCAATCCCTCAATCAAACGCCAAAAAATATCACCGTAGCCAAATGGCAAAGGCAAATCGAAACCAATATCAAAGACATGGTTTTCCGGACCTAGTGAAAGGAGATCCAAGTTCTAAAATACGATCGAGGTAAGATCATTGCACATCCATATGTATATATTTATTCCTATAAAAGGAATATGTTTATAATGCCCAAATTTTCTATGTAGGCATTAAAAGGTGTGCAACGACCACGTCAGATGCCAACGTGTGAAGTAGATTCACAAGTATGACGTGGAGAAGCAGTACGAGCATCAAGCATGCCAGTTGCTGCACATGCTCGCACAGAATCAAAATCACTGTCTATTTTTAGACAACAAAATATGCTTGTGCAGAGGAAACCAATGGTCAAATATTTTTTTTCTTTTATTTTCTTTTTTTTTCTAAGTATTGTGGTAAATATTACAAATTTCAATTTGAGTGATGCGTACAGAATGCTTTAATAGAAATTATTTGAAATCAAATAGGTAATAACAACTTATTTCAAAATGGGTAACGAGATTAACTTGAGTAAGGGACAGATAGAGATGTTTACATATGTTTTTAATCCACATTTATTACCAAGGTATACATTTTTTCATGTTCTTTAATATGCTCAATATTCATTCATTATTATTTTTTCATGGAATCTATATTCACTTGTTATCAGTGAGAACATTGTAAAGATAGGAGCTTCGTCCGCAACATGTCAAGAACTTTTTTGCTTGAGCATGAATCAAACAATTACTGACAAGGTAAAAATGATTCTCTATCAATCTAATTTAGTAATCTATATGCCCAAAAACAAGATCAATCCCTAATCGTATCTATGCTTTAATTAGATCATCGAGTTTTAGGCTAGGAAATGTACTTGGGACCAAAAAAGCATTACACTAAAAATAACTTGGTGCCTTCCTCCCTCATTTTTAGTACATGTTTTATGGTTATGAAATAAGAATGCTTGGATTTGGAAATGCTTGATGATTTAGATTAGTTCGTACTTTTATGAATGATTTTATTTTTTATTTATGTGGTAGCTTAAATTATAAAATAATGAAAAGATTGACCACCTTTCTGGTATATAATTAAACTTTGTATTGTTATAATAATAATTTTCTAAAATGTAATTATTATTTAAGAATAGTTTTTGGACAATAATTTTGTCTACTGCTTGTTATGTAAAAATATTTTTCGGATAATAATTTTTCTAGGCATATTCCATAACAAAATACATAAGATTAACCAGGCTAATTTACTTGTTTAACTTTGTTGATCAAGAAAACTGCATTCTGCTTAATGTGTCCAGTTAGCAATCTTCATTATTATATGATATAATGCTATATATATATTTAAAGATCAATACATAAAATAATAGTGAGTTCATGATTACAGTTTGATGACATAGGTTAAAATAAATTCTTGAGAAGTATAAAATTTACAAGCCGTGAAAATAAATTGTGGCTCATATTTTTACTGTTCCGAGGGTTACCTGAAACTGTAGGTCGATCTCAGACAAGATCTTCTATACTGGTCGGAGATGTCGTGTTCGACTTGTTGGACTTGGTGACGGTGCTGATCCTTCGTCACCGGAGGGTGGTGGTACTGCAAGGGACTCCGATGCTTATGTTAGCAAGGGTATTAAGTAGGTTTTTAGTAGAATCAGAGTATGAGTTATACCTGGGTGCTCCAGTGTATTTACAATGTTGTAGGTAGACCTTCCTTAGATAAGATAAGTTAGTTATCTTATCTTCTCTTTATCTTCGAGTGAGGCCATCTTATCTTTAAGGGAACTGCCTTTATCTCTATAGGCTTGGGCTGCCCTCGGATTCGGGTCGTGTTCCTCTGTTTGGGCCCTTTATTGGGCTTTCCTGGTAGTTTGGCCGAGCTCTTTGAAAAGAGGTCGGTCGCTTTGTCGGTAGAATATCCCGGGTCGGACAGCTCGACCCAGGGTATGAACAGTGCCCCTGCTCGAGCTCAGTCTTCCTTTTGAGGTTGAGTCTTTAGTTTTAGGACTTCGATCCTTTTCGGGTGAAACCGAACTTGAGAATTTCGTCAATTTTATCTTTGTAGAGTTCCTTTTTTGAATGCGGAATGTTTCTGTTCTGTTTCCTCTGACAGCGCGCGCTTTTGCATTAGTGTCCTGGCCTTGGGAATGCACGAGGGTTTTTAATGCCCTCATTAATTGGTTTTTGATGCTCCGTTTCTCTTGGATTTTATTTTGAATTTTACTCTCAAGAAACATTTTTCTCTTCTCTTGCTTTTTGCTATAACTTCCCTTTTTCTTCTCTCCTTCTGTTTTCATCTGAAAACTTAAGTTTTTATGTTTCTCCTTGCAACGTTGTTTGGTGATCGTAAGTGCTTTCTTTGCTTTAGACGGCAATTTCTGGTTTCTTCGTCTTCAACCTCCTTCTGCACTTTTCTCCTTTTTCAGGTTGGTTTTGCTTTTTCTTTCGTCGTCTATTTTTGCTGCTCTGTATTTGATTCTTTTGGTGAAGAATTGATTTTGACTGAGTGCATGTTGGAAAGCTTGAATCTTTGTATATTATCACGCTCGGTTTATCACAGTAATGCATGTTTTCTGGTTTCCTTTTGTCCTTATATATGCTTCTGGGTGGATTTTCCTGGTTTGGCTCTTTTAGGGCTTCGTATGCTACCGCTACTTTCTGAATTGTTGTTTTTTGGAAAGGTTGCTCCTTTTGATGGCTTTTGTCCTATTGATTGCTTTTATTTGATGAAGATGATGTTTTTTCTTTGATTTTTTCCTTTTTCTTCTCGAGACGCTGCTTTTTTCCTTTTTCTTTGATTCCTTTTACTCCGTCTTTGCCTCCAAAGGATGCCTCTGGACCTTGGCATGCGTCTTGGGGCCTTTCTTTTACTGTTTGTGTGCTCGAGGTCGTGTTGTTCGAGTTGCTTCCATATTGCCCGAATTTGTTTTTGGGTTAGTAATCTGTTTCCTTTTCTTTGTTTGTAGGATTAGTTGGCCATGTCATCTCGCAAAAATATTGTCGAGGTTTCTTCTAAGGTTCCTGAGAGGATGTCCGACTGGTTGGACTTCCTTGTGTTGCTATGTGTATCTCTAGCTAATTCGGAGTTCTGTCCGGAGCTTAGGAAACACCATCAAATATGTAGTAGTGAGAATCAAGAACACAACTATGAGTTGGTGGTACCCGATTCTAACGACAGGGTTTGCTTTCCTGTTTCGACCCAGGGGGAGCGTCCTTTCTTTTATGCATATGATTTCTTTTTTAGCCAGATGAACATTACCCTTCCCTTTACTCCCTTTGAGACCGACCTGTTGTGGTCTTGTAATGTAGCCCCATCTCAGCTTCATCCGAATTCTTGGGGTTTTATTAAGATTTTTCAGCTGTTTTGTCATGAATTTGGTGTGACGCCCTCTTTAACTCTTTTCCTGTATCTGTTTGTGTTGACTAAGCTTGGAACTACCAAAAAGAAAGCTTCTTGGATTTTTTTTAGGTCGGCCCAGGGACATAAGGTTTTTTCCATGTACGATGAATCTTTTCGAGATTTTAAGAATTACTTTTTCAAGATCTGAGTTGTTGAAGGAGCTCATCCTTTCTTTTTGGATGAGAATGGCAAGCCTCATTTTCCTTTAGAATGGCAGAGGAATGTAGTGGTATCTAGGTATACCTGGGAGATGTTAGACGAGGTTGAGCAGGCTTATGTTGCTGCTTTGGAGGATATTTGGGGGGAATCTCCCCATCTTGAGACCAAAAGATTTTTGGGGATCCATCCTTGATCCATACTGTGCTGCGTATTATAAACTGTGTCTTCTATTTGTTTGTAAGCTGCTATATTTTTTCATTTTTCAGAGATGTCGAAGAACAATCACTCGCTGAAGGCTTTTAAGAAGGCGAGGAAGGCTACCGCGGCTCAAAACATCCCGGCCAAGGTGGTTGGAGAAGGGTCCTCCCAGGTTTTGTCGAAGCCATCTGTCCCGAGCTCTCCTGTACCGAGGAGGATGTTCCCTACTCCTCGGGTTCGTTTGGCCGATCCTTTGGAAACTTCTGCTACTACCTCTTCTTCCACTGGCGCCCCTCCTCTGAAAAAACTTAAATCTGCAGAGCCTTTTAACCTTGATGCTCCTGATTTTGATGCCGTCGAGTGTGTGGACCAGCAGATCGGTCCTTATGGTACCATGCCTACTGACGATGTTTCTCTTCTTCGCCATTTGGACTTCACTACTCAGAGCAGTGTTAAGATGGCACATATGGGTGCGGCTTTATATCGGATGGCCCAAGATCTTCCCATTCATGCTACGAGAGATTTTATGGAGGAGGCTAAATCGGATTTTGATCGGATAAAGAGTCTGAAGGAGGAACTTGAGAAGAAGATGACCAAGCTAGAGAAGGAATTGGAGGGCGAAAAGGCTAGCTCTCTTGCCTTGGCAGCTTCTGTGAGATTGGCTGAGGATACGGCATTGAAGTACAAGGATATCTATGTCACAACCTATAGAGAGATGATGCGTCTCGGGGATGACTTAGAGTCTGTTCGAGCCGATTATGCTAGGCTTTAAGGTCACCTTGTAGGTAGTGTAAATGCTGCTTATAAGAATCTGAAGGAGCAGGTTCGAATTCTTGCACCCAAGCTCGACCTTACTCTCTTTAGTTTGGATAATATTGTGAGAGATGGTAAAATCATTCCTGATGACTGGTGCATGAAATTGCAATCACACTTTGCAATCCCGCACAACTAACCAGCAAGTGCACTGGGTCGTCCAAGTAATACCTTACGTGAGTAAGGGTCGATCCCACGGAGATTGTCGGCTTGAAGCAAGCTATGGTTATCTTGTAAATCTTAGTCAGGATATCAGAAATTATCAAGATTGATTGTGAAAAGCAAAAGAACATGAAGTAAGTACTTGTTTGCAGTAATGGAGAATAGGTTGAGGTTTTGGAGATGCTCCATCTTCTGAATCTCTGCTTTCCTACTGTCTTCTTCTTCAAGCACGCAAGGCTCCTTCCATGGCAAGCTGTATGCAAGGGTTTCACCGTTGTCAGTGGCTATTATCTTAGAATGGAAGCAAGCATGATTGAATGAAAAACAGTAGTAATTGCATTAATCCATCAAGACACAGCAGAGCTCCTCACCCCCAACCATGGGGTTTAGAGACTCATGCCGTAGGAAGTACACAAAGAAACGTGTAAAAGTGTCATGAGGTCCAGATACAATGTCAAAAGATCCTATTAATAGTAAACTAGTAACCTAGGATATACAGAAATGAGTAAACGACGTAAAAATCCACTTCTGGGTCCACTTGGTGTGTGCTTGGGCTGAGCAATGAAGCATTTTCGTGTAGAGACCTT
>NC_029781.3:38151607-38154848 GCF_000817695.3 Arachis duranensis
TGGGCTGAGCATTGAAGCTTTCATGTGTAGAGACCTTTTCTGGAGTTAAATGCCAGCTTTCATGCCAGTTTGGGCGTTTAACTCCAATTTTATGCCAGTTCCAGCGTTAAACGCTGGAAATTTTGAAGCTGATTTGCAACGCTGGTTTGGGCCATCAAATCTCGGGCAAAGTATGGACTATTATACATTGCTGGAAAGCCCAGGATGTCTACTTTCCAATGCCATGAAGAGCGCGCCAATTGGGCTTCTGTAGCTCCAGAAAATCCACTTCGAGTGCAGGGAGGTCAGAATCCAACAGCATCTGCAGTCCTTTTCAGTCTCTGAATCAGATTTTTGCTCAGGACCCTCAATTTCAGCCAGAAAATACCTGAAATCACAGAAAAACACAGAAACTCATAGTAAAGTCCAGAAAGTGAATTTTAACTAAAAACTAATAAAAATACACTAAAAACTAACTAAATCATACTAAAAACATACTAAAAACAATGCCAAAAAGCGTATAAATTATCCGCTCATCACAACACCAAACTTAAATTGTTGCTTGTCCTCAAGCAACTGAAAATCAAATATGATAAAAAGAAGAGAATATACTATGGATTCCAAATTATCAATGAAACTTAGCTCCAATTAGATGAGCGGGACTAGTAGCTTTTTGCCTCCGAACAGTTTTGGCATCTCACTCTATCCTTTGAAGTTCAGAATGATTGGTATCTATAGGAACTCAGAACTCAGATAGTGTTATTGATTCTCCTAGTTAAGTATAATGATTCTTGAACATAGCTAGTGTATGAGTCTTGGCTGTGGCCCAAAGCACTCTGTTTTCCAGTATTACCACCGGATACATACATGCCAGAGACACATAATTGGGTGAACCTTTTCAGATTGTAACTCAGCTTTGCTAGAGTCCCCAATTAGAGGTGTCCAGGGTTCTTAAGCACACTCTTTTTGCCTTGGATCACAACTTTATTTCTTTCTTTTTCTTTCTTTTTCTTTCTTTCTTTTTTTTCGAAATTTTTGTTTTGTATTCACTGCTTTTTCTTGCTTCAAGAATCAATCTGATGATTTTTCAGATCCTCAATAACAGTTCTCTTTTTCCTCATTCTTTCAAGAGCCAACAATTTTAACATTCTTAAAACAACAAATTCAAAAGACATATGCACTGTTTAAGCATTCATTCGGAAAACAAAAATTATTGTCACCACGTCAAGCTAATTCAACTAGTTTCAAGGATAAATTCGAAATCCTGTACTTCTTGTTCTTTTGTGATTAAAGCATTTTTCATTTAAGAGAGGTGATGGATTCATAGGACACTCATAGCTTTAAGACATGAATTTTAAATTTTATTAATTATGAATTAAGAACAAGACTCAAAAATAGATATAAGATGAGACTAAAAATAGAAAACAAAAAAATTCAAACAGGCTCCTAATGATAGAGGTTTTCACAGAGTCAGGACTCAACAACCTTGATTTTGAGAAGTGGATGCTCCCTCAAATTGAGGGGAGAATTTCTGGCGTTTCAGCTCTTGGAGTTCACGCCCCTGCTTCTCTTGTTCCTTCAGCAATTTGCAGAGCATGCAGTTCTGATTCTGCTGTTCTTCCCTAAGTTGCTCCATAGTTTCTTGCAACTTGGTGATAAATGCTTCTAGGCTGGCCCAGTAGCCAATTTCAGGAAATTCAGGGAGGAACTCCTGCGCCCTCCTTTTGATAGAGTTGTCTTGCATTTGTCCTTCCATTGACTTCTTGGTGATTGGATGTTCAATGGGTATGAATTCATCTACTCCCATCTTTACCCCAGCCTCTTTACAAAGCAAGGAGATCAAGCTTGGGTAAGCCAATTTGGCTTCAGTGGAATTCTTATTTGCAATTGTGTAGATCTCACAAGCAATCACATGATGAACCTCCACTTCTTTTCCAAGCATAATGCAATGAATCATCACTGCTCTCTTGATAGTGACCTCAGAACGGTTGCTAGTGGGCAATATGGAACGCCCAATAAAGTCTAGCCAACCTCTTGCAGATTTCTCTTATTTTGTCCAGATGGGAGTAGATAACTTTCCCTCTGACCATGGTTCTGTAGGTATGGTAAGCAGTTCCAGTCATTCTCTGCTTATCTGTTAGCCACAGATTTGAGTAGAATTCCTGAACCATATTTCTTCCAACCTTTATCTCAGGATTGGTTAGAACTTCCCATCCTCTGTTTCGGATTTGCTCTTGGATCCCCGGATATTCATCTTCTTTCAGATCAAATTTAACTTCCGGGATCACTGACCTCAGACCCATTATTTTGTGATAATGGTCTTCATGTTCTTTGGTTAAGAACTTCTCTTGATTCCAAAAATTCTTTGGATTATTCTCTTTCTTTCCTCTTAAATTGGTTTGTTTTCCCTTAGGAGCCATGATCTTGATGAATCTTGGCTTAGAGGTTTGCTTGTCCTCAAGCAAAAGAAAGGAAAGAAGAGAGAGAGAGGAGAAGAGCAATTTCGAATGGTGTGGGGGAATGGTGAGACCGAACGTGTTTTTATAAGGGGGGAAGGAGATTTCGAAAAAAATTGAGAGGAGATTTGAGAAGATAAGGAGAGAATTTGAGAGAAGGGTGATTTTTTGAATAAGATTTGGGATTGATTTGAGAGAGATTTGAAGAATGATTTTGATTTTTGAAGATTTGAAAGTGAATAATGAAAGGTTGAGATGTGTTTATGTAGAAAAGTATGGGTAAGAAAAGGAAAGTTTGAAAAAAAATTTGATTGGAAAGCAAAATCTTGGTCCCCCACCTTTCTGGCGTTAAACGCCCAGAATGGCATCCATTCTGGCGTTTAACGCCCATTTGTTGCCCATTGTGGGCGTTTAACGCCCAGTCAGGTGCCCTGGCTGGCATTAAATGCCAGAATTCCTTTATCACTGGGCGTTTTGCTAAACGCCCAGGATGCTGCAGACCTGGCATTAAACGCCCAGAATGGTGCCCATTCTGGCGTTTAACGCCCAAAATGGCACCTTTACTGGCGTTAAACGCCCAGAATGGTGCCCATTCTGGCGTTTAACGCCCAAAATGCCCCTTACTGGCGTTTTTTTGCCAATAAGCTCTTTTTCTCTGCTTTTTGTACTGAATCCTTCTATAACTCTGTGAATTCCTTCATTTTTGATACTTGCCTTTGTAAAATCAAAACATATAACCTGCTAATGACTGGGTTGCCTCCCAGCAAGCACTTCTTTACTGTCTTTAGCTGGACCTTTACTGAGAA
>NC_029781.3:38155005-38155533 GCF_000817695.3 Arachis duranensis
ATATGGTGATATTCCTGTAATCACATACAGACCCCTCCACCGGGATTTTAGTTTTCCTGGAAACAATCTGAGCCTAGAGTTGAAGAGCAGAACTTTTTGTCCTGGCTCAAAGACTCTGGATGACAACTTCTTGTCATGCCACTTCTTTGCCTTTTCCTTATAAATTTTTGCATTTTCAAAGGCATTGAGTCTGAACTCCTCTAGTTCATTTAGCTGGAGCAATCTTTTCTCACTAGCTAACTGAGCATCCATGTTTAGGAATCTGGTTGCCCAGTAGGCTTTATGTTCCAGTTCCATGGGCAGATGACAGGCCTTCCCATACACCAGTTGGTATGGAGAGGTTCCTATAGGAGTCTTGAATGCTGTTCTGTATGCCCACAGAGCATCATCCAAACTCTTTGCCCAATCCTTTCTTTGGGCCATCACAGTCCGTTCTAGGATTTTTTTTAGCTCTCTGTTAGAGACTTCAGCTTGCCCATTTGTCTGTGGATGATACGGAGTTGCCACTTTGTGGCTAATTCCATATCT
>NC_029781.3:38158103-38158971 GCF_000817695.3 Arachis duranensis
GAACTGATGGCGGCATTCAAGAGAATCTGGAAGGTCTAACCTTGTCTGTGGTATTCTGAGTAGGATTCAATGATTGAATGACTGTGACGTGCTTCAAACTCCTAGCAGGCGGGGCGTTAGTGACAGACGCAAAAGAATCGATGGATTCTTTTCCGGCGTGGCCGAGAACCGACAGCTGATTACCCCATGCTGTGACAGAGCATAGGCAAACGTTTTCACTGAGAGGATGGGAGGTAGCCATTGACAACGGTGAAACCCTACACAAGCTTGCCATTGAAAGGAGTAAGAAGGATTGGATGAAGACAGTAGGAAAGCAGAGAGACGGAAGGGAAGGCATCTTCATGCGCTTATCTGAAGTTCCTACCAATGAATTACATAAGTACCTCTATCTTTATCTTTATGTCTATTTCGTTCATCACCATATCCATTTGAGTCTGCCTGTCTAAGATTTACAAGATGACCATAGCTTGCTTCATACTGACAATCTCCGTGGGATCGACCCTTACTCGCGTAAGGTTTATTACTTGGACGACCCAGTGCACTTGCTGGTTAGTTGTGCGAAGTTGTGTAATGCCATGGTATTGAGCTACCAAGTTTTTGGGGTTCATGACCGGGGATTATGAGAGTTGTGAAAAGAGGATGTTCACAATTTCGCGCACCAAGTTTTTGGCGCCATTGCCGGGGATTGTTCAGTTTGGACAACTGACGGTTCATCTTGTTGCTTAGATTAGGTATTTTTTTTTCTTCAGAGTTCTAAGATGAATTCTAGAGTTTCATGATGATTTGTTGAAATCTGGCTGGCTGAGAAGCCATGTCTAATCTCATTGGACCGAGGTTTCAACTTATCATCACAAGAGCTTGTTGATTT
>NC_029781.3:38158993-38160778 GCF_000817695.3 Arachis duranensis
AGCTTGGCTGGCTGTGAAGCCATGTCTAATTCCTGGACCGGAGTCTTAGACTAGCATTGCACTGATTCCTGGAATTCTCATTAAGAATTTTGATACCTTTTTTCACTGTATTTTCGAAAAAAAAAAAGCACAAAAAAAAAATTTTTACAAAATCATAAAATCCAAAAATATTTTTGAGTCTAGTGTTTCATTTTAAGTTTGGTGTCAATTGCATACATTCATTCATGTGTCTTAAGGATCTTCAAGTAATTCTTGATGATTTCTTACTTTGATCTTTGAATTCTTTTGACTTGAGTGTTTATGTGTCTCATTAGTGTCAGTAGTATACAAACTGCTAAGTTTGGTGTCTTGCATGCATTGTTATTTGATTCTTGTTGCATTTTTTCTTATTTTGCATGCATTGTTTATTTGATTTTAGTTGCATTTTGATTATTCCTAATTATTAAAAATCCAAAAAAATTTTTTAATTTGTGTCTTTTCAAGTCAATAATACAGAGAATTGAAGATTCAGAACATACAACAGAGGACTTACACAGAAAAAGTTGGGCATTCAAAACGCCTAGTGAAGAAGGACAGACTGGCGTTTAAACGCCAGCCAGGGTACCTGGTTGGGCGTTTAACGCCCAAAAGGGTAGTATTTTAGGCGTTAAACGCCAGAATGTGCACCATTCTGGGCGTTTAACGCCAGGATGGCACAAGGGGGAAGATTTTGTTTTCAAATCAGATTTTTTTCAAGTTTTCAAACTTTTTCAAAATCAAATCTTTTTCAAATCAATTCTCCAATCAAATCTTTTTCAAAATCAATTTCTCTCCATTTTCAAAGATACTTACTATCAATTAATGATTTGATTCAACATTTCAAGTATGTTGCCTTTTCTGTTGAGAAAGGTTTAATGTTTGAATCATATCTTTTCTTGTTAGTCAAGTTTTTAATTTTCAAATCAAATCTTTTTAAAATGTTTTTCAAATCATATCTTCTCAATCACATTTTTTTAAACCAATCATATCTTCTTAACCACATCTTTTTCAAAATAGTTTTCAATCAAATCTTTTTGATTTCTAATTTCAAAATCTTTTTCAAAAATCACTTGATTTCTTTTCCACTTTCATTTTCGAAAATCAATTAAGTGTTTTTCAAAAAATGTTTTCAAAATTTTTCACTTAATTTTTCGAAAATCACTTCCCTCCTTCTCACATCCTTCTATTTATGGACTAACACTATCCCTTAATGCAAAATTCGAACTCCATCTTCTTTGATAAGTTCGAATTTTCTACTTCTGTCTTCTACTCTTCTTCTCCTCTGACACTTCAAGGAAGGTGCTGGGTGACTTTACTGCACCTACTCCCGACTTCTATGGGAGAAGCATCTCTATCCCTGCCATTGGAGCAAACAACTTTGAGCTTAAGCCTCAATTAGTTTCTCTAATGCAACAGAATTGCAAGTTCCATGGACTTCCATTGGAACATCCTCATCAGTTTTTAGCTGAGTTCTTGCAAATCTGTGACACAGTCAAGACTAATGGGATTGACCCTGAGGTCTACAGACTTATGCTATTCCCTTTTGCTGTAAGAGACAGAGCTAGGACATGGTTGGACTCACAACCTAAAGAAAGCCTGGACTCTTGGGAAAAGCTAGTCAATGCCTTCGTGGCAAAGTTCTTTCCACCTCAAAAATTGAGTAAGCTTAGAGTGGAAGTCCCAAAACCTTCAGACAGAAGGAAGGAGAACCCCTCTATGAAGCTTGGGAAAGATAAAAACAATTAATCAGAAAGTGTCCCTCTGACA
>NC_029781.3:38160875-38161519 GCF_000817695.3 Arachis duranensis
ATGTCTTTGGATAGCTCTGCTGGAGGATCTCTTCATCTGAAGAAGACGCCTACTGAAGCTCAAGAGCTGATTGAAATGGTTGCAAATAACCAATTCATGTACACTTCTGAAAGAAATCCTGTGAACAATGGGACTGGTCAGAAGAAAGGAGTTCTTGAGATTGACACTCTGAATGCCATTTTGGCTCAGAATAAAATATTGACTCAACAAGTCAATATGATTTCTCAAAGTCTGTCTGGAATACAAAATGCACCAAGCAGTACTAAGGAAGCTTCATCTGAGGAAGAAGCTTATGATCCTGAGAACCCTTCAATGGAAGAGGTGAATTACATGGGAGAATCCTATGGAAACACCTATAACCCTTCATGGAGAAATCATCCAAATTTCTCATGGAAGGATCAACAGAGACCTCAACAAGGTTTCAACAACAATAATGGTGGAAGAAACAGGTTTAGCAATAGCAAGCCTTTTCCATCATCTTCTCAGCAACAGACATAGAGTTCTAAGCAGAATAACTCTGACTTAGAAACCATGGTCTCTGATCTAATCAAAACCACTCAGAGTTTCATGACTGAAACTAGGTCTTCCATTAGAAACTTGGAAGGACAAGTGGGTCAGCTGAGCAAGAAAATTACTGAACTCCC
>NC_029781.3:38161839-38162983 GCF_000817695.3 Arachis duranensis
GTTTTCAATACCTTGTACCATAGGCACCATGGCCTTCAAGAAGGCCTTGTGTGACTTAGGGTCAAGTGTAAACCTCATGCCCCTCTCTGTAATGGAGAAGTTAGGGATCTCTAAGGTACAAGCTGCAAAAATCTCACTAGAGATGGCAGACAATTCAAGAAAACAAGCCCATGGACTTGTGGAGGATGTTCTGGTAAAGATTGAAGACCATTACATCCCTACTGATTTCATAGTCCTAGAGACTGGGAAGTACATGGATGAATCCATCATCCTTGGCAGACCCTTCCTAGCCACAGCAAAGGCTGTGATTGATGTTGATAGAGGAGAGTTGATCATTCAAGTGAATGAAGAATCCTTGGTGTTTAAGGCCCAAGGATATCCCTCTGTCATCATGGAGAGAAAGCATGAAGAGCTTCTCCCAGAACAGAGCCAAAAAGAGCCCCCACAGTCAAACTCTAAGTTTGTTGTTGGGAGGCCACAACCAAACTCTAAGTTTGGTGTTGAACCCCCACATTCAAACTCTAAGTTCGGTGTTGGGAGGTCCCAACATGGCTCTGAATATCTGTGAGGCTCCATGAGAGTCCTCTGTCAAGCTACGGACATTAAAGAAGCGCTTGTTGGGAGGCAACCCAATGTTATATTTTATCTATTTTATTTTGTTATTTTCTCTTTTTTTGTAGGATGATGATCATGAGAAGTCACAAAATCAATGAAAAAAGCAAAAACAGAATGAAAAACAGGAAGAAAAATAGCACACCCTGGAGGAAGAAAAAATAGCACACCCTGGAGGAAAACTTGCTGGCATTTAAACGCCAGTAAGGGCAGCTATTGGGCGTTTAACGCCCAGTCTGGCATCATTCTGGGCGTTTAACGCCAGAAAGGGGCACCAGACTGGCGTTAAACGCCAGAAATGGGCAAGAAGCTGGCGTTAAACGCCAAAAATGGGCACCAGCCCGGCGTTTAACGCCAGAATTGGCACAAAACGTGTTTTTTCTTGCTATTTGGTGCAGGGATGACTTTTCCTTGACACCTCAGGATCTGTGGACCCCACAGGATCCCCACCTACCCTATCACTCTCTCTCTCTTCTTCACCCATTCACCAATCACCTCAACACCTCTTCCCAAAAACCCTTCACCTATCAAA
>NC_029781.3:38163030-38163626 GCF_000817695.3 Arachis duranensis
TCTTTCTCTTCACCACTCACATCCATTCTTCATAAAACCCCACCTACCTCACCATTCAAATTTAAACCACTTTCCCACCCAAACCCACCCTCAAATGGCCGAACCCTACCCTTCCCCTCTCCTATATAAACCCTCCTTCACTCCTTCATTTTCACACATCCTAAAGACCATTTCTCTCCCCTTTGGCCGAACACAAAGCCATTCCCTTCTTCCTCATTTCTTCTTCTTCTACTCTCTTCTTTCTTCTTTTGCTCGAGGACGAGCAAACATTTTAAGTTTGGTGTGGTAAAAGCATTGCTTTTTGTTTTTCCATAACCATTTATGGCATCCAAGGCCGGAGAAACCTCTGGAAAGAGGAAAGGGAAGGCAAAAGCTTCCACCTCCGAGTCATGGGAGATGGAAAGATTCATCTCAAAGGTGCATCAAGACCACTTCTATGAAGTTGTGGCCTTGAAGAAGGTAATCCCCGAGGTCCCTTTTTCACTCAAAAAGGGTGAATATCCGGAGATCCGACATGAGATCCGAAGAAGAGGTTGGGAAATTCTTACCAACCCCATTCAACAAGTCAGAATCTTGATGGTTCAAGAGTTCTATGC
>NC_029781.3:38163636-38164565 GCF_000817695.3 Arachis duranensis
TACCATAGACCGGGCTATCATGATTCATAGCATCATGATTGAAGAAGAAATAGAAGTTCATGAGGTTATAGCTCAAGAACTCTATAAGGTGGCGGACAAGTCCTCTACCTTGGCAAGGTTAGCCTTCCCTCATCTCATTTGTCACCTCTTTTATTCAGTTGGAGTTGACATAGAGGGAGACATCCCTATTGATGAGGACAAGCCCATCACTAAGAAGAGGATGGAGCACACAAGAGACCCCACTCATCATGAGAGCCCTGAGATACCTCAAGGGATGCACTTTCCTCCACAAAACTATTGGGAGCAACTAAACACCTCCCTAGGAGAATTAAGTTCCAACATGGGACAACTAAGGGTGGAGCATCAAGAACACTCCTTCATCCTCCATGAAATTAGAGAAGATCAAAGAATCATGAGAGAGGAGCAACAAAGACAAGGAAGAGACATTGAGGAGCTCAAGCACTCCATAGGATCTTCAAGAGGAAGAAAGAGCCGCCATCACTAAGGTGGACCCGTTCATTGATTTCCTTGTTCTTTATTCTTCTGTTTTTCGAATTTTAGTGCTTATGTTTGTCTATGTTTGTGTCTTGTGATCATTAGTGTCTTAGTGTCTATGCCTTAAAGTTATGAATGTCCTATGAATCCATCACCTTTCTTGAATACAAACGTGCTTAATTAAAAAGGAAAGAATTGCATGAATTTTGAATTTTATAACAGTTTAATTATTTTGATGTGGTGGCAATATTTTTGTTTTCTGAATGTATGCTTAAACAATGCATATATCTTTTGAATTTGTAGTTCATGAATGTTGGCTCTTGAAAGAATGATGAAAAAGGAGACAAGTTACTGAGGATTTGAAAAATCATTAAAATGATTCTTGAAGCAAGAAAAAGCAATGAAAAAAAAAATTTCGAAAAAAAAGAGAGAAA
>NC_029781.3:38165998-38167642 GCF_000817695.3 Arachis duranensis
TATAGGCAAGAACTGATGGCGGCATTCAAGAGAATCCGGAAGGTCTAACCTTGTCTGTGGTATTCTGAGTAGGATTCAATGATTGAATGACTGTGACGTGCTTCAAACTCCTAGCAGGCGGGGCGTTAGTGACAGACGCAAAAGAATCGATGGATTCTATTCCGGCTTGACCGAGAATCAACAGCTGATTACCCCATGCTGTGACAGAGCATAGGCAAATGTTTTCACTGAGAGGATGGGAGGTAGCCATTGACAACGGTGAAACCCTACACAAGCTTGCCATGGAAAGGAATAAGAAGGATTGGATGAAAGCTTGCCATGGAAAGGAGTAAGAAGGATTGGATGAAGACAGTAGGAAAGCAGAGAGACGGAAGGGAAGGCATCTTCATGCGCTTATCTGAAGTTCCTACCAATGAATTACATAAGTACCTCTATCTTTATCTTTATGTCTATTTCGTTCATCACCATATCCATTTGAGTCTGCCTGACTAAGATTTACAAGATGACCATAGCTTGCTTCATACTGACAATCTCCGTGGGATCGACCCTTACTCGCGTAAGGTTTATTACTTGGACGACCCAGTGCACTTGCTGGTTAGTTGTGTGAAGTTGTGTAATGCCATGGTATTGAGCTACCAAGTTTTTGGGGTTCATGACCGGGGATTATGAGAGTTGTGAAAAGAGGATGTTCACAATTTCGCGCACCAGTAGTCAATACACATACGCCACCCTGTGATTGTTCTTGTAGGAACCAGTTTATTTTTTTCATTATGAACCACTGTCATGCCTCCCTTTTTGGGGATAACTTGGACAGGGCTCACCCAGGGGCTATCAGAAATAGGATAAATAATCCCAGCCTCTAGTAATTTAGTGACCTCTTTCTGCACCACCTCCTTCATGGCTGGATTTAGTCTCCTTTGTGGTTGAACCACTGGTTTGGCATTATCCTCCAACAAGATCTTGTGCATGCATCTAGCTGGGCTAATGCCCTTAAGATCACTTATGGACCACCCAAGAGTTGTCTTGTGTGTCCTTAGCACTTGAATCAGTGCTTCCTCTTCCTGTGGATTTAAAGCAGAGCTTATAATCACTGGAAAAGTGTCACCCTCTCCCAGAAATGCATACTTCAGGGATGGTTGTAGTGGTTTGAGTTCAGGTTTGGGAGGCTTATCCTCCTCCTGAGGAATTTTCAAAAATTCCTTTGTTTCCACTGATTCTTTTTGATCAGGTTGAGCATCTTTGAAGATGTCCTCAAGCTCTGATTCTAGGCTTTCAGTCATATTGATGTCTTCTACCAGAGAGTCAATAATGTCAGCGCCCATGCAGTCATTTGGTGTGTCTGGATGCTGCATAGCTTTTACAGCATTCAACTTGAACTCATCCTCATTGACTCTCAGGGTTACTTCCCCTCTCTGTACATCAATGAGAGTTCGTCCAGTTGCTAGGAAAGGTCTTCCTAGAATGAAAGTTGCACTCTTGTGCTCCTCCATTTCCAACACCACAAAGTCAGTTGGAAAGGCGAATGGCCCAACCTTGACAATCATATCCTCTATTATGCCTGATGGATATTTAATGGAGCCATCAGCAAGTTGGAGGCATATCCGGGTTGGTTTGACTTCTCCAGTCAACCCAAGCTTTCTGATA
>NC_029781.3:38168339-38181442 GCF_000817695.3 Arachis duranensis
TCTTCAATTGTCTTCCTCATGTGTATAGATCCACCAGCTGAGTGGTCTAAAGACATCTGAGCTTTTTCTGTAAGCCCATAGTAGAAGATGTCTAATTGTACCCACTATGAAAACATTTCAGAGGGGCATTTTCTTAGCATACCTCTATACCTCTCCTAGGCATTGTAGAGGGATTCATTATCCTCTTGTTTAAAGCCTTGGATGTCCAGCCGTCATCCTCTTTGGGGGGTAAAAGTGATTCAGGAATTTGTCTGATAACTGTTTCCATGTCTTTATGTTTGCTGTAGGTTGGTTATTCAACCACCTTTTAGCTTGATCTTTTACAGCAAATGGAAACAGTAATAGTCTGTAGACATCCTGATCCACCTCTTTATCATGTATTGTGTCAGCAATTTGTAAGAACTGTGCCAGAAACTCAGTAGGCTCTTCCTGTGGAAGACCAGAATACTGGCAATTTCGCTACACTATGATAATGAGTTGAGGATTTAGCTCAAAGCTGCTTGCTTTGATGGGAGGTGTACAGATGCTACTCCCATATGCAGCTGTAATGGGGTTAGCATATGACCCCAGAGTCCTTTTGGACTGATCAATCCCACTTAGGTCCATAATGGATAAAAGGAAATGATATGGATTGCAAATAGATAAATTTTGTTTTTTTTTTATTAACCGAAAAAAATAAAAATAAAACAAAAGGAAAATAAAATAAAAATTCAAAAATTAAAAAGAAAATAAGATCAAAGCAAATTGAGAACTGAATCAATTAGTTAATTAAAAAGATTTTGAAAAAAAAAGAGCAATTAAAAAGATATGATTGAAAAATTTTTATGAAAAAGATTTGATTTTTAAAAAGAGGAAAGAGAAAAACAACAAAATGACACCAAACTTAAATTTTTTAGAAAATCAAACACTAATTTTCGAAAATTTTTAAGGGAAAAACACAAAGAGGACACCAAACTTAGAATTTTTATGGATCAAAAAGGGACTAAGGACATGCACAATCGAAAATTAAAAGAAAAGCAAAAGCATGCAATTGACACCAAACTTAAAATATGAAACTAGACTCAACTAAATGACTCTAAACCAACAAAAACAAAGCAGTCCTAATCTAAGCAACAAGATAAGCCGTCAGTTGTCCAAACTCGAACAATCCCCGGCAACGGCGCCAAAAACTTGGTGCACGAAATTGTAATCACACTTTTGCAATCCTGCACAACTAACCAGCAAGTGCACTGGGTCGTCCAAGTAATACCTTACGTGAGTAAGGGTCGATCCCACGGAGATTGTTGGCTTGAAGCAAGCTATGGTTATCTTGTAAATCTTAGTCAGGATATCAGAAATTATCAAGATTGATTGTGAAAAGCAAAAGAACATGAAGTAAGTACTTGTTTTGCAGTAATGGAGAATAGGTTGAGGTTTTGGAGATGCTTTGTCTTCTGAACCTCTGCTTTCCTACTGTCTTCTTCTTCAAGCACGCAAGGCTCCTTCCATGGCAAGCTGTATGCAAGGGTTTCACCGTTGTCAGTGGCTACCTCCCATCCTCTCAGTGGAAATGTTCAACGCACCCTGTCACGGCACGGCTATCCATCTGTCGGTTCTCAATCAGGTTGGAATAGAATCCAGTGATTCTTTTGCGTCTGTCACTAACGCCCAGCCCTCAGGAGTTTGAAGCTCGTCACAGTCATTCAATCATTGAATCCTACTCAGAATACCACAGACAAGGTTTAGACCTTCCGGATTCTCTTGAATGCCGCCATCAGTTCTAGCTTATACCACGAAGATTCCGGTTAAAGAATTCAAGAGATATCTACTTAATCTAAGGTAGAACGGAGGTGGTTGTTAGGCACACGTTCATAGTTGAGAATGATGATGAGTGTCACGGATCATCACATTCATCCGGTTTAAGAACAAGTATTATCTTAGAATGGAAGCAAGCATGATTGAATGAAAAATAGTAGTAATTGCATTAATCCATCAAGACACAGCAGAGCTCCTCACCCCCAACCATGGGGTTTAGAGACTCATGCCATAGGAAGTACACAAAGAAACGTGTAAAAGTGTCATGAGGTCCAGATACAATGTCAAAAGATCCTATTAATAGTAAACTAGTAACCTAGGGTATACAGAAATGAGTAAATGACGTAAAAATCCACTTCTAGGTCCACTTAGTGTGTGCTTGGGCTGAGCAATGAAGCATTTCGTGTAGAGACTTTTTCTGGAGTTAAACGCCAGCTTTCATGCCAGTTTGGGCGTTTAACTCCAAGTTTTATGCCAGTTCCAGCGTTAAACGCTGGAAATTTTGAAGCTGATTTGCAACGCCGGTTTGGGCCATCAAATCTCGGGCAAAGTATGGACTATTATATATTGCTGGAAAGCCCAAGATGTCTACTTTCTAATGCCGTTGAGAGCGCGCCAATTGGGCTTCTGTAGCTCCAGAAAATCCACTTCGAGTGCAGGGAGGTCAGAATCCAACAGCATCTGCAGTCCTTTTCAGTCTCTGAATCAGATTTTTGCTCAGGACACTCAATTTCAGCCAGAAAATACCTAAAATCACAGAAAAACACACAAACTCATAGTAAAGTCCAGAAAAGTGAATTTTAACTAAAAACTAATAAAAATACACTAAAAACTAACTAAATCATACTAAAAACATACTAAAAACAATGCCAAAAAGCGTATAAATTATCCGCTCATCAATGACCTTGATGATGATGATGTCGTGCCTCTTTCCATGCCTGCCACAAAGACCTCTGTTGCACCGACCTCTTTACCTCCTTCAGCCGAGGTTAGTCATCCTGAGTCAGAACCTAATTGCAAAATCTTGAACCGGGATGACGGGACGGTGGATGCGGTGCCTCTCCAGACTCGCCCTTCTTCACCTCATGTTGATGTTGCTGGGAAGTCTTTGGGTCCTCAATGATTATTCTAAATGTGTTGTGTAGTCAGCTCGACTTGTTGGCTTTTAAACTTTTTATATTTTGTGACTGGTAGTTTTGACTTTCTACTACTTTTAGTTGCTTGTTTAGCAGCTTTCTTTTGGAAAAACAAAGTGATTTCCAAGGTTTTGGGGCCGACCTTGGTGGCCTCTTGAGTTTGTTATTATTAGATCTTGTGCTTTTTTCACAATATGCTTGTCTGCACTAGCTTGGTACCTTATCAGGTTCCTTTTCGGGAGTTTTGGAGCTTTGCTGACCTCTTTGGATTGCCTTTGTATTTTGTACTTGTGGCTTAATTCTTTGAGGTTGGGTCCAACTTGTATGTCGACCTTCTCTTTTTAGCCTGTAGTTATTTCTAGTAATCCTCTCCGTTTGGGCCTTGGTAAGGTCTCTCTTAGGATTTACCTTTTATAACGTTAAGGTTTTTGAGAGGCCGACTTCGTCGTGTTGGTTTTTTCTAAGTTATTTTGTAATCCACTTTCTTGGACCTTGTTCAGGTCTCTTTCAGGAGTTAATTTTATAACTTTTATGTGTTGAGCCAATCTCGTCGTGTCGGGCCCTTCTATGTTATTTTTGTAATCCTCTTTCTTGGACCTTGTTCAAGTCTATTTCAGGGATTACTTTTATAACTTTTATGTGTTGAACCGACTTCGTTATGTCGGGTCATGCGGAGCTATTTTGTAATCCTCTTTCTTGGACCTTGTTCAGGTCTCTTTCAGGGATTACCTTTGTAGCTTCATGTTTCGGGCCGACTTCGTCACGTCGGGCCCTGCTGAGTTGTTTTGTAATCCTCTTTCTTGGACCTTGTTCAGGTCTCTTTCAGGGATTACCTTTGTAGCTTTATGTTTCGGGCCGACTTCGTCACGTCGGGACCTGCTGAGTTGTTTTGTAATCCTCTTTCTTGGACCTTGTTCAGGTCTCTTTCAGGGATTACCTTTGTAGCTTTATGTTTTGGGCCGACTTCATCACGTCGGGCCCTGCTGAGTTATTTTGTAATCTTCTTTCTTGGACCTTGTTCGGGTCTCTTTCAGGGATTACTTTTATAACTCTCATGCTTTGGGCCGACTTCGTCACGTCGGGCCCTTCTAAGTTATAGTAATCCTCTTTTATAGGGCTGGCCAGACCTCTTTCCAGGGATTTACTTATAACTTGGCTGCTACGACTTGTTCGACTTCTTTATGTCGGTCAGTCTTTAAGTTATTTTATAGCAATCCATTTTATTAGGATCTCGTCAGGTCCTTTCTATGGATCACTTTCTATAACTTCTTGCATTATTCTATTTTCATCTTTGCCGATTTTGTAGAGATTGGGTTTAACCCTCGTTTAATCGACCTTTTAATGAATTCGGTTTTCATTTTTGGTCTTTATCATGATCGCGTAGTGAATTTGGCTTTCACTTTCTGCCGATCTGTAGCTTTATAATCGGACAATGAATGTTTCAGATTAATGCGGCTTGAGCATTTGTAGATGATCTAAACAGATTTTATCCAAAAGAAAATGCAAATATATACATTCGAGAGGTTAATCCTCTAAGTCGGGTGATTTGTAGGTCTTGGCTTGGCGCCTCATTAAAAAACCTTTTCAGGAAAAAGAGTGCGCCTTATCCTAAGATCCTTTATCATCCCTAACTATAGTACCTTCTTAGGTTGCAGGCGTGCCACGACCTAGGAAGCTCTCGCCCTTCGAGTTTGGACAGTCTGTAGTAGCCCTTTCCAAGTACTTCTATGACTCGATAGTGTCCTTTCCGGTTTGCTGCCAGCTTTCCTTCTCCAGGTCGAGTTGTTCCGATATCATTTCAGATTAGGATGAGGTCGTTCTTAGCAAAAACTCGCTGTACTACCTTTTGATTGTATCTCGCAGCCATTCGTCGCTTTAATGCTTCTTCCCTAATCCGAGCTCTTTCTCGGACTTCTGGAAGTAGGTCGAGTTCTTCCCTTTGAAGTTGGGAGTTGGCTTCTTCACTATAGTGGATCACTCTAGGCAACCTTTCTTCAATCTCCACTGGGATCATTGCCTCCATTCTGTACGCTAATCGGAAGGGTGATTCCTTCGTGGTGGAATGTGGCGTTGTCCGATATGCCCATAGGACTTGTAGGAGCTCCTCGGCCCAGGCTCCCTTCACGTCCTGTAATCTCCATTTCAGCCCGACCAGTATGACTTTGTTGGCAGTTTCAGCTTGTCTATTGGCTTGGGGATGTTCTACGGAAGTAAATTCTTGTTTTATGTTCAAGTCGGCCGCTAGCTTTCTGAAGCCCACGTCTGTGAACTGGGTACCATTGTCTATGGTGATGGAGTATGGAACCCCAAACCTTGAGACAATGTTTCTATATAATAATTTTCGACTTCTTTGAGCAGTGGCATTAGCTAGGGGTTCTGCCTCGATCCACTTTGTGAAATAGTCTATCCCTACTATGAGGAATTTAACTTGTCCCGATCCCTGAGGGAAGGGTCCAAGAAGATCGAGTCCCCATTTTGCAAATGGCCAAGTTGAGGTCACGCTGATGAGTTGCTCTAGTGGTGTGATGTGAAAGTTGGCATGTTTCTGGCATGATGGACATGTCTTTACGAACTCTGTGGCTTCCTTTTGTAGGGTTGGCCAATAGAATCCTGCCCAAAGTACTTTTTTGGTAAGTGCTTGCGCTCTGAGGTGATTACCACAAATGCCACCGTGTATTTCTTCTAGAACTTCCTTTGTTCTAGAAGTTGGTACGTATTTTAACAATGGTATTGAAATCCCTCTTTTGTATAGAGTATTGCTTATGATAGTGTAGTATTGTGCCTCCCGTTTTAACCTCTTTGCCTCTTTTTCCTCTGTGGGGAGTGCTTCTGTTTTGAGGTAGTTAATTATGAGAGTCATCCATCCTTGATCCTGACCTATTATGGTCAGGATTTTTTCTTCTTCCGAGATTGATGGATTCTATAGAATTTTTTGGATGAGGCTTCTATTGTTGCCCCCTGGTTTGGTACTGGCCAGTTTTGAGAGTGTGTCAGCTCGGGCATTCTATTCTCGGGGTATGTGACGGATCTCATATTCTCTGAGTTGTCCGAGCTATTCTCTAGTTTTGTCCAAGTACTTTTTCATGGTGGGATCATTGGTTTGGTAGCTTCCTGCTATTTGTGAAGTGACTACATGTGAGTCGCTAAAGACAATAAGCTTTTGAGCTCCAACCTCCTTAGCCAGCTTCAAACCTGCTAGCCGTGCCTCATATTCAGCTTGGTTGTTTGAGGCAGGGAACCCAAATTTAAGGGAGAGTCGATTTGGGTTCCTTGGTCGCTTTCAATTATCACACCTACATCGCTTCCAGTTTTATTTGAGGAACCGTCCACGTAGAGATTCCATTCTGTGGGAATTTCCAGTGTGTCTGTAAATTCTGCAATAAAGTCGGCCATGTATTTTGATTTGATGGCTGTTTGAGCTTCGTAGTGAAGATCAAATTCAAAACTCGACTGCCCATTGTAAAATTCTGCACGCTAGGTCTGTTTTTTGTAAAATCACTTTTATGGGCTAGTTGGTTCGAACCCTAATGGTGTGGGCTTGGAAGTATGGACGGAGTCATCTAGATGTTAGTATGAGAGCGTAGGCAAATTTTTCTATTTTTTGATAGTTCAGCTCGGCTCCTTGTAATGCTTTACTGATGAAGTGTACGAGTTGTTGTCTACTGTCGTCTTCTCGGACTAGTGCTGAAGCCACTGCCCGACTTTCCACCACAAGGTACAATACAAGTGGTTCTCCTTCCCGTGGCCGACTTAGGATAGGTGGCTGTCCCATGAACTTTTTGAAATCATGGAAGGCTTGCTCGCACTCCGTTGTCCATTCAAACTTCTTTCCCTTCCTTAGAATGGCGTAGAAGGGAAAGGATCTTATTGTTGATCCGGCTAGAAATCTGGACAAGGCTGCTAACCTCCCGTTGAGTTGTTGTACCTCTTTGACACAAGTCAGACTCTTCATATCGAGTATGGCCCAACATTTGTTCGGGTTTGCTTCGATTCCTCTTTGTGTGAGCATGAAACCCAAGAATTTGCCAGCTTCTACTGCGAAGGTGCATTTTGCGGGATTGAGTCGCATGCCATGCTGTCTTATAGTGTCGAAGACTTGGGTCAGATTGGACAGTAGCATCTCTTCATTTTGTGTCTTTATCAGCATATCGTCCACGTAGACTTCCATGATTTTTTCGATGTGATCCAAAATGACCTTATTCATTAATATCTGATAAGTAGCTCCCGTATTTTTAAGACCAAAAGGCATGATGATGTAGTAGTAGTTTGCTTTTGGGGTTAAGAAGGAAGTTTTTTCTTGGTTGGGTGGATGCATTGGGATTTGACTGTATCCCGAGTATGCGTCCATAAACGAGAGGTATTTATATCCGGGGGAGGCATCTACCAGAGCATCGATACCTAAGAGTGGATAAGGATCTTTTGGGCAAGCTTTATTGAGATCAGTGTAGTCGGTGCACATTCGCCACTTCCCATTTGATTTCTTCACCAAGATGACGTTGGCCAGCCATAGTGGGTATTTGACTTCTCTTATGAACCCTGCCTCCAGTAGAGCTTGTATCTGCTCTTCCACAACTTGAGAGCGTTCTGGTCTGAGCTTTCTACACCTCTGTTGTACTGGCCGAGATCCTGGCATGTCTGCGACCTTCTATGCAAAGAGGTCGACGTTATCTCATAAGAATTATATGAGTGATTCTTTTATATCTCCTTTTAAGATTGTACCGATATAGGTTGCTTGGTCCGGGGTGTCCCCGATCTAGACATTTTCTATTTCACCTTCGGGTTGTGGGTGGAGTTCTTCCCGCCTCTGAACTCCGCCAAGTTTGATTGTGTGGAATTCTTCTCCTCTGCTTCTGAGGTTTAGACTTTCATGGTAACAGCGGCGCGCCGTCTTCTGATATGCCTTTGCTGTAGCTGTCCCTTCTGTAGTTAGGAATTTCATGCATAGATGCGGAGTCGAGACTATTGCGCCGAGCTGATTCAATGTTGTCTAACCTATTAAGACATTGTAGGATGAACTTACGTCGACCACGATGTAATCTATTTTGAATGTTCTTGACGGGTATCATTTTCCAAAGGTTGTGTGTAGCGAGACGTATCCTAGTGGTTGAACCGGGGTGTCTCTTAGTCCGAACAGGCTGTTCGGATATGCTATGAGTTATTTTTCTTCCAAGCCGAGCTTGTCGAAGGCAGTTTTGAACAAGATGTCGGCAGAGCTCCCTTGCTCTATCAGTGTACGGTGGAGATTTGCATTTTCCAGTATAACAGTGATGACCATGGGATCGTCGTGTCCTGAGATTATACCGGATGCGTCATCTCTGGTGAAGGTAATTGCGGGAATGTCGGGTGTTTCCTCCTTCCCCTCGACATGATATACGTCTTTAAGATATCTTTTGCGAGATGATTTGGAGACTCCTCCTCCCGCAAATCCGCCATGTATCATGTGGACATGTCTTTCTGGTGTGCGAGGTGACTGCTCGTTTCGTCCGACGTCTTCTTCCATTCTTCTTTTTCTTTGCTCATCGTCCCGGCCGGCCAGATACTAATCTAGCTTCCCCTCTCTTACTAACTTTTCTATAACTTTTTTTAAGTCAAAACATTCGTAGGTGTGGTGCCCGCGGATGTGATGATACTCACAATATTCGCCCCGATTTCATCCTCCTTTTTTGCCTTTGAGTGGTCGAGCTGGAGGTATTTTTTCAGTGTGGCAAACTTCTCTGTAGACATCCACAAGGGACACCCGAAGAGGGGTGTAATTGTGATACTTTTTTATTCTTTCTCCATGTCGATCTTCCTTCTTTTTGGGTTCTTTGTCCTTATCCCGGGAGGTGAATCCGGATTTTGATATCTCTCCTAGTCGAGAGTTTTCCTCCATGTTGATGTACTTCTCTGCTCATTCTTGCATTTTGTTTAGAGATGCGGGGTATTTCTTCGATATAGACTGGCTAAAAGGTCCCTCTCGAAAGCCATTGATGAGGCCCATAATGGCAGCCTCGATTGGTAGGCTTTGTATGTCCAGGCACGTTTTGTTGAATCTTTCCATGTAGTTGCGAAGAGTTTCCCGTTCTCCTTGCTTGATTCCTAATAGACATGGGGCGTGCTTAGCCTTGTCTTTTTGGATGGAGAATCTGGCCAAAAACTTCTTGGCCAAGTTGTCAAAACTTGAGATGGACTTAGGAGGTAAATTGTCGAACCACCTAATTACCGTCTTTGTTAAAGTAGTCGGAAAGGCTTTGCAACGAACTGCATCTGAGGCATCGGTAAGGTACATTCTACTTCTGAAATTAATGAGATGATGGCCGAGATCTGCAGTGCTGTCGTACAAAGTCATATCTGGGAGTTTAAAATCTTTTGAGATTTTGGTCTTTATGATCTCCTTGGTGAATGGATCTTGTTCCTTGCGGGAGCTATCCTCATGAGGGGATCGGTTGGCTTTGGTTTCTAGATCGGCTTCGAGTTTTAGGAGTTTGTCCTCCAATTCCCGGCGTCGCCTTATTTCCTTCTGTAGGTCTTTCTCAACCTCTCGTTGACGTAGGGCTTCTTCTTCAAGTTGTTTTAAACGGTCTTGAAGCGTCTCCATGGCTCCCGCATTTGAATTCTTCTTGTTTAAGTTGAGGAATATCCTTTGGTGTAGTGTCCGCATTTTTGTGCAGTGTTCTATCCTCTAGGCTTGAATTGTGGTCGTTATCATGGTCGTCCGCCATGACGATGGGATAACTTCCAGGGTCCCCGGCAACGACGCTAATGTTCCGAGGGTTACCTGAAACTGTAGGTCGATATCGGGCGAGATCTTCTGTACTGGTCGGAGCTGTTGTGTCCGACTTGTTGGACTTGGTGATGGTGCTGATCCTTCGTCACCGGAGGGTGGTGGTACCTGCAAGGGACTCCGATGCTTAAGTTGGCAATGGTATTAAGTAGGTTTTTAGTAGAATCAGAGTATGAGTTATACATGGGTGCTTGAGTGTATTTATAATGATCTAGAGAGACCTTCCTTAGATAAGATAAGTTAGTTATCTTATCTTATCTTTATCTTTGAGTGAGGCCATCTTATCTTTAAGGGAACCGCCTTTATCTCTATAGGCTTGGGCTGCCCTCGGATTCGGGTCGTGTTCTTCTGTTTGGGCCCTTTATTGGGCTTTCCTGGTAGTTTGGCCGAGCTCTTTGAGAAGAGGTCGGATTGTCCTAACCTGAAGAGGTCGGTCGCTTTGTCAGTAGAACATCCCTTTGTCGGACATCTCGACCCAAGGTATGAACATTTACATTGATGATATAGGCTAAAATAAATCAGATATCTTTATATTATTCATTGTCTTAATCTGCACCTGCAAGTTGGAACTATTACTAGAATACAAGCAAATACAAATATAATTAACATACTTAATATTGTTTATTTTATACTTTTTATTTACATTTTTTATGACATATAAAATAGGTTGACGTATTTCAACATCTCCAAATAGAAGAGTTAATTGATAGATACGCATCCAATTATATGGAAAAATACCCTTCACTTCAATATGTAAGCTCTTGTCCCTATCTCTTTAATTAGCATAAAACTATTTATATTTTTTGACACCTTCAATATGTAAGCTCTTGTCCCTATCTCTTTAATGATCACTGGTATCTAATGAACCTGAAACTAAAAACTATTTTCAATTTGGACTCCAACCTACCACCTGAGCACAAGGAACAACGGACTGAATCTACTAACACTTTAGTTCTAATCTAAATTGTTTCAATTAATGTGGCTATGTCCATATGATGAGTCTATATTTGATGACATATTTTGACTCAATTTGGATGGATTCTGGCACATGAACTCACATTTAAGCACTAGAATAGCATACTTTTGTGTTTTGTCCCTAATTTTATCTTAATTGTAAAAACATGCAATTTTTATGCTTTAATAGAGCAAATTAATCCCACTTTTAGGTCATTTGATGCCGTGATATGATTTGTGAGTGATTTCAAGCCTTGAAGGCAAGAATGGATGGGCAAAAGTGGAAGAAAGCATGTACAAGGGAGAACACATAAAGAAAACAAGGAAAAGCACACACAGCGACCTGTGCGTGCGCACAAGCACCTGTGCATACGCACAGGAGGATTTTTAGCCAAGTGTGCGGACGCACACATCTGTGCATCCCTTGGACCATTTTGGAAGGCTGAATTGCTGAATTAAAATACTATATAAAGGGAGAATCAACACATTTTAAGGCAATTAGGACTTAGAATTTATTTTCCACAGTTTTGCATAGTAATTAGGACTAGGAGTACTGTAGAATAGAGAGCTCTCCTAGGGTTCATGTTGCCTTTTTGTAGCATTTTATAGCAAGCTTTGATCCTTGAATTCACTTCTTTAATTGTGAGTCCTCTCAATTTCCTCTTTAATTAAAGAACTTTTGTCTTCATTTCCATGCTTCCTTTATGTTTGATTGCTTGTTTATACTTGGTTTTGTTGATAGTTGGTTATAGTTTTCTATTTTTTTCTATGCAATTTTCCATACTTTACTTTTATGCACACAAGGTGTTTGTGAAAATGCTAACTCTAGATTTTGTGTCGATTTTCACACCTTGGCTTGTTGTTTAAGTTTCTAGGATACTAGTGATGTGTGGAAAACGATCCAACACAAAACTCACCGGCAAGTATACCGGGTCGCATCAAGTAATAAAAACTCACGGGAGTGAGGTCGATCCCATAGGGATTGAAGGATTGAGCAATTTTAGTTTAGTGGTTGATTTAGTCAAGCGAATCAAGTATTGGTTGAGTGGTTTATCTTTAACAGAAGCTAAATTGCTTGGAATGTAAAGGGAGAAGAGAGAATTGCAGTAAATTAAAGGACAGGAAAGTAAAAGTGCTGAATCTTAAAGAACAAGAAATTAAATGACTGAAACTTAAAGTGCAAGAAATGTAAATTGCAGTAACTTAAAATGCAAGAAATGTAAATTGCTTGAATGGAAAAGGGGAGTTAAGGATTGGGAATTCAGAATTTTAGCAAGGGAAATTTAATTGCAACAATTAATAAAGCAGAAGTTGAATTAGAAAGAACTAGAGTCCAAACAGAAATGAAAATTTACTTGCAGCAGAGGTTCACAGAAGAACCAAAAGGAAAAATGGGATCTCAGGACTCAAGAGACTAGATAGCAAAGTCTAGATCTCAATTGCCTTCCCAGATCCAAGTCCACAAAGCAATTAACAAGAAATTGAAAAAGAAGCAGTAAAGTAACTGAAATTCAAGTAAATTATGCAGAAGAAGATTTAAAGAGGTTTTGAATGGAGATTGAGACAGAATTTCCTCAATTCTTCACACCCAATACTCAAAACAAGGAAATTAAAAGTGCCCAAGCAAGAACGAGGAAGAAGAGAGATCAATTCTCCTCGCCAATTCTCTGAAATCTCAGTGAATTCTCCGAGAGAAAGTTCAAAACCTCAAAATAAAAGTAAAGGTTCAAAGGAAAATTCAAAGTTCAAAAGTAAAGGGAAAGGTCCGGTCCTAATTACATCAAACTATCTCCTATTTATACACTTTCTATTCTTGGATCTTGGGATTTGGATGGGCTTTTGATTTGGTGAGGAAATGAATTTTATTGGATTTTTAATCCAATTTTAGCCCATGAAGAATTAGCTTCCAGGAGGCTGCCCTGCCCTTGTGGAGGGCAGGGCAGAAAATTGATGCGTGCAGCCTTGGTGCGAGCGTGGTGCGTTGGTGTGTGTTGCAGGCAAGGGCAGGGCAGAAAATTTTGGTGCGCCAGTTTGGTGCCTGTGCGTACTGCTGGTGCTGCCGAATGATGCCTTGGTGCGCCAGAATGGTGCGCTGGCCGTGCCACAACAAAATGCTGCCCTGCCCTCGCGGAGGGCAGGGCAGTGTTTCCAAATCGAAGTCCCGTGTTCGAGACTTGGCCGATGCACACGCTACCCATAATGAGGCCTAGTTCCTTGCTTCCTCATTGTTCCGTGTTCGACTCTTGTGGCAAGCATTGGTAGGCTTTTTCCTTTGATTTATTTTCCATGAAGGCCCGATACTGCCCTTGTGGAGGGCAAGGCAACGTTTTTCTCTTCTTTGATCCAAGGCACAATTTTGTGCTCTGCCCTTGTCGTGGGTAGGGCATAGTTGCTTTTCAAGCCTTGTTTCCTTATGTTGCCCTCCTAGAGGGCAGTGTGCCCTTTTGGAGGGCAAT
>NC_029781.3:38181860-38182442 GCF_000817695.3 Arachis duranensis
CATTAATTTCATGGTGGTTGTTTGATTTAAAGAAGTTATGCATTTTCATTCCAAATCACTTACTTAGGATGCAAGAAAGTGCATAAAGATTAATAAAACAAGTGAAATTAGCTTGAAAAATGGGTATATGATGACTTGTCATCACAACACCAAACTTAAATCTTGCTTGTCCCCAAGCAAGCATCAAAGCTAAGAGAAAATGAAATGAACAAGAAAAGAACACATATCCTTATTAGGCATATAGCAGAACTTGATTTATGGAGTCTTTGTGCAGACAATGATAACTCAATTATTGTTGCTGTTACATAATATACATCTTTCCTCAAAGGCTTGCTAAACTTGCTGCTATAAGACTTACTTTTTAATTACTCCCTTGCTAACTTTTCTTTCTTATAATGCTTAACAGGCTTATTATTCTTTTTGAGGTTTGGTGTCTAATGTTGCAGTAACAGCCTTTGGCTTTATTTTTTTCTTTTCTTTTACTCAACATCTTTCCACCACAGACACATGGCTCACTATTTCTTCCTAGGATCATTGATGCCCAGCATCTCTTTGGATAACTAAATGTTCTGTATCTAAGTT
>NC_029781.3:38183017-38183720 GCF_000817695.3 Arachis duranensis
CAGATTTAGCATTTCTCTAGCTATTTATTAAGCAACTAAAAAAAATTGCACGAAATAAAAAATTTAAACAATGGAGGCATATCATGTTTCAGACATGCATCTCCTTATTAGAGACATGAAAGAGGAAGTATGAAAGAACTTTGCCACCTTCTAATGATTGTGGCTGCTGCTTGATTCTCCCTTTTTCTTCTCTCTCTTTCCTAGCTTGGAGTAGTCTCGGACTTCTTCACTAGGACATCTTCTATCCCAAACAGAATCCAAGAGCCCTGAGAATCCAACTTCTTCCAATCTGTTAAGTGTTAGCTCCGTATAATGATGAGACCTTGCTTTTTGCTTGGCGTCAAATTCAGGGCATTGCTCAAATGGCTTGATCTGTGGATTGACTGTTGGCAAATTGTGGGTCAAATACTCCAACCTTGCTTGTATGTTTTCATCACTCTCCATTCTTTGCACATATCTAACTTCTTCCATGGTGTGATGAATATTCTTCCATTGCTACAGGTTGTGACTATATTCCCCTGCTTTAGCTTGACTAAAATACAGCTTATCATATGATTCTTTGAATTCTTTGTATTGCTCTTTTTGTCCTTCAAGAATCTGTGCTTGAAATTCTTGCTACTGAGTCATCATTTGTTGCTGCCATCTCTCTTGTTTCTCCTCCATTTGACGCTGCCAAGCTTCTCGTTCCTCTTTATCCCTCAAA
>NC_029781.3:38183841-38184409 GCF_000817695.3 Arachis duranensis
CCTTTCCCCTTTTTCACTTTTTCTGTGTCCTCATCTTCAAAGATCACTCCCGCTTTGTTGCATAGCCTAAGGATGGTGCTTGGATGTCCAAGACCACTTGATTTACTTGTGCTGTTAGCCATCTCTTGAATACTGTCGACTATGAGTTGTGCGAGGTTGATTTCACCTCCATGTAGGATGCAATATGTCAAGAGTGCCCGTTTGATTGTGACCCAAGAGGCGTTTCCAGTAAGGAGAATAGACCTCCTTACTATCTCATACCATCCTTTGGCCACAGGAGAAAGTTTTATTCTCTTCAAGTGGCTTGGAACTCCTTTTGAGTCTCTTTCCCAGTCTGTATTTTCAACACATAGCCCTTGCAAGATCTCATCAGGATTGTTTTCCATCTGCAATCTGGTCTCATAACTAGGCTCTGCATAAGTTATGGTTCTCAATTTTAGGGCCCTAGTGATGGCTGCTGGACTGAAATTCACTTCAACTCCTCTGACATAACTTGTGTAAGGGGCACTATCTTTGTTTTCTTTTACAGCATTTGCATAGAACTCCCTGATCATGACTGCACTGATGT
>NC_029781.3:38184482-38207411 GCF_000817695.3 Arachis duranensis
CCTTCATGGAATTGGGATCTAAATTTGCTTGCATCAAATGATGGAGGTTCGGCTACCATAGGTTCCTTTCCCGGCCTTCTTTTTGAACTTGAGGAGGCCATCGGATTTGAGGTGAGATGGAGGGAAAAGTGAGAATAGAAGAAAGATGTGTTGTGTTTGGGATGATTCTCGGTTCTATTGTGTGAGATAAGGGAATTGTTTTAGTTTTGGGAGTAGAGGGGATTATGGCTTTAATGTGAAGGTAGCTTGAACGAGTGTGTAAACTATTTAGTGCTAACGGCTATTTATAAGCAGATTCTCCAAGCTTTCCAACAAAACCACAATGAATGAGGAATGAGTTCGTTGGTACTCATGAAGGGTTGAGATTGAATTGATCACACCAAAGGTTCATGGATTTAACGGTCTGCATGCCTTGTTGAGGCTTTGACGAGGATTCTCTTCTCATTGGTTGCATGTATTTAAGTGTTCGATGATGCATGCATGCAGATTCTGCTTCCCAAGGAGCGCATTTCTCTAGGCACATGTGACCATCCTCTTTTAACCTATCCTAGCCGTGGCCCCTCCTTGCTTTTGTCGCCATCTCTTCCTCCTAAATAAATCAAACAGCTAGCCTTAGAATATTAATATAAACGTTGGCAATTGACTTGTAATAAAGAGAAAAAAAATTGTTTTGTTCTGTTTAATTATCATTTGAAATTTTTTTTTTGGTGATCAATTGTATCCCTTAATTAAAGATGCTAAAAGTTGGTGAACACCAAACTTATCTCTTATTGACGGGACGGCTTAGCAATGCAAACCATTCTTCACAATTGATATATTTTATAAAAAAATGATGCATGATCCCTTTCTGTATGGTTTTGATTCCATGAATAGGAAACTAATCTGTAGAACAATATTACATATGTAGACACCAAACTTAGTGTTTGGTCATATGCTCCATCAAAATGACGTTTCATATGTTCTAAGAATAGCCCCCTTTCTTTTGGAAAGCAAAAGTTGAGTGTACCTTAAGGGACACCAAACTTAGAAGTCTGACTTATGCTCTAAAACAGTGTATGCATTTATCAAATATGAAAGTTCAAAATCATACTCAGGGGAATCATAGCTTATTAGATGAAAGAAAAGACAGAAATCTTAAATCATGGGTTGCCTCCCATGAAGCGCTCTTTTATTGTCACTAGCTTGACATTGAACTCCCTTTAGGGTGGTTGATGCAGGTGATGTCTCAACTTGTCACCTCTCACTGTAAGCTTTCTCTATGTGCCTTGATGCTCAATTTCAATATGCTCAAGAGAAAGTACTTGGTTGATAGTGTAATAATCTTCTGTTCCCAGCTGTTGATATACTAGTTGCACCTTATCACCTTTAGAAAATCCTTCAGTTGGGATTTTCTTATTCTTCCACCCTTTGTAAGCCTTCTTCTTGCTCTTCATCTTTTTCTTTCTTGTTGATCTTTCTTTCTTGTCAGTGACTTGGGTTGTGATACCTTCCTTCTTGTTTATCATCCCAGCTTCTTTTTGAATTCCTTTTTCTTCTTGCAGTTGCTTATTTTTCTGTTCTACTACCTTGTTGGCTATTTACTTTGGAAGGAAGTCACTACTTGTCTTGCTTGTTTCTTCATTCCTTTGTGATTCTGGAAAAACTTTCAAGGTGATGCTCTCCTCATGCATCCTGAGGGTTACTCTCCCTGCTCTATATCTACGATGGCTCTAGGAGTGGCCAAAAATGGTCGACCAAGTATTATGGAGTCATTCTCATTCTCTGCTGATTCTAGGATCACAAAGTCTGCTGGAAAGATGAACTTGTCAACCTTAACTAAAAGGTTTTCAATCAACCCTTTAGGATATACCACTGATTGGTCTACTAATTCCAAGGACATCTGTATTGGTGTTACCTCTCCTATGCCAAGCTTTTTCACTAAAGAAGATGGAATTAGATTTATACTTGCTCCTAAGTCACACATCCCCTTGTTGATGAATAGGCTTCCAATAGTGCACGGTAGGAAGAAGCCTCCAGGATCTTCAAGCTTGGGAGGAAGTCCTTTTCTGATTAATGCACTGCATTCTTCATTGAGCATTACAGTCTCCTTCTCACTCCAACTTCTTTTCTTATTGATGAGCTCCTTCAAAAACTTGGCATATAGAGGCATTTGCTCCAATGCCTCAGCTAAAGGTATGTTGATTTCCAGCTTCTTGAAAGTCTCAAGAAATTTGTGGAAATGTTGATCCTTTGTCTCTTTGTGGAATCTTTGGGGATAAGGCAATGGAGTTGTCAAGCTTTTCTCCCTTTGAAGTTGTCTTGGAATTGGTTCTTCCATGATCTGCTTTCCCTTCTTCAAATTTTGTGGTCTATTTTCTTTCTCTTGGGGTTGATTTTGAGAGTACTTGCTTGCTGTTGCATTTTCATCATTGGTTTCCTCTTTTTCAACTTGCTTCTTGTCACTTTCCTTGGGCTTCTTGGTAGCTTCTTCATCTTTCAGTAGTGTTTTTCCACTCCTCAACTGTATTGCCTTGCATTCCTCTTTTGGAGTAGGAATGGTGTCACTTGGTAGTGAGCTTGATGGTTTTTCAACAGAAATCTGTTTGGAGATTTGCCCAATTTGCCTTTCTAAGTTCTTCATGGAAGCTTCTTGGTTCCTTGTTGTCAATTCTTGGTTCTTCATCATCTTTTCCATGAGCATCTCTAGATTAGTGATCCTCTGAGAGTCTTGTGAGATTGGTTGGTTTTGGGGTGTTGATGGATGATGATAGGTGTTTTGGTTTGTTGGGTGGTTATTGGGTGGATAATGGTTAGAGTTGGGATAAGTATTTTGTGGTTTTCTGTATGTGTTCTGGCTAGTGTTTGGCTGGTTGTTGTTTGTGTTTTTCCAATTGTTTTGAGTTGAGTTCCTTTGCCATGGCTGTTGGCTTTGATTGTGGTTGTCCCCCCATCTAAGGTTGGGATGGTTCTTCCAAGAAGGATTGTAAGTCTCTCCATAGACTTCATTAGCTCCAGGATTTTGGTTGTGCATGTATTGGACTTGCTCTTGCTGTTGCTCCTCTTGAATTTCTTCATTCTGACCCCAAGTAGTTGATGGTTGGCTTGTGGCACTCACTGATGCAACTTGCAGGCCATCAATCCTTTTGGCCATTTGCTCAAATTGTTGTTGAAGCTGCTACTGCATTATCTTGTTCTGAGCTAGAATTGAGTCCACTCCTTCCAACTCCATTACTCCTCTTCTTTGTGATGGTTGGCGTTGTCTTTGATGAGCAAAGAAATATTGGTTGTTAGCCACCATATCAATGAGATTTTGAGCTTCCTCTGTAGTTTTCATGAGTTGTAATGAGCCTCCAGCTGAATGATCAAGTGCTTATTGAGCCTTAAGAGTAAGTCCCTCATAGAAGTTCTACAGCTTGTCCCACTCAGTGAACATCTCTGGTGGACATTTCCTCAATAATGCTTTATATCTTTCCCATGCTTCATATAAATTTTCAGCCTCCATTTGAGTGAATGTCTGCACCTCAGTCTTCAATCTTAGGATCCTTTGAGGGGGATACAGTCTTCAATCTTATGATCCTTTGAGGGGGATAAAATTTGGCAAGGAACTTGCTCACCAAGTCATCCCATGTGTTGATGCTCTCCTTTGGAAATGTCTCTAGCCATTGAGTGGCTTTGTCTCTGAGAGAAAATGGAAAGAGCAGCAACTTGTAGCTGTCAGGAGGCACACCATTGGTTTTCACAGTATCACAAATCCTCAAGAAGGTGGATAAGTGTTGATTTGGGTCCTCCAACGGTCCTCCTCCAAAAGAACAGTTGTTTTGAACTAAAGTGATGAGTTGTGGCTTTAGTTCAAAATTGTTTGCATTGACATTAGGAGTAAGAATGCTACTTCCACAGTGTCTAGCATTTGCAAATGTGTATAAAGCCAGGACCCTTCTTTGTTGTGGGTTATTGTTGGCCCCTCCTCCTGGTTGATCGAGATTTGATGGATCTCCTTCCATCTCTTGGAATTCCTCCTCAGATTCTTCCTCTCCAATAACGTTCTTTCCTCTTTCAGCTCTTCTTATTCTTCGAAGAGTTCTTTGGTCAATTTCAGAGTGGACAGGGGAAGATCTTCCTGTACCTGACATACAAACACACAACAATAAACACACAGTTAGTGTGTTAGCCAAAATTAAAAATAAAAGTGCTGAATCTTAAAGAACAAGAAATTAAATGACTGAAACTTAAAGTGCAAGAAATGTAAATTGCAGTAACTTAAAATGCAAGAAATGTAAATTGCTTGAATGGAAAAGGGGAGTTGAGGATTGGGAATTCAGAATTTCAGCAAGGGAAATTTAATTGCAACAATTAATAAAGCAGAAGTTGAATTAGAAAGAACTAGAGTCTAAACAGAAATGAAAATTTACTTGCAGCAGAGGTTCACAGAAGAACCAAAAGGAAAAATGGGATCTCAGGACTCAAGAGACTAGATAGCAAAGTCTAGATCTCAATTGCCTTCCCAGATCCAAGTCCACAAAGCAATTAACAAGAAATTGAAGAAGAAGCAGTAAAGTAACTGAAATTCAACTAAATTATGCAGAAGAAGATTTAAAGAGGTTTTGAATGAAGATTGAGATAGAATTTCCTCAATTCTTCACACCCAAAACTCAAAACAAGGAAATTAAAAGTGCCCAAGCAAGAACGAGGAAGAAGAGAGATCAATTCTCCTCCCCAATTCTCTGAAATCTCAGTGAAGTCTCTGAGAGAAAGTTCAAAAGCTTAAAATAAAAGTAAAGGTTCAAAGGAAAATTCAAAGTTCAAAAGTAAAGGGAAAGGTCCGGTCCTAATTACATCAAACTATCTCCTATTTATACATTTTCTATTCTTGGATATTGGGATTTGGATGGGCTTTTGATTTAGTGAAGAAATGAATTTTATTGGATTTTTAATCCAATTTTAGCCCATGAAGAATTAGCTTCCAGGAGGCTGCCCTGCCCTTGTGGAGGGCAGGGCAGAAAATTGATGTGTGCAGCCTTGGTGTGAGCGTGGTGCATTGGTGTGTGCTGCAGGATGCTGCCCTGCCCTCGCGGAGGGCAGGGCAGAAAATTTTGGTGGGCCAGTTTGGTGCCTGTGCGTGCTGCTGGTGCTGCCAAATGATGCCTTGGTGCGCCAGAATGGTGCGCTGGCCGTGCCACAACAAAATGCTGCCCTGCCCTCGCGGAGGGCAGGGCAGTGTTTCCAAATCGAAGTCCCGTGTTCGAGACTTGGCCGATGCACACGCTACCCATTTTCCTTGGCTTTCTTGGCACCATAATGAGGCCTAGTTCCTTGCTTCCTCATTGTTCTGTGTTCGACTCTTGTGGCAAGCATTGGTAGGCTTTTTCCTTTGATTTATTTTCCATGAAGGCCCGATACTGCCCTTGTGGAGGGCAGGGCAAGGTTTTTCTCTTCTTTGATCCAAGGCACAATTTTGTGCTCTGCCCTTGTCGTGGGCAGGGCAGAGTTGCCTTTCAAGCCTTGTTTCCTTATGTTGCCCTCCTAGAGGGCAGTGTGCCCTTGTGGAGGGCAATGCTTGCTCTCTCCTTTATGCGCCACACCTTTTTCTCCTTGAGCCACGCTTCCTTAAGCCACGCTTTCTCTTTTCTTCTTTTCTTCACCTATAATCAACCAAAACAACCACTCAAAGTATCACTAAATTCACAAGGTTTATAAATCAATTAAAATTCAATTAAATTTAGCTTAAACCTCATGAGTTAGCATCAAATTAATGGTAGTTGCTTGATTTAAAGAAGTTATGCATTTTCATTCCAAATCACTTACTTAGGATGCAAGAAAGTGCATAAAGACTAATAAAACAAATGAAATTAGCTTGAAAAATGGGTATATGATGACTTGTCATCAACTAGAGTCATAATGTCTGACATTTAATGGTAATTCTTGGGGAGTTAGTTGGCTTTTGTTTCCATTGACGCTAGCCGTTTATCAACTAGTTTGGTAAATTGGCTAGGATATATGGATTAAGATCAATTATGCTTGCTTGACTTACTCATCGATGGTTAGAGTTGACTAGGCGAGACTAACTCATGACAATTACCATAGTTGTGGTTATGGCAATGATAGAATTCCTTGGATTCTCAATCCCCAAGTCAAGGTCTCTTTTATGCATTAATTCACAATTTTGCTCATTCCTTAGTCTTTGATTTCATAAGTTCCTTTAATCTTTCATTTTTTGATTTAAGCCCCCCCTTTTTGCCTTAACAACCAAGGAAGTAACACTTCAATTGCGTTCCTAGGGAGAACGACCCGTGGATTAAAACTCCTGGTTATTTTGTAGTGAATTTAATATTTGATTAATGATCATTGACTTGGTTTGGACTATACTTGCGACAGACAAATCTTATTTTTATTGTGAAATCCAAACCCATGCTCTTGGTCATCGTCAAATTTGGCGCCGTTGTCGAGGAGTGCAATTGGTGTTATGTTCTTGTTTGTTGGGAATATGTTAATAGTGTAAATAACACCTTTTGGTTGTTTGTTTGCTTTTGTTAGTAGGCTTTTGTTTATATTTTCTTAATGACCTTTTCACACTATCACCACAATGCACCCCAATGGAACCCAAATACTTACCTTTTTAGTCACCAATCTTACACCCCACCACCTCACTACATACAAAACCCTCACCCTCATGAGTTTGTCACCTCAATCTTCATCTTCACATATGGATCAAGCCACATAGGAAGTATTTTTCATGCTCATTTAAGAACAAAAAGATTTTTGGGAGAAGCGAGAGCAAGTCATGTCTACCTTAGCGAAAGCTTTGGATCATTTAGCTTCATCTCGTTCATGCCACAAGCAAAACATTTTAGTGGATGAATATGTGGAACCATGTGAAAAGTGTAGAATGGAAGAAGAATTGCAAGATCAAGAAGATGATGTAGAGTCACAACATGAAAAGGAAAAGGAGACAAATGAAGAGTTGGTAGAATTTTATCTAGAGGATTCCATCCTTCAAGATTTTTTGTCTGACTTGGTTAACCCCACCGATGACCTTCATGAATCTCCATTATTAGATTTGGAAGAAGAAGTTGATATGGACTTCACTCAACCTTCAATTTTTGACTTGAGTGATAATGAAGAAGATTCAATAGATGTTGAGGATGACCTTAGTCACCAAGAAGTGAAAGTGTGTGTACAAGAGCAAGTTGAGTGGGTAAAGGCTTCTTCAACAAGCATTCTAGGCTTGCATCAATATGCCGTCTTGGAGACGGATTGTCAACTTCAAACCCTTCTTGGAGTAGTGAAAGGTGATGAGAAGAATGTTAATTGGCAGTGGAATGGAAAGTTCATCAAAAGGGCCAATTTAACATTTAGAGCTCAATTTTGGTGTAAGACTCAAATTAGTGGATTCCGGGTAGTGCACAATAATGTCAACGGTGATAGAGGAATTCAAGTATGGGATCCAGGCATTGATCTTATGAGTCAACACTTGATGATCCTAGTTGCTAGCCTGAAGTCTCTTGAGAGTTTGATGCAATTTATTTGGGACCCCGGAGGACAAATCAATAGCAAACATGGTTAGAGATTTAAGGAGGAGTGGAAGTATAAACTGCCCTAACAAGGACCTCCTTACCAAGTCCAACCTAGGACTATAAACCAAAGTGCTAGGTGGGAGACACCCCACCATGGTAATATCCTTCTAACTTTCCTTTTTTTACTTTCTTGCTTATGAATAATTGGCTATAATGCTTGGTTTGTTGGATTCATTTTCATGTTTGTTAAGTAATTCTAGTGAAATAATGTGTTTTCGAGAGTTTTGTCATGTTTTGGGACTTGAAAACCTGTCTTGGATGTCAAGTTTGATGCCTTTGAGGCATAATTTTTGTTGCAGGAACAGAGACATGTGCATGCGCATAGCCTTGTGCATCCGCACAGATCCCCTATTTTCTAGTTTCCGTGCGTGCGCACAGCACCATTGTCTCGCACACCCTTAAACACCCCTTCTATTCCCAGCGCACGCACAGTGTGTGCGTGGGAACACCACCCTTTTTCCTCCTGTGCGACAGCACACCCTGTGTGGGTCCGCACACGAAACCCTTATCTTGAAAAGAAAAAGGAGAAGCCATACGTGCGAGTGCACACCCTTTGTGCGCCCACACAGCCTGAACACACCTCTCTGGTCGCAGCGACCGCACCCCTTGTGCGATCGCACGCCCCCTTTTTTTTCCTTCTGTGCGAGCGTACACCCCTTGTGCGTCCGCACAAGTTGCGTTACACCTTCTGTTCGCAGCTTCCGCACGACCCTGTGCATGCGCACACCTTCCTCTTTCTCCTTGTGTGCGTCCGCACACGACCTTGTGCATCTGCACAGGTCACTTTTCGAACGTTAATTTAAAAAGAGAGAGGGTCGCACTTCATTTTCTATACTCACCCCTCTTCTCCCCTTTTCTCTGAAAACCACAACCACCCCTCTCAGCCCAGCCTCCTTCCACCGTGACCCACCTCTGGCGACCTCCACACCGCCGCCGATGCACCTCCTCTCTCTCTCTCTCCCTCTTCCTTTTCCTTTCTTCCCTGTCTCTGCCTCCGCACTAGCGTTCAGCCCTAGGCCGCGCATCCTTGTTCTGGCGAGCAACCGCCAGTGGCGGCAGACCCCTGGGCCGCTACAGCCCTCTCTGTCTCGCCCTCACCTTCCCTCAATCCCTCTCATTCTGCACTACAGATTTTAACCCACTGTTACCTTGCCATGTTTCATTTCTTTTCTGCTTCATATTACTGCTTCTTCTACTTCTGCTTTGTGATTTTGCTTTAGTTATTAGGTGGCTTTAGGTTAGATGATTTGTGTTTACTGTATTAGATATATGATTCTGGCTGATCTTGTTAACTGATGTTGGCTGAGATTGATAATGTTACTAAATCTGCACTGACTGCTGTTGTTCTTGCCTAATTCTGAATGCTGCTTTTGCTTGATTTTGAAACTAAATAATGATGTTGCTGATTTCTGGACATGACATGCCTGACAAAATGTCTGAATGGGAATTTTTTACCCAAATTCTGTGTCTGATCAATATAGATCTTGGCATTTTCTTTCCCTTGGCATTGTTACTTCATAATTGTGCACGTTTTCTGTTATTCTAATTGCTGCATGAGATGATTATTGCACTCTATGTTTATGCTCAGATATCACACTGAACTTCAATTGTCTTCTGATTATCCCATTTTGCATATCATCCTTTACTGATTAGTTTGCTAACTATGCACTTCATTGTTGATTTTGTTCTCCAGACCAAACTTAATTAAATTTGATAGTATTGATTATTATGTTTGGTACCTTTAAGTGCATAGCATGCTGATTCACTACATCATATGTGACTGCCCATTTCTTTTTGCTTACACACTAAACAAGCATTAAACTTCCAATTTAAAAATCTGTTTGGTGCTTTTTACAGCAGTACATATAATGTTTGTTTGCTGAACTGACTGACTGCTTATCCATGTGTTCTTGACTATAAATGATCATGTACAATTACTTGTCCCTTGTAAATCTTTTTGAGCAATGAATCTGATTTCAACTGACATTGCTTTTGGGAACAAGGATTGTCTATGTGACCATTTTACCATTTTGTTCCATGAATAAGCAGGTGCTTTAAATTGTCAACTTGATCATTGCTTTTTGTGCCAACTCTTACAAACTTTTTCAATCCTCAAGGCACAATCGCAATAAATCGATTTCTTTTAGTTCAGTTCACTTCTATAATGCACCTAAGAAATGCATATGCTTTCATTGTTTGTTCACTCATTCATTTGCTACTTAGGTTGCTTAATTTGGGGAAACACATTTTCTTTTTGACCATTTCACTGCTACATACATGTTTTTCCCTTGAATTAGTATCTGTTTACCTCACTGGCTCTTAATTAATTGTTTGACTATCTCCTTTAAATTTTTGTGACTTTTATCTGTTCTCCTGAGTTGTATTCTATTTTTCCTTCTTTAGGATGACTCGCAAGAGGAAGGAAAAAGCCAACCCTTTGGCTCGTCCTCCTCGTGTGCCCCAAGTGACCAACCAGAGACGTTCATTAACTCTAAAGCCCAAGAGCAATATAAGAAATTACAAAAGCGTTCCTTTCATTATGAGAGAAAACTAAACCTGCCTGAGAAATATGCGGATGCTATCCTTAACCGACTTAATTTTTAACATTGAGGATTCGTAAAATCTGATTCGGTGGAAGTAAATGAACACCAGGTCAAGGAATTTTACGTAAATCTCCTAAAGAGGGATACCAAAACTATTTTTCTCAGAGGTGTCACCCTAGACATCTCTGATACTACTTTAGATGCCCTCTTAGATATTCTGCATATTCCTCTGGCTCGCGACGCTTACACTCAAGTAATGAGGAATGTTACAACGGGCAAGATATCTCTGGATGTGGTCCTGCAGAGGATAGGCCAGCCTGAAGCTAGATGGGAGTATAGTAAAGGAGACAATGCGATTCTGTTGAGCATTACGTGCACTGACCTCAGCCCAGAGCCGAGGATCTAGCAGTAGATCATCGCCGACTACATTCTTCCGAGCACGCATGCCACACATGTCAGAGTCTAGATGGTAGTGTTACTATGAGCTATTCTAGAGGAGAAGAGAATCTATGTTCTTCCCCATATCACAGAGTCGATGATGAAGGTGAACCAACAGCTAAAATTCGACGTTCCTTTTCCATCATTGATCACCAGATTTGCAGCCTTATCTGGTGTAGAGAGACGTCCAACAGACCAGATGTCTATCTACAATAGTAAGTAGCCCTTTCTGCCATACGGAGACTAAGAAGGACCACCTCCGAAGAAGAGAAAGACCTCTAAGCCTACATCAGCAGCAGCAGAGCCTTCAGCACCCACACCCGTACCCCGACTCCAGACGCCTTATGACCTTAGTCAGGAGATCTTGCAGACTCTGCACCATATTGAGCGCCGCAACGCTCGCCGCTTCCAGTGGATAGTGGCGAAGTTTGACGGTCGCGATCCTGGGCCACCTCCTCCAGATACACCAGAGCCTGAGGCCGAGGAGCCTGCATCAGAGGAGCCAACAGCTGAAGCTGGCCAGGCAGTCCAGATACCTAAGCGGAGACCTGAGTAGCATAGAGCCGAGGAGCCTAGAGTTGAGGAGTCGACAGTTGGAGCCGAGTTGATAGTTGAGCAGCCGAGAGCTGAAACCACCACACAGCCATCTAGCGCCATCATTGTTTACCAGCGTCATCATCACCCACTACCATCTAACGGTGGAGCTTCTTATGATTGATTTGCCCCTCCAGTGCATGACTTAAGTGTGGGGGAGGATCTGCGATATTTTGGGTGTAAACATTCTTTCATGAACACTTTCAATTAGTTATTTTTAGTTTTTACTATGCTTTTATGGACACTTTTAGTACTTTGACTTATGCATTTTTACGTGGGTATATATGTTAGTTGCTCCTAGTTATCTTTAGTATTGCACTTTCATTTTGGTATATATAGTTACATATTACATTTGATATTGCATGGTACATAGTATAGATATGAATTGTGATTGGATGTTGTGAATAGCTTATGCCTAGCTCATTTTGATCCTAATTGTTCATGTTACTTTTTGATCGTTGAAAATTAGGAGAAGAACTAGGAAATTTTGAAAAATTTTGCATCCATGACGACATACATACATATATATATAGGAATAATTTTGGTGAAAAACAACATGACTTTCCAACAATTTTGGGCTTTCTATTGAATTGATTAGAAAACTGTCTTTAAACTTGCTTGAATGACTTTTTGTGGAACATAGAAGAGTAAAGAACAATTACCTTGTGAGATTTGAGCCTTAATGAGTGGTTATACATTTTTAACCACTAATTTTGTTCGTTGTGTGACATATCTCTTCTATGATTGTGATCTTGGTTTTGCTTGATTCTTTATTTCCAATGATTGATGTTTTGAATTGCATTAAGCATGATTGAGGCCATCTTTGTTTAAAAGTTCACTTTTCCCATATAGCCTACCCCTTGTATATACCATTGTTAACCCCTTTGAGATTTATCTACCCAATTATTCTTAATATCACCACATCACAACCATAAGCGGAAAACCATGAATAACCTTGGATTGTATCCTTGATTAGCCTAGGTTGGAAAAGTGTGTTTCAATTAAGTGTGGGGGAACACTGGGAAACATTGGTAGTGATTGAAATTATTACTTTTGGGTATTTGTTGAAAATCTTGGAAAATGGGAAGATTCATGTATGAATTACCTAACCATATGCAATTCCAAAAAAAAAAAAAACTCTTCATCATAAAAGGGATGCAAAAACACCGTGAAGAGTAAACAAATGAATAAAGAATTGCATATGGGGTGTCCTTGTGAAAAGCATACATGAATGTGAGTGAATTGAAAATCATGGAAGGTTAGGACTACATCTTTGTTTCAAATCAGTTGATATAGGTTGATGTGGAACCTAAACTAATCAAGGATTCACCCATTTTAGTCCACATAGCCATATCTATCCCACCTTTACCCTAACTCCATTACAACAGTATGAAGTCCTCATGATAATTGCATTCATGCATCACTTGATTGTTGATTGTTAGATGAAAAGCAATTCGTTGAAAGCATGATTAGAAGAGATTTGAGTGATTGAAACCCTAAACACTGAGTGATCAAAGCGTATACACACCTAGTGAGGGTTCAATTACTCAACTCTATGTTTCCATGCTTCTTATCATGCATTCTTGCAATTTGATTCGCTTTAATGAGTTAGATCAATTCGTTAGATTTTGGTCGCATCGGATTATCTCCTTACTTTGCCCTATATGTTTATACTCTTGCTTGGGAATTTGTTTGTTTGTTTTCACCAATCATATAGGAAACTATGGATATATAGATAGATAGATATAGTATATACATACTTGCATACATATAGATAGTTGCATTTAATAAGTTGATTTCCCCTTTTGATTATTCTCCTTGTCGGTTTAGCATGAGCACATGCTATTGTTTAAGTGTGGGGGAATTGATGAGTCCATATTTGATGACATATTTTGACTCAATTTGGATGGATTCTGGCATATGAACTCACACTTAAGCACCAGAATAGCATACTTTTGTGTTTTGTCCCTAATTTGATCTTAATTGTAAAAATATGCAATTTTTGTGCTTTAATAGAGCAAATTAATCCCACTTTTATGTCATTCGATGTCGTGATATGGTTTGTGAGTAATTTCAGGCCTTGAAGGCAAGAATAGATAGGCAAAAGTGGAAGAAAGCATTTACAAGGGAGAACACATGAAGAAAATAAGGAAAAGCACACACAGCGACCTGTGCGTGTGCACAAGCACCTGTGCATACGCACAGGAGGATTTTTAGCCGAGTGTGCAGATGCACACATCTGTGCATCCACACAGGTCCCAGTGTGTGCCTTCATTAATGAAGCATGTGCACTCGCGATTTGGAGGCCTTTTGGCCCATTTTGGAAGGCTGAATTACTAAATTGAAGTGCTATATAAAGGGAGAATCAACACATTTGAAGGCAATTAGGACTTAGAGTTTATTTTCCATAGTTTTGCATAGTAATTAGGAGTAGGAGTAGTGTATAATAGAGAGCTCTCCTAGGGTTTATGTGGCCTTCTTATAGCACTTTATAGCAAGCCTTGATCCTTGAATTTACTTCTTTAATTGTGAGTACTCTCAATTTCCTCCTTAATTAAAGCACTTTTATCTTCATTTCCTTTTGGTTCAAGTTACTTTGTTTATAATTGCAATTTTGAGTTCTTGAAGTTTTGATTGATGAATTTACAATTCCATGCTTCCTTTATGTTTGATTGCTTGTTTATACTTGGTTTTCTTGATAATTGATTATAGTTTTCTATTTTTTTCTTTGGAATTTTTCATACTTTACTTTTATGCACTCAAGGTGTTTGTGAAAATGCCAACTCTAGATTTTGAGTCGATTTTCACACCTTGGCTTTTTGTTTGAGTTTCTAGGATACTAGAGTCATAATGTCTGACATTTAATGGAAATTCTTGGGGAGTTAGTTGGCTCTTTTTTCCATTGATTCTAGCCGTTTATCAACTAGTTTGGTAAGTTGGCTAGGACTTGTGGATTAAGGTCAATTATGCTTGCTTGACTTACTCCTCGATGGTTAGAGTTGACTAGGCGAGACTAACTCATGACAATTACCATAGTTGTGGTTATGGCAATGATAGAATTCCTTGGATTCTCAATCCCCAAGTCAATGTCTCTTTTATGCATTAATTCACAATTTTGCTCATTCCTTAGTCTTTGATTTCTTAAGTTCCTTTAATCTTTTGTTCTTTAATTTTAAACCCCCCTTTTTTCCTTAACAACCAAGGAGGTAACACTTCAATTGCGTTCCTAGTGAGAACGACCCAGGGATTAAAACTCCCTGTTATTTTGTAGTGAATTTAATATTTGATTAATGATCATTGGCTTGGTTTGGACTATACTTGCAATGGAAAAATCTTATTTTTATTGTGAAATCCAAACCTATGCTCTTGGTCATCATCATCCCATTAAAGATAATGATCACTGGTATCTAATAAACCTGAAACTAAAAATTGTTTTCCATTTGGACTCCAACCTACCACCTGAGCACAAGGAACAACGGACTGAATCTACTAACACTCTGGTTCTAATCTAAATTGTTTCAATTAATGTGGCTATGTCCATATGATATATCCTTGCAAATAATAATGTTGTTCACTTTTTGTAGGCTGTTATTCTATCTCAGATTATTTCTTTAGCACATGTTGAAGCTTGTCCTTTTGAATATGATGACTTCTCAGGTGGTTAGTATTCTCACAAAATTGAAGTAGTTCACTATGTGCAGCCTCCTCCAACACGCAAGGAAGATTTTGCCTTATGGATACTAAGCTGGTTACATATGGAATATTCATTCAATCCTAAGATACAACCTAAGATGATAATGTCAATCATTTTATTTGCTATATATTTTAAAAATTTTGTAAGGCCTTATTATTTGTTGTTTTTATTGAGCTCTCTAGTGAACTCTTGATTTTGAATTTGCTTTTTCTATTTTTGTTTGCTGCTTTTAGATTTTTGAAAATTTGGAGCTAATCACAACTACCACAGACTTGGTTTTGGGTCCCTTCAATGAATTGAAAAAGACAATTATGGACAATGCTATTGAGCATTGGTTTCAACTCAACAAACTCAACCAACTATAGTTTATTTGTTATTTGTATGCCACAGTTTGCAGTATCTAGTTTTAATAGTGTTAAGTTGAGACAGTTAATTACTTGTTGCAATTTACACTATTTGATACTAGTTTCAGATTATTTAGTTGCTTAACATTTATGAAACATTGTGGCAATTCAGCAAATAACATTATTCCAGCATCAAATTGATACTAATTTTTTTACCTATTTCATTGAGTTGTTTAACAATAATTTGATCATAGGTGACAATGCATGAAATTTGGGTATGAAGGAAACTAGGCTTTAATCTACAAGTTATGCAGAGATAAAATGATGATTTTTTTTAACAGATACTATTAAGCAGTCTCATCAGTAGAAATATCGTTGAGTTAATTTAAAAGTGAAATAACTTGTGTTTTAGTTTTATCATTGATATCTACCATTCTCTTTTAAAAATTGATTCTTTTTTCTTAAAAGTTTACAAATTAGCTTACTCGTGGATCTCATGTGAATTTCTACCAATGATTTTATTCTTATGAACTTCATTAAAAAAGGAATGCCTTTTAATTCATGGTCATAGTAGTTCTACATTTTTGCAAATAATAATATTAGTTATATCACCGATGCAAAAACAACCATATGTCTTTTTCGTCTTTCTTTGTAAATTAGGAGCATTATATAATGGTTGATGTGATGTGATTAAGATCTAGCATACAAGCAAATACGATTTGTAAGGGATTACTTAGTTTTGGTGAATGTCATTATAACTTTCCAATTACTTATGTTTGAACTGGCATCTACCAATACAAGAAACTCAACAAAATACTTAGTAACTGTGATTTAGAATATACAAACAATTCAAAGCCTTGAAAATGGACTCCTTATTCTACTTAACTTGCATAGTAGAATTTGTTTCCTGTATGATTCCCTTTAGGTCCTTTAACTTTTTGCTATGCAGAATCAAAATGACACAAGCAATGTTTATGCTATAGTTTGACTAGGTTCACTTTGTTAGTGCTATCACAACTTGCATTTTGGTATGCATAATTGACTCCTAATTCTACTCAACTTTCTTAGTGTAAGATTCCTTTTTTTCTTTATTAACTGGCTCCTGTGCCTTTTCTTTGGTCCATTATCGTCAGACACGAGCACTATTTTGCCATCATCATTCATTGCAATGGCAGGTATTTGCACTGTCGACATGAACATTCATATAAGAAAAGCAAAACTAATAGTGTGCGTGTGTATATATATATATATTAAAACTGTGGCTCAAATTAATAACACCAACAATAATACATAGATTTTTATTGGCAAAAAATTAGAATAGTCATTGGTAAATTTGAAATTTGATTTCCATACATTTAAGAATTGTACAAGTAATGGCTAGTGCACGAAATTAGAACTCACACAACTTAACTGACAAGTGCATCGGGTCATCCAAGTAATACCTCAGGTGAGTGAAAGTCGATCCCACAAGGATTGTCGGACTAAGCAAGCAATAGTTATCCTGTTGGACTTAGTCAAGTAAACAGTAAGGTTTGTTCGTTAGTATGAAGTGCATAAGTAATGAAAAATAAGTAAATAAAACAATTAAACAGGTTTGGTGTAGAACAATAATGAGAAAATAGTTAAAGCCTTGGAGATGGTTACCTTTCTGGATTAAAACGTCTTACCAACTATTTTAACAACGAGTGATTCATTCTATGGCAAACCATAAGTGATTAAAACCTAATCTTTTAGCGATTTAATCTCTTCTATTCCTCACCAAAAGCCACTCTCATGGTCATTCAATTTAGATCAGATGGTGAAGTTCAGAAAACCAGTTTAGTGTAACAAAAACCCTAATTACCCAAAGCTAACAAGATTTTATGTCACTTATCCCAATTAGATCATGTAATTATCAGTTTAGGAGGAGTGTTTTCAAGCTATAGCTCAAGAGCTCATGTAGAATAAGGGTCATACTCTCGTTCCACCTAGATTCATAAGATTAAGAATGAAAACAACACCTTAGAATTGAATCAAACATTAATTAAAATAGAATAATAATTGTTCTAATCCATAAAAATAAACAGAGCTCCTAACCTTAACTAGGAGGTTTAGTTGCTCATGACTTATAGAGAAAACAAGGTTTAGTTGCTAGAAGATTCTAAACCTAATTGATTTTTACCTTTAAATACTAACCTAATAATAAATGCTAAATCCAAAAGATATTAATTTAAAATATAAATTACAAAGATAAGATAACATAAAACTAAGAGGTGCTAAATCCACTTGGAGGCCCAAAAGTTGTGTAACTCGGACAGCAGGCTGGCGTTCAGCACTAAGATTGGGCGTTGAACGGCAGAGAGGGAGAGCGCATTCTGACTTTATGCCCCATGCTAGCGTTGAATGCCAGGTTGGATGTTCAGCGCCCAAGGGGGAGCTGCCAGCATTTTCCTTTCTTGCTCCAGACTTCTCCAAATTACTCCTAATTTTACCTGAAACCATAAAAACACAAGAAAAATTCAAAGTAGCATCCAAACGTGAATTTTGCACTAAAATATAATAAAACTTAATAAAATCTAACTAAAAAAATATAAAATAGCTAGAAAAATGGTATAAGATGCTCACACCTCACAACACCAAACTTAAAATGTTGCTTGTCCTCAAGCAACCAAAACAATGTAAGGCCAAGGAAGAGAAAACACACAAGATTCGAGTTGTCAATCAAGCTCAAGTCTAATTACTGAATGGAGATATTACCACGCTATTTCTGATTAGCTTTGGCATCTCACTATCCTTTGAAATTCAGAAATATTTGTGTTCTTCAAAACTATAACTCGGATGATATTTTTTATTCTCCTCTTTAGGCTCTTGTTAATTCTTGAACACAACTTTTATTTTCTTTTGGTGCCTCACACATTTGAGCCTAGCCGTGACTCTAAGTGTTTTGTCTTCAGGCTTAACTTGATACATAAACACCACAAGCACTTAACTAGGGGAACCTTTTGGGTTCGAATTTACTTTGCTTTTTCTCCCAGACAGTGGTGCTCAAAGCCTTAGGCATACTCTTATGAGCTTTTAGATCACTTTTGACCCTCTTAACCATTGATGTTCAAAGCCTTGGTCCTTTTTCTTTTGATTTTTCTTTTTATTTTCAATTCTTTTCGTTGTTTCTTTTGCTTCAAGAAACAATCTTTTTCTTATTTACGAGAATCAATAATATTTCTCTAAATTTCTGTTCCTCAAGAACCAATATACTCAACTTCAATATCAAATATGTACAATTAATTCATACAATCATAAATAAAGATAAGGCCACCACATCAAAGTAATTAGAATAATTCATAATATAACTCAAATTTCTCATGTATTTTATTATTCATCTCCATATTAAGGCTTTATTTAAGTTCAATGGGAAATACATGAGACATCTTTCAAAAATAACTAAAATTTTTCAAAATTAACAACTAAATTAGAAAACAGGAAATTCTAATAGTGATCATGCAACTCAGAATAGAAAAATAAAAAATAGAATAAAGTACTGAAACTGCTCTCCCCAGAATAGAAAAATCATAATAGTGTACTCCATGCTCTTCTTTGTGATTGGATTGTCCACTGCAATAAATATATCTCTGTCAATCTGGACTTTGGCATCCTCACATAAGTGATAGATAAGACGAGAAAAAGTAAGCCTAGAGTTGACGTCTTTGCTGCAATATTGTATATTTCCGAAGAAATCACTTGATGAACCTCCACTTTATTGCCCGGCATAATACAGTAGATCATCATAGCTCGCTTCACAATGACCTCAGATCGGTTACTAGTGGGGAGGATGGAGCGTTGAATAAACTCCAGCCATCCTCTAGCAACTGGTTTGAGATTATTCCTTCTTAGTTGGAATAGCTGACCCTTAGTGTCATTCTTCCATTGAGCTCTGGGAAGACATATGTCCTTGAGAACTTGATCTAACCTCGAATCAGCTTGCACTTTCCGATTGAAAGAGTGAGGGTCATCCTTTAATGGGGGTAGCTTGAAGATTTTCCTCACTTTTTCTATTCCGAACTGCAGGGTCTTCCCTTGGTCCATGGTGCGCCAAGTTTTGAACTCTGGGTGATCCTTTTTGTGTTTGTCCATCATCAATATATTTGCATAAAATTCTCAGACCTTTAGAGCTCCAACTTTCGTCACTGGGTTCGCCAGAACTTTCCAACCCCAAATCTGAATTTGCTCTTGAATTTTCGGGTATTCATCAGCTTTTAGTTCAAATTTTACTTCCAGAATTACCGTCTTCTTGCTTATGACATTGTAGTAATGTTCCTCATGAAGCTTGGTGTAAAACTGGTAAAGCTTGTAAGCAACTATTGAGGGAGCTTTCCTCTTTCTTAAGGTTGATTCCCCAACCTTTGGTACCATGGATAGTCAAAAAGTGGAGCGTCTCAATACCAAACTTAAATTTTTTTTCTCGCCCCTGAGCAAAGAGGGAAAAAGAGAAGGAAATAGGAACCAAGGTGAGAAGAAGAAAGACTATGAAGGAGGATGTGTGAGAGGAATGAAGGAAGGTTGCGGATTTATAGGTATAGGTAGGTGGTAGATTCGGTTATAGGAGAGGTGGTGGAGGGATTGGAATGAATATTTGATTTATGGAGAAGTGAGGTTGAAAGATATGTACAGGATTTGTGGAGATATGTTAAAGATATAATGGGGATTCAAGGAGAGTTTTATAAATGAGAAATAGTGGGGAGGATAAAAAAGATATGATATGATAATATATGAGTAAAGTTTAGGAGATTTGGTGGAATAGGCAAATTGTTGGTGAGACTATCCTCTCTCAGCGTTGAACACAGCTCGGCGTTGAATGCTGAGACCCCACTTTTTCTGGCGTTCAACACTAAGAATGGGCGTTGAACATCCTAGGGAGGCCATAAGTTGACCTTGGCTGCCTCCCAATTGGTCGTTAAACATCCAGCCTTGTATCCCCCCTAGGCGCTGAACGCCAGCCTGGTGTTCAATGCCAGCAGGGGGTCTCCTCTAAGGTGTTCTGTTTGTCCTGCTATTTTTTTATGTTTCTGTTCTGAATGCTATACATGATCACAAATGTTAGAAAAATGATGAAATCTATGAATAATAGAAAATAACTTCATATGAAATCAAACTCGAATAAATGAAAATAGAATAAAAGAAAGTGAAAGTAAACAAATAGGATACATATGGTTGGGTTGCCTCCAAACAAGCGCTTCTTTACTGTCATTAGCTTGACTTCTAAGAGAGTAAGAGAGTAGATTGCTCGTGAACCTTCTCATTGATGACAAGTCATCTTAGGCTAGTTTCACAAGAATTTTTCCTTCATTTTTACTTAGTTTTCATACATTTCTTAGGGAATAAGTAAGTGTTTAAATAAGAATTTCATGCTTGTCTTGATTCAATCAAACATTGTTAATTTTATGCATTATCATTATATTTTTTGCAAGATTTAGTTGAAATTATGAATGATTCAATATCTTATGATTTGGCAAGTCTTTGATGTATGTGTTTGATTGATCATAGATGAAGAGAAGCAAAGAAAAGGAAGAAACAGAGAAGAGTCAGAGACACGTACGCGTATGTGACGCGTACGCGTGGAAAGGTGATTGCGAAAAACACACGTATGCGTATATGACGCATCCTCATGGGTAGGGGATTAGTGTTCATTCAGCAAGAACGCTACGTTATCTAAGTGAGTGCCTTCAAGCAAGTTTCGAATTTGGGATTCAAGATTTGGAATCGACGCGTATGCGTATGCGTAGGGGACGCGTACACATGAGTAGCATTCATTGCATGAACGCTATGTTCGTTTAGTAAATACTGCAAGGGACGCATACGCATGGGTGACGCGTACGCGTCGATGAGCCAAAACACCAGGGACGCGCAAGTGTATAGCACGCATACGCGTGGGTGCCCGAACGCTCCGTTCTCCAAATGAACGCTACGCTCTCCTGGAAGTGCATTTCTACTCAATTAATTTCATTCTAAGCCCATTTGAATTACAGCAAGCAAAGCCCACTCAGATCACTCAAGCAAAGGCACAAGGAGCATCTAGAATAGGACTTTCATTTAATTGTAATTTGTTTTCAATTTCAATTTCATTTGTCATTTAGGAAATCCTATATAAAGGCATCAGTTTCATTTCATTGAGGGAGGTTAGTTAGGAGGAAATAGTAGGCTGCGTTAGTAGTAGGCAGCAGTAGGAGTAGGAGTAGGAGTAGAGTAGAAAGCTCTTGCAAACACTTTTACATTTCTGCACTTTTTTACATTTCAGTATTGAATTCAATTCAGTTTTATGCAATTTCAATGCCTACAATTCTCTTCTGTAACTTTTCTTCTGCCAATTTTACATTTCTGTTCTCATTGAGCTTGATTTAATTTCCAGTAATTTATATTTTCTGCATCTGTTCTTTGAGCGATGATCCATTGACCCCACTTCATTGGGGGGAGGAGTTCTATTTTAATTCACATGATTGAGTGAACTTCTTCTTCTTCTCAATTCATTTGTGTAGCTATTGGATACCTTCTATTTTGATTGATGATTCATTCACTCCGGTAGGGGGCTTGAATTTGTGAATGCTTGTGTGAGCCTCGGAAGGGGAATCATAGGCATTAAAACTGAAGCTTTATCCTTCACAATTCTCTTGACCAACACTATTCGGGAGGAATTGAGGTCTTGAGAATTAGTGTGGCTTATAGATAAGAGACATGCACTTAACCTCTTCTCATGACAATTAGATCAAAGAATTAGCAAGATTGATTATGATTAGAGAGATTGGATTGCCAAGGAATTGGGATCCAATCAATTTCAATCCGCCATAGATATACTTGATGAGCGGATATTTTATTCGCTTTTTGGGGGTAATTTCATGTAGATTTTAGCATGTTTCAGTAGTTTTTAGTAGAATAATATTAGTTTTTAGGCAAAAATCATATTTCTGGACTTTACTATGAGTGTGTGTATTTTTCTGTGATTTCAGGTATTTTCTGGCTGAAATTAAGGGAGTTGAGCAAAAATCTGAGTTAGGCTGAAAAAGGACTGCTGATGCTGTTGGATCCTGACCTCCCTGCACTCGAAATGGATTCTCTGGAGCTACAGGAGTCCAATTGGCGCGCTCTTAATGGCGTTGGAAAGTAGACATCTAGGGCTTTCCAGCAATATATAATAGTCCATACTTTGCGCGAAGATAGACGACGTAACTTGGCGTTGAACGCCAAGTTCATACTGCTGTCTGGAGTTAAACGCCAGAAAAACGTCATGATCCGGAGCTCTGCAGCGTCTCGATGAATTAATACAATTCCTTTGTTTTCCATTCAAACACGCTTGTTCTTATCTAAGATGTTTATTCGCGCTTAATTGTGAAGAAGGTGATGATCCGTGACACTCATCACCTTCCTCAATTCATGAACATGTGCCTGACAAACACCTCCATTCTACATCAGACTGAATGAACTTCTCTTAGATTCCCCAACAGAATCTTCGTGGTATAAGCCGGAGTGATGGCGGCATTCATGAGAATCCGGAAAGTCTAAACCTTGTCTGTGGTATTCCGAGTAGGATTCTGGGATTGAATGACTGTGACGAGCTTCAAACTCCTGAAGGTCGGGCTTCAGTGACAGACGCAAAAGAATCACTGGATTCTATTCCAACCTGATTGAGAACCGACAGATGGATAGCCGTGCTGTGACAGGGTGCGTTGAACATTTCCACTGAGAGGATGGGAGGTAGCCACTGACAACGGTGAAACCCTTGCTTAAGCTTGCCATGG